>NC_134531.1:246172870-246514958 GCF_050624435.1 Tenrec ecaudatus
TTTCCCAAGACAACAAAATAACAAATATCTATCAGCCCTTTGGCCCAGTTAGCCACCTGGTTATGATATCACTGGCTTCTGGCTCAGCTGCTGAGCCAGTGAAGCAGTTATAGCAGGAGAAGACTAGGTGGCCGGTGGCCATCAACGGAAGGACCAAATCTCCACAGTGGGCTTCCTGTTTCAATATGGAGCCACGTATGTTACCTGCTGGACACCATCTCTATCCTGAGCTCATAATTGCCATCGCAGGTCTAGAATGCGGCGCGCAGGTACACACTATATGAAACAGTCTCTGATTAACCCCTCTCGATAACTTGCTGACATGGGAGTCTGGATAATCCTGTACATTTACTTTGCAGATTAGAAAACTCACTCAAAAACACACGGGAGTTGACCCAGAGACACACAACTGGTTAACAACAAAGTCATATTCACAACCAGCGTCTGGACCAAGAGCACGGTGCCCCACAGAACTGTGCCCATCGAGCAGTCAATATCTCCTGGACTCTCAAAAGATCTGAGCTGATACCCACCCCCCCACCCCCACATCCTTGCAGCCCCAAAAGATTGTATTTCACAGGATGGCACCGGATCTGCAGCTCGCGGAGAGGGACATATCTGATCAGAGAACACAGGGCAGAACAAGGGGGAGGAGGGGAGAATGGAGCACATCCTGGCCCAATACACCTTGAGGATGATGTTCCCAATCAGAGAAGCCAATCCACAGAGAAGACCACATGGGCAGCCCCACGATGAGAAACGTCCCTCAAAGACCCATAGCCTTAGAGGGGACAACACTGGACACACAGTGTGGGAACTGCGCCCGAACTGATCCTGCCACTTCGATGCATGACACTAAGAGAGTGCAGCGGAAGAGTAAGAAAACGGAGCATCAAAGTCCCCGGGGAATGCCAAAGGTGGACTTTGTGGTCAGGGTTCGGTGCCCCCACAGACTGGACTGGAAAACACTCCTAAAGTTCACCACACAGTCCTTGTACTTTTCTTTCTGGTTAGTGTTGTTTTCTTTTAGTGTCATTGGATTTGGGTTGGGTTTTGTTTTCATTTTTGTTTGTTTTTTTTTCTTTTTGCTGCTTGGTTTAGCTCAGTCTTGTTTTGTGCATGTTATTACCTTTACAGGTCTGTCTAATTAAGAGAGGCTGGATGAACAATCTGGAGGAGTAAACATGTGACTGGCCCTTTCCATTGGGCATGGGAGTGAGCACGGTGGGGGGAAAGGAAGTGGTGTAAAGAAACCCAGAGACAAGGGTACAACAAGTGATGGAAAACGGTAGTGAGGGGGATGTAGGAGGCCTGGTAGGGCGTGATCAAAGGTAATGTAACCAAGAGGAATTACTGAAACCCAAAGGAAGACTGAGCATGTCAGTGGGCACAAGAGGAAAATCAAAGAGTATAGAAGAGTGAGCTGGGAAGCAAGGGCCAGTTATAGACGTCTAAATAAAGGCATGTACATATGTACATATATTTACAAAGGGGCATGGGGAAATAGATCTATGTCCATATGTTTATAGATTTAGTATTAAGGTAGCAGATGGACATAGGGCCTCCGCTCAAGGACTCCCTCATTGCAATAACACTGTTCTATTAAATTGGCATTCTAAGATGCTCACCTTCCCTACACAATCACTGACCACAAAGCGGCTGCATAAGCAAATGTGGTGAAGAAAGCCGATGGTGTCCAGCTACCTAAAGATATAGCGTGTGGGGTCTTAAAGGCCTGAGGGTAAAGAAACAGCCATCTGGCTCTGAAGCAACAGAGCCCACATGGAGAAAGCATACCAGCCTGTGTGATCACAAAGTTTTAAAGGGATAAGGCAACAGGCATCATGAGAACAAAAAAATCTTATCATGGAGAATGAGAGGGGACTGCCGGGTATAGACCCAAAACCTATTTGCAGTGCACTGGACATCCCCTTACAGAAGGATCTCAGAGTGGAGATTAAAGAATACAGGGTATGAGACAGCAAAGATGAAACACAACTTTCCTCTAGTTCTTAATGCTTTCTCTTGCCCCACTATCATGATCCCAGTTCTACCATACTAATCTGGCCAAACTAGAGAAGGTATTCTAGTACCGATAGGAATTTCAAACACGTTGGATCCAGAGTGGATGGGCCCTTTACCAGTGTTATGAGTGGAGATACTGGGAGGGTGGAGGAAGGGCAGGATGGAAAGTGGGAACCGATTACAAGGATCTTCATTGACCTCAAAAGAAAGGTGGGTGAAAATATGACAAAAGAATTAGTACATTTCCAAGGATTGATGAGGGATGGGTGGCGGGCATTGAGGGGGGGAAAATGAGGAGCTGAGGCCAGGGGCTTGGGTGGAGAGTGGATATTTTGTGAATAAGGAGGGCAATTAATGTACAGATGTGCTTCAAACAGATGATGTATTTATGGATTGTGGTTAGTGTTGTAGGAGCCACTAATGAAAAGATCATAAAAGAAACAAAAATAATCTTGGCAGAGGGCTCATGCAAGGATGATCTCAGGCTGGATTAGACCAGTCAAAACAGCTACTGGAGTCGCCTCACCCTGTGTCTATTACTGAGTCAGCCATGATGCTTAGGACCCACAGCCCCAGCAGCTGGCCAGAGAGGGAGGTGGATCTCTGAGGCCATTCCACAGGGGGAATGGTCCTCTGTCCTGCAGGGCCCACCCTCCTTTGTAAGCATGCTGCCTGGGGCAAGGCTTTCATGGAGTCCACACCATGGGAGCTCTACTACTCATGGGGGATTGGCAGGAAGCCTCTGCTCATGCGCACACACCACCAACTTGCTGGAGGATCTCCGTGAACAAAGCCTGAGGCAGACAACAAGCCCACTAACTGATGCTGTAAGAGATACAATCAGCATCCAGAAACCTGCAACTGGGAGTAAGAGGCAGCATACCTTGGTCCCAGCCCCTCCCACTCTAATCTACAAGGAGTGACATTGCAAAGCAGAGGGTTTTCATAAAGCACTTCCAGGACTGTGGAATGAGCAGCCTCGTTTGTGGACATGGATACTCTGTGATCCAGACGTACTACCTCCTCCCTTACAGTCAGCTGAGACAAAAACCCTTGCAAGCAGAAAGCCATGCATCTGAACAGTATCCACCAGCCACTCATGTGCAGCACAGCTGCCTCCAAAGAGCCTTCCTGAGTGAGAGAGAAATCATGCAGAAGCCTGGTCTGCACTCAAGAGAGTTTTATGAGCGTTAGGGAGGCGTGGTGGGCAAGTCTGGCCGACCCCAGTGGCTGAATTGAATTTACATGGCCTAGATTGGTCAATCCAGGTACAGGAACCACCCAGGTGACCTCCCCTTCATGGCCAGAAATCTGGACCTCTGAGCATGCACAGGGTGCCTCTCCTAACTGGGCTCTTATCTTGGCCCTATGGGCATGCATAACGGATGCCCCAGTCCCTAGTATAGCTACCTAACATTTGCCCCCCTGAAGAGATATGGACCCAAATCTTTGGGGGTACTGGGCGACGACATCTCTAGCTGCTTCCTGCTGGCAAAAGGGGCGAGGTGGGGCTTTGGGTCCATACCCTTCCTACACTGCTGGGAGGGGTTGTCCATTGAGGGCAACTTTATCCAGGATGGATAAGGTTGAGGTGGTCCAGGAGATGGTAGTCGTGGACCTGGCACACTTGGTTCAGAAGCTTTAATCACCCGATAACTTCTGAGAAAAACAAACGGTCTAAAAGGTGAACAGTTTGACTACGACAAGGCTAAGCTTGTGAGGTGGCAGTGGCCTTGAAATTAGGTGAGTGTCACAGGAAACAAAAATAATCTTAGGATTACCAGACATGTGTGTTTGTTCATTGGAAGTACAGGAAGAGGGATAAAAGCATTCACACTTTCCCCTAGGAGGGCACAGGTTTGGGCACTACTAGGTGCAGTCGGATCACTGATTCATTTATGATGCTAAGGTCTTGGACCCGCTGATAAGACCCATCCTTCTTTTTAACCCTATAACGCTTCAATTTTAATTTTGGGAAAAAATTTTCTTTTTGTTGTGGACTTTCATAGTTATAAATATATATATATATATGTATTAATATATACATTTTTTAATGTTATGAAAACATCATGCTTCGCGTTATAGAGTTAAATGGAAATAATGGGCTAGTGCAGGACGAGTCAAAAGTGACCAAAATAGAGTAACTGCCTAAGTCATTTTGAATTTTCTTGGGTTCAATTGGAGTAAAGGCTTGTAAATTACCCGGGGTCCAAATTCCCATGGTGCCTCCTACAATGGGTAGAATGTTCAGGGATGTTTCAGGGCTGGGAGATTAATAACCCCTAAGTCCAGGATACCTTAGGGCAGGGGTCCTTAAACTGTTTACCCAGGGGGCCAGTTCACTATCCCTCAGGCCTTTTGAAGGAAAGACTATAGTTTAAAAAAACAAATATTACGAACAAATTCATGTGCACACTGCACATCTTGATTTGAAGTTCAAAAAAAAAAATAAATGGGGCACATACACCCGGCAGAAAGGATCAACGTCCTCGGCTGTCTGCATGTGGCCCACAGGTTGTAGTTTGAGGACCCCTGCCCTCGGCATTCACCAAGAGGATGTGGTTTCAACCCAAAAGCTTGGAGACTCTACAATTTGTTTAAAAGTGATGGGGCAGAAGGAGTCCCTGATTGACCCACGCAAGACTAGTTTTCCCATCCCCTGTTACTAAGAGTTCATAGTTATGGTTAAAGGGAACCAGGATATCCCGATCTGATCCCGTTACTTCAAGTGTGGGCTGACATTGCCACTAAGAAGCCTGCAAATATAAAAGACTTACTCCCTCCCGCAAAGAAAGGGCCCTTGTTTCCAAGGTTTCAGGAAACATGGAAGGACCGGAAAAACAAACGGTCCAAGTTCCCAAAACCACATAGGTGGAGGCCATCCCTCCCCATCACCCTCCCCCACCCCTCCCCTCCCCCATCCCTCCCCGACCCCTCCCCTCCCCTCCCCTCCCCACCACTCTCCCCTAATCGGCTTTATCCCATTTTGCAGGAGAACTCTGGGAGTGGGAGAGCTGGCTTCAAACCCTTTCTTTCCATCCCCGCCCTATAAGGTTTCTAGGGTCCAGAAATAGAAAACTTCTAACTGGCCCTTATTGAGTCACTCCCTCCCCCACCGGCCCCCCAAACTCACCCCCACCCCTAACAAGCAGCCCCCCCACACACACTAGTACTGGTATGACTTCCATACTCATCAGCCCACCTGGAATGCTTGCCAACAACTTCTCCAGGTGCTGTTCACAACGGAGGAGGGTAGCCCTTCCAGACAGAGGCCCAGTAAGCAGTCAGTGAACCTGATGGTCAGCGAGCGGGCACTCCCCACTTGAGAGAAACTCTTTTGGCCACTACACCAACAATGTGGGATCTCAATTCCTAGCAAGGCCCAGAGGACTTTACCAGGTATCAACCATTGCTCTTACATGACCCTCTGCAGAAGAGCTAGGAAACCTATGAATTTATCTAAGGTCAGTGAGAATTTTCAGGTTCCTATAAGAGAATATCCGCCTGCCTTTCTAGAGTGGCTGAGGGAAGCCTACGGGCTTTATACCCCTAACGGCCCGGAGGTACTGAAAACAGGAGGGCAATAAGTATTGCCTTTATTACTCAGTCAGTCTGCCTCAGACATGACAAAGAAGTGGGAAGGGTTTGAAGGGAAAAATCTTAGCGATTTGGTACAAGTGGCTCATTGAGTGTATAACAACAGAGATGACCCTAGCACGAGAGAGACAAAGAAGCTAGCTAAAATAATCGTAATTGACATGAGATACCCCAGAGACTCAGGAAAAGGAGAGCATGGCCCACTCACGGAGAGACTAACCTGTGGGCACCGCCAAGCCATGGGGAAGGACCAATGTGCCTACTGCAGGAAAGAAGGACACTGGAAAAATCAGTGCCTTGAAAACCCCAGGAGAGGTGCACGACCCTCCACTAGAGTGGATGGGCCTCATCTGCACGTAGAAAGACCCAAGCAAGAGACAATAATGCTTGAAGAAGCTCAATGAAGGGGTCAGGGCTCTGTTTCACTTCGCCGCCAAAAGCCCAGGCTAACTCTCCAAGTAGGAGGCCAGGCAGTAAATTTCTTGGTGGACACAGGGGCCACCTTGTCAGGTTCAGAAAGGAATATGGGCACATTTTCAAGAAGAAAGATGTGAATTACTGTGAGCCTATGATTCCTTCCACAGATAAATCACACCAGAAGGTTTGCATGGAGGGTAGGTGGGTTTCCCAAGACAACAAAATAACAAATACCTATCAGCCCTTTGGCCCAGTTAGCCACCTGGTTATGATATCACTGGCTTCTGGCTCAGCTGCTGAGCCAGTGAAGCAGTTATAGCAGGAGAAGACTAGGTGGCCGGTGGCCATCAACGGAAGGACCAAATCTCCACAGTGGGCTTCCTGTTTCAATATGGAGCCACGTATGTTACCTGCTGGACACCATCTCTATCCTGAGCTCATAATTGCCATCGCAGGTCTAGAATGTGGCGCGCAGGTACACACTATATGAAACAGTCTCTGATTAACCCCTCTCGATAACTTGCTGACATGGGAGTCTGGATAATCCTGTACATTTACTTTGCAGATTAGAAAACTCACTCAAAAACACACGGGAGTTGACCCAGAGACACACAACTGGTTAACAACAAAGTCATATTCACAACCAGCGTCTGGACCAAGAGCACGGTGCCCCACAGAACTGTGCCCATCGAGCAGTCAATATCTCCTGGACTCTCAAAAGATCTGAGCTGATACCCACCCCCCTACATCCTTGCAGCCCGAAAAGATTGTATTTCACAGGATGGCACCGGATCTGCAGCTCGCGGAGAGGGACATATCTGATCAGAGAACACAGGGCAGAACAAGGGGGTGGAGGGGAGAATGGAGCACATCCTGGCCCAATACACCTTGAGGATGATGTTCCCAATCGGAGAAGCCAATCCACAGAGAAGACCACATGGGCAGCCCCACGATGAGAAACGTCCCTCAAAGACCCATAGCCTTAGAGGGGACAACACTGGACACACAGTGTGGGAACTGCGCCCGAACTGATCCTGCCACTTCGATGCATGACACTAAGAGAGTGCAGCGGAAGAGTAAGAAAACGGAGCATCAAAGTCCCCGGGGAATGCCAAAGGTGGACTTTGTGGTCAGGGTTCGGTGCCCCCACAGACTGGACTGGAAAACACTCCTAAAGTTCACCACACAGTCCTTGTACTTTTCTTTCTGGTTAGTGTTGTTTTCTTTTAGTGTCATTGGATTTGGGTTGGGTTTTGTTTTCATTTTTGTTTGTTTTTTTTTCTTTTTGCTGCTTGGTTTAGCTCAGTCTTGTTTTGTGCATGTTATTACCTTTACAGGTCTGTCTAATTAAGAGAGGCTGGATGAACAATCTGGAGGAGTAAACATGTGACTGGCCCTTTCCATTGGGCATGGGAGTGAGCACGGTGGGGGGAAAGGAAGTGGTGTAAAGAAACCCAGAGACAAGGGTACAACAAGTGATGGAAAACGGTAGTGAGGGGGATGTAGGAGGCCTGGTAGGGCGTGATCAAAGGTAATGTAACCAAGAGGAATTACTGAAACCCAAAGGAAGACTGAGCATGTCAGTGGGCACAAGAGGAAAATCAAAGAGTATAGAAGAGTGAGCTGGGAAGCAAGGGCCAGTTATAGACGTCTAAATAAAGGCATGTACATATGTACATATATTTACAAAGGGGCATGGGGAAATAGATCTATGTCCATATGTTTATAGATTTAGTATTAAGGTAGCAGATGGACATAGGGCCTCCGCTCAAGGACTCCCTCATTGCAATAACACTGTTCTATTAAATTGGCATTCTAAGATGCTCACCTTCCCTACACAATCACTGACCACAAAGCGGCTGCATAAGCAAATGTGGTGAAGAAAGCCGATGGTGTCCAGCTACCTAAAGATATAGCGTGTGGGGTCTTAAAGGCCTGAGGGTAAAGAAACAGCCATCTGGCTCTGAAGCAACAGAGCCCACATGGAGAAAGCATACCAGCCTGTGTGATCACAAAGTTTTAAAGGGATAAGGCAACAGGCATCATGAGAACAAAAAAATCTTATCATGGAGAATGAGAGGGAACTGCCGGGTATAGACCCAAAACCTATTTGCAGTGCACTGGACATCCCCTTACAGAAGGATCTCAGAGTGGAGATTAAAGAATACAGGGTATGAGACAGCAAAGATGAAACACAACTTTCCTCTAGTTCTTAATGCTTTCTCTTGCCCCACTATCATGATCCCAGTTCTACCATACTAATCTGGCCAAACTAGAGAAGGTATTCTAGTACCGATAGGAATTTCAAACACGGGGGATCCAGAGTGGATGGGCCCTTTACCAGTGTTATGAGTGGAGATACTGGGAGGGTGGAGGAAGGGCAGGATGGAAAGTGGGAACCGATTACAAGGATCTTCATTGACCTCAAAAGAAAGGTGGGTGAAAATATGACAAAAGAATTAGTACATTTCCAAGGATTGATGAGGGATGGGTGGCGGGCATTGAGGGGGGAAAAATGAGGAGCTGAGGCCAGGGGCTTGGGTGGAGAGTGGATATTTTGTGAATAAGGAGGGCAATTAATGTACAGATGTGCTTCAAACAGATGATGTATTTATGGATTGTGGTTAGTGTTGTAGGAGCCACTAATGAAAAGATCATAAAAGAAACAAAAATAATCTTGGCAGAGGGCTCATGCAAGGATGATCTCAGGCTGGATTAGACCAGTCAAAACAGCTACTGGAGTCGCCTCACCCTGTGTCTATTATTGAGTCAGCCATGATGCTTAGGACCCACAGCCCCAGCAGCTGGCCAGAGAGGGAGGTGGATCTCTGAGGCCATTCCACAGGGGGAATGGTCCTCTGTCCTGCAGGGCCCACCCTCCTTTGTAAGCATGCTGCCTGGGGCAAGGCTTTCATGGAGTCCACACCATGGGAGCTCTACTACTCATGGGGGATTGGCAGGAAGCCTCTGCTCATGCGCACACACCACCAACTAGCTGGAGGATCTCCGTGAACAAAGCCTGAGGCAGACAACAAGCCCACTAACTGATGCTGTAAGAGATACAATCAGCATCCAGAAACCTGCAACTGGGAGTAAGAGGCAGCATACCTTGGTCCCAGCCCCTCCCACTCTAATCTACAAGGAGTGACATTGCAAAGCAGAGGGTTTTCATAAAGCACTTCCAGTACTGTGGAATGAGCAGCCTCGTTTGTGGACATGGATACTCTGTGATCCAGACGTACTACCTCCTCCCTTACAGTCAGCTGAGACAAAAACCCTTGCAAGCAGAAAGCCATGCATCTGAACAGTATCCACCAGCCACTCATGTGCAGCACAGCTGCCTCCAAAGAGCCTTCCTGAATGAGAGAGAAATCATGCAGAAGCCTGGTCTGCACTCAAGAGAGTTTTATGAGCGTTAGGGAGGCGTGGTGGGCAAGTCTGGCCGACCCCAGTGGCTGAATTGAATTTACATGGCCTAGATTGGTAATTCCAGGTACAGGAACCACCCAGGTGACCTCCCCTTCATGGCCAGAAATCTGGACCTCTGAGCATGCACAGGGTGCCTCTCCTAACTGGGCTCTTATCTTGGCCCTATGGGCATGCATAACGGATGCCCCAGTCCCTAGTATAGCTACCTAACATTTGCCCCCCTGAAGAGATATGGACCCAAATCTTTGGGGGTACTGGGCGACGACATCTCTAGCTGCTTCCTGCTGGCAAAAGGGGCGAGGTGGGGCTTTGGGTCCATACCCTTCCTACACTGCTGGGAGGGGTTGTCCATTGAGGGCAACTTTATCCAGGATGGATAAGGTTGAGGTGGTCCAGGAGATGGTAGTCGTGGACCTGGCACACTTGGTTCAGAAGCTTTAATCACCCGATAACTTCTGAGAAAAACAAACGGTCTAAAAGGTGAACAGTTTGACTACGACAAGGCTAAGCTTGTGAGGTGGCAGTGGCCTTGAAATTAGGTGAGTGTCACAGGAAACAAAAATAATCTTAGGATTACCAGACATGTGTGTTTGTTCATTGGAAGTACAGGAAGAGGGATAAAAGCATTCACACTTTCCCCTAGGAGGGCACAGGTTTGGGCACTACTAGGTGCAGTCGGATCACTGATTCATTTATGATGCTAAGGTCTTGGACCCGCTGATAAGACCCATCCTTCTTTTTAACCCTATAACGCTTCAATTTTAATTTTGGGAAAAAATTTTCTTTTTGTTGTGGACTTTCATAGTTATAAATATATATATATGTATTAATATATACATTTTTAATGTTATGAAAACATCATGCTTCGCGTTATAGAGTTAAATGGAAATAATGGGCTAGTGCAGGACGAGTCAAAAGTGACCAAAATAGAGTAACTGCCTAAGTCATTTTGAATTTTCTTGGGTTCAATTGGAGTAAAGGCTTGTAAATTACCCGGGGTCCAAATTCCCATGGTGCCTCCTACAACGGGTAGAATGTTCAGGGATGTTTCAGGGCTGGGAGATTAATAACCCCTAAGTCCAGGATACCTTAGGGCAGGGGTCCTTAAACTGTTTACCCAGGGGGCCAGTTCACTATCCCTCAGGCCTTTTAAAGGAAAGACTATAGTTTAAAAAAACAAATATTACGAACAAATTCATGTGCACACTGCACATCTTGATTTGAAGTTCAAAAAAAAAAAAATAAATGGGGCACATACACCCGGCAGAAAGGATCAACGTCCTCGGCTGTCTGCATGTGGCCCACAGGTTGTAGTTTGAGGACCCCTGCTCTCGGCATTCACCAAGAGGATGTGGTTTCAACCCAAAAGCTTGGAGACTCTACAATTTGTTTAAAAGTGATGGGGCAGAAGGAGTCCCTGATTGACCCACGCAAGACTAGTTTTCCCATCCCCTGTTACTAAGAGTTCATAGTTATGGTTAAAGGGAACCAGGATATCCCGATCTGATCCCGTTACTTCAAGTGTGGGCTGACATTGCCACTAAGAAGCCTGCAAATATAAAAGACTTACTCCCTCCCGCAAAGAAAGGGCCCTTGTTTCCAAGGTTTCAGGAAACATGGAAGGACCGGAAAAACAAAAGGTCCAAGTTCCCAAAACCACATAGGTGGAGGCCATCCCTCCCCATCACCCTACCCCACCCCTCCCCTCCCTCACCCCTCCCCTCCCCTCCCCTCCCCATCACTCTCCCCTAATCGGCTTTATCCCATTTTGCAGGAGAACTCTGGGAGTGGGAGAGCTGGCTTCAAACCCTTTCTTTCAACCCCCGCCCTATAAGGTTTCTAGGGTCCAGAAATAGAAAACTTCTAACAGGCCCTTATTGAGTCACTCCCTCCCCTACCGGCCCCCCAAACTCACCCCCACCCCTAACAAGCAGCCCCCCCACACACACTAGTACTGGTATGACTTCCATACTCATCAGCCCACCTGGAATGCTTGCCAACAACTTCTCCAGGTGCTGTTCACAACGGAGGAGGGTAGCCCTTCCAGACAGAGGCCCAGTAAGCAGTCAGTGAACCTGATGGTCAGCGAGCGGGCACTCCCCACTTGAGAGAAACTCTTTTGGCCACTACACCAACAATGTGGGATCTCAATTCCTAGCAAGGCTCAGAGGACTTTACCAGGTATCAACCATTGCTCTTACATGACCCTCTGCAGAAGAGCTAGGAAACCTATGAATTTATCTAAGGTCAGTGAGAATTTTCAGGTTCCTATAAGAGAATATCCGCCTGCCTTTCTAGAGTGGCTGAGGGAAGCCTACGGGCTTTATACCCCTAACGGCCCGGAGGCACTGAAAACAGGAGGGCAATAAGTATTGCCTTTATTACTCAGTCAGTCTGCCTCAGACATGACAAAGAAGTGGGAAGGGTTTGAAGGGAAAAATCTTAGCGATTTGGTACAAGTGGCTCATTGAGTGTATAACAACAGAGATGACCCTAGCACGAGAGAGACAAAGAAGCTAGCTAAAATAATCGTAATTGACATGAGATACCCCAGAGACTCAGGAAAAGGAGAGCATGGCCCACTCACGGAGAGACTAACCTGTGGGCACCGCCAAGCCATGGGGAAGAACCAATGTGCCTACTGCAGGAAAGAAGGACACTGGAAAAATCAGTGCCTTGAAAACCCCAGGAGAGGTGCACGACCCTCCACTAGAGTGGATGGGCCTCATCTGCACGTAGAAAGACCCAAGCAAGAGACAATAATGCTTGAAGAAGCTCAATGAAGGGGTCAGGGCTCTGTTTCACTTCGCCGCCAAAAGCCCAGGCTAACTCTCCAAGTAGGAGGCCAGGCAGTAAATTTCTTGGTGGACACAGGGGCCACCTTGTCAGGTTCAGAAAGGAATATGGGCACATTTTCAAGAAGAAAGATGTGAATTACTGTGAGCCTATGATTCCTTCCACAGATAAATCACACCAGAAGGTTTGCATGGAGGGTAGGTGGGTTTCCCAAGACAACAAAATAACAAATACCTATCAGCCCTTTGGCCCAGTTAGCCACCTGGTTATGATATCACTGGCTTCTGGCTCAGCTGCTGAGCCAGTGAAGCAGTTATAGCAGGAGAAGACTAGGTGGCCGGTGGCCATCAACGGAAGGACCAAATCTCCACAGTGGGCTTCCTGTTTCAATATGGAGCCACGTATGTTACCTGCTGGACACCATCTCTATCCTGAGCTCATAATTGCCATCGCAGGTCTAGAATGCGGCGCGCAGGTACACACTATATGAAACAGTCTCTGATTAACCCCTCTCGATAACTTGCTGACATGGGAGTCTGGATAATCCTGTACATTTACTTTGCAGATTAGAAAACTCACTCAAAAACACACGGGAGTTGACCCAGAGACACACAACTGGTTAACAACAAAGTCATATTCACAACCAGCGTCTGGACCAAGAGCACGGTGCCCCACAGAACTGTGCCCATCGAGCAGTCAATATCTCCTGGACTCTCAAAAGATCTGAGCTGATACCCACCCCCCCACATCCTTGCAGCCCCAAAAGATTGTATTTCACAGGATGGCACCGGATCTGCAGCTCGCGGAGAGTGACATATCTGATCAGAGAACACAGGGCAGAACAAGGGGGTGGAGGGGAGAATGGAGCACATCCTGGCCCAATACACCTTGAGGATGATGTTCCCAATCGGAGAAGCCAATCCACAGAGAAGACCACATGGGCAGCCCCACGATGAGAAACGTCCCTCAAAGACCCATAGCCTTAGAGGGGACAACACTGGACACACAGTGTGGGAACTGCGCCCGAACTGATCCTGCCACTTCGATGCATGACACTAAGAGAGTGCAGCGGAAGAGTAAGAAAACGGAGCATCAAAGTCCCCGGGGAATGCCAAAGGTGGACTTTGTGGTCAGGGTTCGGTGCCCCCACAGACTGGACTGGAAAACACTCCTAAAGTTCACCACACAGTCCTTGTACTTTTCTTTCTGGTTAGTGTTGTTTTCTTTTAGTGTCATTGGATTTGGGTTGGGTTTTGTTTTCATTTTTGTTTGTTTTTTTTTCTTTTTGCTGCTTGGTTTAGCTCAGTCTTGTTTTGTGCATGTTATTACCTTTACAGGTCTGTCTAATTAAGAGAGGCTGGATGAACAATCTGGAGGAGTAAACATGTGACCGGCCCTTTCCATTGGGCATGGGAGTGAGCACGGTGGGGGGAAAGGAAGTGGTGTAAAGAAACCCAGAAACAAGGGTACAACAAGTGATGGAAAACGGTAGTGAGGGGGATGTAGGAGGCCTGGTAGGGCGTGATCAAAGGTAATGTAACCAAGAGGAATTACTGAAACCCAAAGGAAGACTGAGCATGTCAGTGGGCACAAGAGGAAAATCAAAGAGTATAGAAGAGTGAGCTGGGAAGCAAGGGCCAGTTATAGACGTCTAAATAAAGGCATGTACATATGTACATATATTTACAAAGGGGCATGGGGAAATAGATCTATGTCCATATGTTTATAGATTTAGTATTAAGGTAGCAGATGGACATAGGGCCTCCGCTCAAGGACTCCCTCATTGCAATAACACTGTTCTATTAAATTGGCATTCTAAGATGCTCACCTTCCCTACACAATCACTGACCACAAAGCGGCTGCATAAGCAAATGTGGTGAAGAAAGCCGATGGTGTCCAGCTACCTAAAGATATAGCGTGTGGGGTCTTAAAGGCCTGAGGGTAAAGAAACAGCCATCTGGCTCTGAAGCAACAGAGCCCACATGGAGAAAGCATACCAGCCTGTGTGATCACAAAGTTTTAAAGGGATAAGGCAACAGGCAACATGAGAACAAAAAAATCTTATCATGGAGAATGAGAGGGGACTGCCGGGTATAGACCCAAAACCTATTTGCAGTGCACTGGACATCCCCTTACAGAAGGATCTCAGAGTGGAGATTAAAGAATACAGGGTATGAGACAGCAAAGATGAAACACAACTTTCCTCTAGTTCTTAATGCTTTCTCTTGCCCCACTATCATGATCCCAGTTCTACCATACTAATCTGGCCAAACTAGAGAAGGTATTCTAGTACCGATAGGAATTTCAAACACGGGGAATCCAGAGTGGATGGGCCCTTTACCAGTGTTATGAGTGGAGATACTGGGAGGGTGGAGGAAGGGCAGGATGGAAAGTGGGAACCGATTACAAGGATCTTCATTGAACTCAAAAGAAAGGTGGGTGAAAATATGACAAAAGAATTAGTACATTTCCAAGGATTGATGAGGGATGGGTGGCGGGCATTGAGGGGGGGAAAATGAGGAGCTGAGGCCAGGGGCTTGGGTGGAGAGTGGATATTTTGTGAATAAGGAGGGCAATTAATGTACAGATGGGCTTCAAACAGATGATGTATTTATGGATTGTGGTTAGTGTTGTAGGAGCCACTAATGAAAAGATCATAAAAGAAACAAAAATAATCTTGGCAGAGGGCTCATGCAAGGATGATCTCAGGCTGGATTAGACCAGTCAAAACAGCTACTGGAGTCGCCTCACCCTGTGTCTATTATTGAGTCAGCCATGATGCTTAGGACCCACAGCCCCAGCAGCTGGCCAGAGAGGGAGGTGGATCTCTGAGGCCATTCCACAGGGGGAATGGTCCTCTGTCCTGCAGGGCCCACCCTCCTTTGTAAGCATGCTGCCTGGGGCAAGGCTTTCATGGAGTCCACACCATGGGAGCTCTACTACTCATGGGGGATAGGCAGGAAACCTCTGCTCATGCGCACACACCTCCAACTAGCTGGAGGATCTCCGTGAACAAAGCCTGAGGCAGACAACAAGCCCACTAACTGATGCTGTAAGAGATACAATCAGCATCCAGAAACCTGCAACTGGGAGTAAGAGGCAGCATACCTTGGTCCCAGCCCCTCCCACTCTAATCTACAAGGAGTGACATTGCAAAGCAGAGGGTTTTCATAAAGCACTTCCAGGACTGTGGAATGAGCAGCCTCGTTTGTGGACATGGATACTCTGTGATCCAGACGTACTACCTCCTCCCTTACAGTCAGCTGAGACAAAAACCCTTGCAAGCAGAAAGCCATGCATCTGAACAGTATCCACCAGCCACTCATGTGCAGCACTGCTGCCTCCAAAGAGCTTTCCTGAGTGAGAGAGAAATCATGCAGAAGCCTGGTCTGCACTCAAGAGAGTTTTATGAGCGTTAGGGAGGCGTGGTGGGCAAGTCTGGCCGACCCCAGTGGCTGAATTGAATTTACATGGCCTAGATTGGTCAATCCAGGTACAGGAACCACCCAGGTGACCTCCCCTTCATGGCCAGAAATCTGGACCTCTGAGCATGCACAGGGTGCCTCTCCTAACTGGGCTCTTATCTTGGCCCTATGGGCATGCATAACGGATGCCCCAGTCCCTAGTATAGCTACCTAACCTTTGCCCCCCTGAAGAGATATGGACCCAAATCTTTGGGGTACTGGGCGACGACATCTCTAGCTGCTTCCTGCTGGCAAAAGGGGCGAGGTGGGGCTTTGGGTCCATACCCTTCCTACACTGCTGGGAGGGGTTGTCCATTGAGGGCAACTTTATCCAGGATGGATAAGGTTGAGGTGGTCCAGGAGATGGTAGTCGTGGACCTGGCACACTTGGTTCAGAAGCTTTAATCACCCGATAACTTCTGAGAAAAACAAACGGTCTAAAAGGTGAACAGTTTGACTACGACAAGGCTAAGCTTGTGAGGTGGCAGTGGCCTTGAAATTAGGTGAGTGTCACAGGAAACAAAAATAATCTTAGGATTACCAGACATGTGTGTTTGTTCATTGGAAGTACAGGAAGAGGGATAAAAGCATTCACACTTTCCCCTAGGAGGGCACAGGTTTGGGCACTACTAGGTGCAGTTGGATCACTGATTCATTTATGATGCTAAGGTCTTGGACCCGCTGATAAGACCCATCCTTCTTTTTAACCCTATAACGCTTCAATTTTAATTTTGGGAAAAAATTTTCTTTTTGTTGTGGACTTTCATAGTTATAAATATATATATATGTATTAATATATACATTTTTAATGTTATGAAAACATCATGCTTCGCGTTATAGAGTTAAATGGAAATAATGGGCCAGTGCAGGACGAGTCAAAAGTGACCAAAATAGAGTAACTGCCAAAGTCATTTTGAATTTTCTTGGGTTCAATTGGAGTAAAGGCTTGTAAATTACCCGGGGTCCAAATTCCCATGGTGCCTCCTACAACGGGTAGAATGTTCAGGGATGTTTCAGGGCTGGGAGATTAATAACCCCTAAGTCCAGGATACCTAAGGGCAGGGGTCCTTAAACTGTTTACCCAGGGGGCCAGTTCACTATCCCTCGGGCCTTTTGAAGGAAAGACTATAGTTTAAAAAAACAAATATTACGAACAAATTCATGTGCACACTGCACATCTTGATTTGAAGTTCAAAAAAAAAATAAATGGGGCACATACACCCGGCAGAAAGGATCAACGTCCTCGGCTGTCTGCATGTGGCCCACAGGTTGTAGTTTGAGGACCCCTGCTCTCGGCATTCACCAAGAGGATGTGGTTTCAACCCAAAAGTTTGGAGACTCTACAATTTGTTTAAAAGTGATGGGGCAGAAGGAGTCCCTGATTGACCCACGCAAGACTAGTTTTCCCATCCCCTGTTACTAAGAGTTCATAGTTATGGTTAAAGGGAACCAGGATATCCCGATCTGATCCCGTTACTTCAAGTGTGGGCTGACATTGCCACTAAGAAGCCTGCAAATATAAAAGACTTACTCCCTCCCGCAAAGAAAGGGCCCTTGTTTCCAAGGTTTCAGGAAACATGGAAGGACCGGAAAAACAAACGGTCCAAGTTCCCAAAACCACATAGGTGGAGGCCATCCCTCCCCATCACCCTCCCCCACCCCTCCCCTCCCTCACCCCTCCCCTCCCCCAACGCTCCCCCACCCCTCCCCTCCCCTCCCCTCCCCATCACTCTCCCCTAATCGGCTTTATCCCATTTTGCAGGAGAACTCTGGGAGTGGGAGAGCTGGCTTCAAACCCTTTCTTTCCATCCCCGCCCTATAAGGTTTCTAGGGTCCAGAAATAGAAAACTTCTAACAGGCCCTTATTGAGTCACTCCCTCCCCCACCGGCCCCCCAAACTCACCCCCACCCCTAACAAGCAGCCCCCCCACACACACTAGTACTGGTATGACTTCCATACTCATCAGCCCACCTGGAATGCTTGCCAACAACTTCTCCAGGTGCTGTTCACAACGGAGGAGGGTAGCCCTTCCAGACAGAGGCCCAGTAAGCAGTCAGTGAACCTGATGGTCAGCGAGCGGGCACTCCCCACTTGAGAGAAACTCTTTTGGCCACTACACCAACAATGTGGGATCTCAATTCCTAGCAAGGCCCAGAGGACTTTACCAGGTATCAACCATTGCTCTTACATGACCCTCTGCAGAAGAGCTAGGAAACCTATGAATTTATCTAAGGTCAGTGAGAATTTTCAGGTTCCTATAAGAGAATATCCGCCTGCCTTTCTAGAGTGGCTGAGGGAAGCCTACGGGCTTTATACCCCTAACGGCCCGGAGGCACTGAAAACAGGAGGGCAATAAGTATTGCCTTTATTACTCAGTCAGTCTGCCTCAGACATGACAAAGAAGTGGGAAGGGTTTGAAGGGAAAAATCTTAGCGATTTGGTACAAGTGGCTCATTGAGTGTATAACAACAGAGATGACCCTAGCACGAGAGAGACAAAGAAGCTAGCTAAAATAATCGTAATTGACATGAGATACCCCAGAGACTCAGGAAAAGGAGAGCATGGCCCACTCACGGAGAGACTAACCTGTGGGCACCGCCAAGCCATGGGGAAGGACCAATGTGCCTACTGCAGGAAAGAAGGACACTGGAAAAATCAGTGCCTTGAAAACCCCAGGAGAGGTGCACGACCCTCCACTAGAGTGGATGGGCCTCATCTGCACGTAGAAAGACCCAAGCAAGAGACAATAATGCTTGAAGAAGCTCAATGAAGGGGTCAGGGCTCTGTTTCACTTCGCCGCCAAAAGCCCAGGCTAACTCTCCAAGTAGGAGGCCAGGCAGTAAATTTCTTGGTGGACACAGGGGCCACCTTGTCAGGTTCAGAAAGGAATATGGGCACATTTTCAAGAAGAAAGATGTGAATTACTGTGAGCCTATGATTCCTTCCACAGATAAATCACACCAGAAGGTTTGCATGGAGGGTAGGTGGGTTTCCCAAGACAACAAAATAACAAATACCTATCAGCCCTTTGGCCCAGTTAGCCACCTGGTTATGATATCACTGGCTTCTGGCTCAGCTGCTGAGCCAGTGAAGCAGTTATAGCAGGAGAAGACTAGGTGGCCGGTGGCCATCAACGGAAGGACCAAATCTCCACAGTGGGCTTCCTGTTTCAATATGGAGCCACGTATGTTACCTGCTGGACACCATCTCTATCCTGAGCTCATAATTGCCATCGCAGGTCTAGAATGCGGCGCGCAGGTACACACTATATGAAACAGTCTCTGATTAACCCCTCTCGATAACTTGCTGACATGGGAGTCTGGATAATCCTGTACATTTACTTTGCAGATTAGAAAACTCACTCAAAAACACACGGGAGTTGACCCAGAGACACACAACTGGTTAACAACAAAGTCATATTCACAACCAGCGTCTGGACCAAGAGCACGGTGCCCCACAGAACTGTGCCCATCGAGCAGTCAATATCTCCTGGACTCTCAAAAGATCTGAGCTGATACCCACCCCCCCACATCCTTGCAGCCCCAAAAGATTGTATTTCACAGGATGGCACCGGATCTGCAGCTCGCGGAGAGGGACATATCTGATCAGAGAACACAGGGCAGAACAAGGGGGTGGAGGGGAGAATGGAGCACATCCTGGCCCAATACACCTTGAGGATGATGTTCCCAATCAGAGAAGCCAATCCACAGAGAAGACCACATGGGCAGCCCCACGATGAGAAACGTCCCTCAAAGACCCATAGCCTTAGAGGGGACAACACTGGACACACAGTGTGGGAACTGCGCCCGAACTGATCCTGCCACTTCGATGCATGACACTAAGAGAGTGCAGCGGAAGAGTAAGAAAACGGAGCATCAAAGTCCCCGGGGAATGCCAAAGGTGGACTTTGTGGTCAGGGTTCGGTGCCCCCACAGACTGGACTGGAAAACACTCCTAAAGTTCACCACACAGTCCTTGTACTTTTCTTTCTGGTTAGTGTTGTTTTCTTTTAGTGTCATTGGATTTGGGTTGGGTTTTGTTTTCATTTTTGTTTGTTTTTTTTTCTTTTTGCTGCTTGGTTTAGCTCAGTCTTGTTTTGTGCATGTTATTACCTTTACAGGTCTGTCTAATTAAGAGAGGCTGGATGAACAATCTGGAGGAGTAAACATGTGACCGGCCCTTTCCATTGGGCATGGGAGTGAGCACGGTGGGGGGAAAGGAAGTGGTGTAAAGAAACCCAGAGACAAGGGTACAACAAGTGATGGAAAACGGTAGTGAGGGGGATGTAGGAGGCCTGGTAGGGCGTGATCAAAGGTAATGTAACCAAGAGGAATTACTGAAACCCAAAGGAAGACTGAGCATGTCAGTGGGCACAAGAGGAAAATCAAAGAGTATAGAAGAGTGAGCTGGGAAGCAAGGGCCAGTTATAGACGTCTAAATAAAGGCATGTACATATGTACATATATTTACAAAGGGGCATGGGGAAATAGATCTATGTCCATATGTTTATAGATTTAGTATTAAGGTAGCAGATGGACATAGGGCCTCCGCTCAAGGACTCCCTCATTGCAATAACACTGTTCTATTAAATTGGCATTCTAAGATGCTCACCTTCCCTACACAATCACTGACCACAAAGCGGCTGCATAAGCAAATGTGGTGAAGAAAGCCGATGGTGTCCAGCTACCTAAAGATATAGCGTGTGGGGTCTTAAAGACCTGAGGGTAAAGAAACAGCCATCTGGCTCTGAAGCAACAGAGCCCACATGGAGAAAGCATACCAGCCTGTGTGATCACAAAGTTTTAAAGGGATAAGGCAACAGGCATCATGAGAACAAAAAAATCTTATCATGGAGAATGAGAGGGGACTGCCGGGTATAGACCCAAAACCTATTTGCAGTGCACTGGACATCCCCTTACAGAAGGATCTCAGAGTGGAGATTAAAGAATACAGGGTATGAGACAGCAAAGATGAAACACAACTTTCCTCTAGTTCTTAATGCTTTCTCTTGCCCCACTATCATGATCCCAGTTCTACCATACTAATCTGGCCAAACTAGAGAAGGTATTCTAGTACCGATAGGAATTTCAAACACGGGGAATCCAGAGTGGATGGGCCCTTTACCAGTGTTATGAGTGGAGATACTGGGAGGGTGGAGGAAGGGCAGGATGGAAAGTGGGAACCGATTACAAGGATCTTCATTGAACTCAAAAGAAAGGTGGGTGAAAATATGACAAAAGAATTAGTACATTTCCAAGGATTGATGAGGGATGGGTGGCGGGCATTGAGGGGGGGGAAATGAGGAGCTGAGGCCAGGGGCTTGGGTGGAGAGTGGATATTTTGTGAATAAGGAGGGCAATTAATGTACAGATGGGCTTCAAACAGATGATGTATTTATGGATTGTGGTTAGTGTTGTAGGAGCCACTAATGAAAAGATCATAAAAGAAACAAAAATAATCTTGGCAGAGGGCTCATGCAAGGATGATCTCAGGCTGGATTAGACCAGTCAAAACAGCTACTGGAGTCGCCTCACCCTGTGTCTATTATTGAGTCAGCCATGATGCTTAGGACCCACAGCCCCAGCAGCTGGCCAGAGAGGGAGGTGGATCTCTGAGGCCATTCCACAGGGGGAATGGTCCTCTGTCCTGCAGGGCCCACCCTCCTTTGTAAGCATGCTGCCTGGGGCAAGGCTTTCATGGAGTCCACACCATGGGAGCTCTACTACTCATGGGGGATTGGCAGGAAGCCTCTGCTCATGCGCACACACCACCAACTAGCTGGAGGATCTCCGTGAACAAAGCCTGAGGCAGACAACAAGCCCACTAACTGATGCTGTAAGAGATACAATCAGCATCCAGAAACCTGCAACTGGGAGTAAGAGGCAGCATACCTTGGTCCCAGCCCCTCCCACTCTAATCTACAAGGAGTGACATTGCAAAGCAGAGGGTTTTCATAAAGCACTTCCAGGACTGTGGAATGAGCAGCCTCGTTTGTGGACATGGATACTCTGTGATCCAGACGTACTACCTCCTCCCTTACAGTCAGCTGAGACAAAAACCCTTGCAAGCAGAAAGCCATGCATCTGAACAGTATCCACCAGCCACTCATGTGCAGCACAGCTGCCTCCAAAGAGCCTTCCTGAATGAGAGAGAAATCATGCAGAAGCCTGGTCTGCACTCAAGAGAGTTTTATGAGCGTTAGGGAGGCGTGGTGGGCAAGTCTGGCCGACCCCAGTGGCTGAATTGAATTTACATGGCCTAGATTGGTCAATCCAGGTACAGGAACCACCCAGGTGACCTCCCCTTCATGGCCAGAAATCTGGACCTCTGAGCATGCACAGGGTGCCTCTCCTAACTGGGCTCTTATCTTGGCCCTATGGGCATGCATAACGGATGCCCCAGTCCCTAGTATAGCTACCTAACATTTGCCCCCCTGAAGAGATATGGACCCAAATCTTTGGGGGTACTGGGCGACGACATCTCTAGCTGCTTCCTGCTGGCAAAAGGGGCGAGGTGGGGCTTTGGGTCCATACCCTTCCTACACTGCTGGGAGGGGTTGTCCATTGAGGGCAACTTTATCCAGGATGGATAAGGTTGAGGTGGTCCAGGAGATGGTAGTCGTGGACCTGGCACACTTGGTTCAGAAGCTTTAATCACCCGATAACTTCTGAGAAAAACAAACGGTCTAAAAGGTGAACAGTTTGACTACGACAAGGCTAAGCTTGTGAGGTGGCAGTGGCCTTGAAATTAGGTGAGTGTCACAGGAAACAAAAATAATCTTAGGGTTACCAGACATGTGTGTTTGTTCATTGGAAGTACAGGAAAAGGGATAAAAGCATTCACACTTTCCCCTAGGAGGGCACAGGTTTGGGCACTACTAGGTGCAGTCGGATCACTGATTCATTTATGATGCTAAGGTCTTGGACCCGCTGATAAGACCCATCCTTCTTTTTAACCCTATAACGCTTCAATTTTAATTTTGGGAAAAAATTTTCTTTTTGTTGTGGACTTTCATAGTTATAAATATATATATATATATGTATTAATATATACATTTTTAATGTTATGAAAACATCATGCTTCGCGTTATAGAGTTAAATGGAAATAATGGGCTAGTGCAGGACGAGTCAAAAGTGACCAAAATAGAGTAACTGCCTAAGTCATTTTGAATTTTCTTGGGTTCAATTGGAGTAAAGGCTTGTAAATTACCCGGGGTCCAAATTCCCATGGTGCCTCCTACAATGGGTAGAATGTTCAGGGATGTTTCAGGGCTGGGAGATTAATAACCCCTAAGTCCAGGATACCTTAGGGCAGGGGTCCTTAAACTGTTTACCCAGGGGGCCAGTTCACTATCCCTCAGGCCTTTTGAAGGAAAGACTATAGTTTAAAAAAACAAATATTACGAACAAATTCATGTGCACACTGCACATCTTGATTTGAAGTTCAAAAAAAAAATAAATGGGGCACATACACCCGGCAGAAAGGATCAACGTCCTCGGCTGTCTGCATGTGGCCCACAGGTTGTAGTTTGAGGACCCCTGCTCTCGGCATTCACCAAGAGGATGTGGTTTCAACCCAAAAGCTTGGAGACTCTACAATTTGTTTAAAAGTGATGGGCCAGAAGGAGTCCCTGATTGACCCACGCAAGACTAGTTTTCCAATCCCCTGTTACTAAGAGTTCATAGTTATGGTTAAAGGGAACCAGGATATCCCGATCTGATCCCGTTACTTCAAGTGTGGGCTGACATTGCCACTAAGAAGCCTGCAAATATAAAAGACTTACTCCCTCCCGCAAAGAAAGGGCCCTTGTTTCCAAGGTTTCAGGAAACATGGAAGGACCGGAAAAACAAACGGTCCAAGTTCCCAAAACCACATAGGTGGAGGCCATCCCTCCCCATCACCCTCCCCCACCCCTCCCCTCCCTCACCCCTCCCCTCCCCTCCCCTTCCCATCACTCTCCCCTAATCGGCTTTATCCCATTTTGCAGGAGAACTCTGGGAGTGGGAGAGCTGGCTTCAAACCCTTTCTTTCAACCCCTGCCCTATAAGGTTTCTAGGGTCCAGAAATAGAAAACTTCTAACAGGCCCTTATTGAGTCACTCCCTCCCCTACCGGCCCCCCAAACTCACCCCCACCCCTAACAAGCAGCCCCCCCACACACACTAGTACTGGTATGACTTCCATACTCATCAGCCCACCTGGAATGCTTGCCAACAACTTCTCCAGGTGCTGTTCACAACGGAGGAGGGTAGCCCTTCCAGACAGAGGCCCAGTAAGCAGTCAGTGAACCTGATGGTCAGCGAGCGGGCACTCCCCACTTGAGAGAAACTCTTTTGGCCACTACACCAACAATGTGGGATCTCAATTCCTAGCAAGGCCCAGAGGACTTTACCAGGTATCAACCATTGCTCTTACATGACCCTCTGCAGAAGAGCTAGGAAACCTATGAATTTATCTAAGGTCAGTGAGAATTTTCAGGTTCCTATAAGAGAATATCCGCCTGCCTTTCTAGAGTGGCTGAGGGAAGCCTACGGGCTTTATACCCCTAACGGCCCGGAGGCACTGAAAACAGGAGGGCAATAAGTATTGCCTTTATTACTCAGTCAGTCTGCCTCAGACATGACAAAGAAGTGGGAAGGGTTTGAAGGGAAAAATCTTAGCGATTTGGTACAAGTGGCTCATTGAGTGTATAACAACAGAGATGACCCTAGCACGACAGAGACAAAGAAGCTAGCTAAAATAATCGTAATTGACATGAGATACCCCAGAGAATCAGGAAAAGGAGAGCATGGCCCACTCACGGAGAGACTAACCTGTGGGCACCGCCAAGCCATGGGGAAGGACCAATGTGCCTACTGCAGGAAAGAAGGACACTGGAAAAATCAGTGCCTTGAAAACCCCAGGAGAGGTGCACGACCCTCCACTAGAGTGGATGGGCCTCATCTGCACGTAGAAAGACCCAAGCAAGAGACAATAATGCTTGAAGAAGCTCAATGAAGGGGTCAGGGCTCTGTTTCACTTCGCCGCCAAAAGCCCAGGCTAACTCTCCAAGTAGGAGGCCAGGCAGTAAATTTCTTGGTGGACACAGGGGCCACCTTGTCAGGTTCAGAAAGGAATATGGGCACATTTTCAAGAAGAAAGATGTGAATTACTGTGAGCCTATGATTCCTTCCACAGATAACTCACACCAGAAGGTTTGCATGGAGGGTAGGTGGGTTTCCCAAGACAACAAAATAACAAATACCTATCAGCCCTTTGGCCCAGTTAGCCACCTGGTTATGATATCACTGGCTTCTGGCTCAGCTGCTGAGCCAGTGAAGCAGTTATAGCAGGAGAAGACTAGGTGGCCGGTGGCCATCAACGGAAGGACCAAATCTCCACAGTGGGCTTCCTGTTTCAATATGGAGCCACGTATGTTACCTGCTGGACACCATCTCTATCCTGAGCTCATAATTGCCATCGCAGGTCTAGAATGCGGCGCGCAGGTACACACTATATGAAACAGTCTCTGATTAACCCCTCTCGATAACTTGCTGACATGGGAGTCTGGATAATCCTGTACATTTACTTTGCAGATTAGAAAACTCACTCAAAAACACACGGGAGTTGACCCAGAGACACACAACTGGTTAACAACAAAGTCATATTCACAACCAGCGTCTGGACCAAGAGCACGGTGCCCCACAGAACTGTGCCCATCGAGCAGTCAATATCTCCTGGACTCTCAAAAGATCTGAGCTGATACCCACCCCCCCACCCCCACATCCTTGCAGCCCCAAAAGATTGTATTTCACAGGATGGCACCGGATCTGCAGCTCGCGGAGAGGGACATATCTGATCAGAGAACACAGGGCAGAACAAGGGGGAGGAGGGGAGAATGGAGCACATCCTGGCCCAATACACCTTGAGGATGATGTTCCCAATCAGAGAAGCCAATCCACAGAGAAGACCACATGGGCAGCCCCACGATGAGAAACGTCCCTCAAAGACCCATAGCCTTAGAGGGGACAACACTGGACACACAGTGTGGGAACTGCGCCCGAACTGATCCTGCCACTTCGATGCATGACACTAAGAGAGTGCAGCGGAAGAGTAAGAAAACGGAGCATCAAAGTCCCCGGGGAATGCCAAAGGTGGACTTTGTGGTCAGGGTTCGGTGCCCCCACAGACTGGACTGGAAAACACTCCTAAAGTTCACCACACAGTCCTTGTACTTTTCTTTCTGGTTAGTGTTGTTTTCTTTTAGTGTCATTGGATTTGGGTTGGGTTTTGTTTTCATTTTTGTTTGTTTTTTTTTCTTTTTGCTGCTTGGTTTAGCTCAGTCTTGTTTTGTGCATGTTATTACCTTTACAGGTCTGTCTAATTAAGAGAGGCTGGATGAACAATCTGGAGGAGTAAACATGTGACCGGCCCTTTCCATTGGGCATGGGAGTGAGCACGGTGGGGGGAAAGGAAGTGGTGTAAAGAAACCCAGAGACAAGGGTACAACAAGTGATGGAAAACGGTAGTGAGGGGGATGTAGGAGGCCTGGTAGGGCGTGATCAAAGGTAATGTAACCAAGAGGAATTACTGAAACCCAAAGGAAGACTGAGCATGTCAGTGGGCACAAGAGGAAAATCAAAGAGTATAGAAGAGTGAGCTGGGAAGCAAGGGCCAGTTATAGACGTCTAAATAAAGGCATGTCCATATGTACATATATTTACAAAGGGGCATGGGGAAATAGATCTATGTCCATATGTTTATAGATTTAGTATTAAGGTAGCAGATGGACATAGGGCCTCCGCTCAAGGACTCCCTCATTGCAATAACACTGTTCTATTAAATTGGCATTCTAAGATGCTCACCTTCCCTACACAATCACTGACCACAAAGCGGCTGCATAAGCAAATGTGGTGAAGAAAGCCGATGGTGTCCAGCTACCTAAAGATATAGCGTGTGGGGTCTTAAAGACCTGAGGGTAAAGAAACAGCCATCTGGCTCTGAAGCAACAGAGCCCACATGGAGAAAGCATACCAGCCTGTGTGATCACAAAGTTTTAAAGGGATAAGGCAACAGGCATCATGAGAACAAAAAAATCTTATCATGGAGAATGAGAGGGAACTGCCGGGTATAGACCCAAAACCTATTTGCAGTGCACTGGACATCCCCTTACAGAAGGATCTCAGAGTGGAGATTAAAGAATACAGGGTATGAGACAGCAAAGATGAAACACAACTTTCCTCTAGTTCTTAATGCTTTCTCTTGCCCCACTATCATGATCCCAGTTCTACCATACTAATCTGGCCAAACTAGAGAAGGTATTCTAGTACCGATAGGAATTTCAAACACGGGGGATCCAGAGTGGATGGGCCCTTTACCAGTGTTATGAGTGGAGATACTGGGAGGGTGGAGGAAGGGCAGGATGGAAAGTGGGAACCGATTACAAGGATCTTCATTGACCTCAAAAGAAAGGTGGGTGAAAATATGACAAAAGAATTAGTACATTTCCAAGGATTGATGAGGGATGGGTGGCGGGCATTGAGGGGGGGAAAATGAGGAGCTGAGGCCAGGGGCTTGGGTGGAGAGTGGATATTTTGTGAATAAGGAGGGCAATTAATGTACAGATGTGCTTCAAACAGATGATGTATTTATGGATTGTGGTTAGTGTTGTAGGAGCCACTAATGAAAAGATCATAAAAGAAACAAAAATAATCTTGGCAGAGGGCTCATGCAAGGATGATCTCAGGCTGGATTAGACCAGTCAAAACAGCTACTGGAGTCGCCTCACCCTGTGTCTATTACTGAGTCAGCCATGATGCTTAGGACCCACAGCCCCAGCAGCTGGCCAGAGAGGGAGGTGGATCTCTGAGGCCATTCCACAGGGGGAATGGTCCTCTGTCCTGCAGGGCCCACCCTCCTTTGTAAGCATGCTGCCTGGGGCAAGGCTTTCATGGAGTCCACACCATGGGAGCTCTACTACTCATGGGGGATTGGCAGGAAGCCTCTGCTCATGCGCACACACCACCAACTAGCTGGAGGATCTCCGTGAACAAAGCCTGAGGCAGACAACAAGCCCACTAACTGATGCTGTAAGAGATACAATCAGCATCCAGAAACCTGCAACTGGGAGTAAGAGGCAGCATACCTTGGTCCCAGCCCCTCCCACTCTAATCTACAAGGAGTGACATTGCAAAGCAGAGGGTTTTCATAAAGCACTTCCAGTACTGTGGAATGAGCAGCCTAGTTTGTGGACATGGATACTCTGTGATCCAGACGTACTACCTCCTCCCTTCCAGTCAGCTGAGACAAAAACCCTTGCAACCAGAAAGCCATGCATCTGAACAGTATCCACCAGCCACTCATGTGCAGCACAGCTGCCTCCAAAGAGCCTTCCTGAGTGAGAGAGAAATCATGCAGAAGCCTGGTCTGCACTCAAGAGAGTTTTATGAGCGTTAGGGAGGCGTGGTGGGCAAGTCTGGCCGACCCCAGTGGCTGAATTGAATTTACATGGCCTAGATTGGTCAATCCAGGTACAGGAACCACCCAGGTGACCTCCCCTTCATGGCCAGAAATCTGGACCTCTGAGCATGCACAGGGTGCCTCTCCTAACTGGGCTCTTATCTTGGCCCTATGGGCATGCATAACGGATGCCCCAGTCCCTAGTATAGCTACCTAACATTTGCCCCCCTGAAGAGATATGGACCCAAATCTTTGGGGGTACTGGGCGACGACATCTCTAGCTGCTTCCTGCTGGCAAAAGGGGCGAGGTGGGGCTTTGGGTCCATACCCTTCCTACACTGCTGGGAGGGGTTGTCCATTGAGGGCAACTTTATCCAGGATGGATAAGGTTGAGGTGGTCCAGGAGATGGTAGTCGTGGACCTGGCACACTTGGTTCAGAAGCTTTAATCACCCGATAACTTCTGAGAAAAACAAACGGTCTAAAAGGTGAACAGTTTGACTACGACAAGGCTAAGCTTGTGAGGTGGCAGTGGCCTTGAAATTAGGTGAGTGTCACAGGAAACAAAAATAATCTTAGGGTTACCAGACATGTGTGTTTGTTCATTGGAAGTACAGGAAGAGGGATAAAAGCATTCACACTTTCCCCTAGGAGGGCACAGGTTTGGGCACTACTAGGTGCAGTCGGATCACTGATTCATTTATGATGCTAAGGTCTTGGACCCGCTGATAAGACCCATCCTTCTTTTTAACCCTATAACGCTTCAATTTTAATTTTGGGAAAAAATTTTCTTTTTGTTGTGGACTTTCATAGTTATAAATATATATATATATATATGTATTAATATATACATTTTTAATGTTATGAAAACATCATGCTTCGCGTTATAGAGTTAAATGGAAATAATGGGCTAGTGCAGGACGAGTCAAAAGTGACCAAAATAGAGTAACTGCCTAAGTCATTTTGAATTTTCTTGGGTTCAATTGGAGTAAAGGCTTGTAAATTACCCGGGGTCCAAATTCCCATGGTGCCTCCTACAATGGGTAGAATGTTCAGGGATGTTTCAGGGCTGGGAGATTAATAACCCCTAAGTCCAGGATACCTTAGGGCAGGGGTCCTTAAACTGTTTACCCAGGGGGCCAGTTCACTATCCCTCAGGCCTTTTGAAGGAAAGACTATAGTTTAAAAAAACAAATATTACGAACAAATTCATGTGCACACTGCACATCTTGATTTGAAGTTCAAAAAAAAAATAAATGGGGCACATACACCCGGCAGAAAGGATCAACGTCCTCGGCTGTCTGCATGTGGCCCACAGGTTGTAGTTTGAGGACCCCTGCTCTCGGCATTCACCAAGAGGATGTGGTTTCAACCCAAAAGCTTGGAGACTCTACAATTTGTTTAAAAGTGATGGGGCAGAAGGAGTCCCTGATTGACCCACGCAAGACTAGTTTTCCAATCCCCTGTTACTAAGAGTTCATAGTTATGGTTAAAGGGAACCAGGATATCCCGATCTGATCCCGTTACTTCAAGTGTGGGCTGACATTGCCACTAAGAAGCCTGCAAATATAAAAGACTTACTCCCTCCCGCAAAGAAAGGGCCCTTGTTTCCAAGGTTTCAGGAAACATGGAAGGACCGGAAAAACAAACGGTCCAAGTTCCCAAAACCACATAGGTGGAGGCCATCCCTCCCCATCACCCTCCCCCACCCCTCCCCTCCCTCACCCCTCCCCTCCCCTCCCCTTCCCATCACTCTCCCCTAATCGGCTTTATCCCATTTTGCAGGAGAACTCTGGGAGTGGGAGAGCTGGCTTCAAACCCTTTCTTTCAACCCCTGCCCTATAAGGTTTCTAGGGTCCAGAAATAGAAAACTTCTAACAGGCCCTTATTGAGTCACTCCCTCCCCCACCGGCCCCCCAAACTCACCCCCACCCCTAACAAGCAGCCCCCCCACACACACTAGTACGGGTATGACTTCCATACTCATCAGCCCACCTGGAATGCTTGCCAACAACTTCTCCAGGTGCTGTTCACAACGGAGGAGGGTAGCCCTTCCAGACAGAGGCCCAGTAAGCAGTCAGTGAACCTGATGGTCAGCGAGCGGGCACTCCCCACTTGAGAGAAACTCTTTTGGCCACTACACCAACAATGTGGGATCTCAATTCCTAGCAAGGCCCAGAGGACTTTACCAGGTATCAACCATTGCTCTTACATGACCCTCTGCAGAAGAGCTAGGAAACCTATGAATTTATCTAAGGTCAGTGAGAATTTTCAGGTTCCTATAAGAGAATATCCGCCTGCCTTTCTAGAGTGGCTGAGGGAAGCCTACGGGCTTTATACCCCTAACGGCCCGGAGGCACTGAAAACAGGAGGGCAATAAGTATTGCCTTTATTACTCAGTCAGTCTGCCTCAGACATGACAAAGAAGTGGGAAGGGTTTGAAGGGAAAAATCTTAGCGATTTGGTACAAGTGGCTCATTGAGTGTATAACAACAGAGATGACCCTAGCACGACAGAGACAAAGAAGCTAGCTAAAATAATCGTAATTGACATGAGATACCCCAGAGACTCAGGAAAAGGAGAGCATGGCCCACTCACGGAGAGACTAACCTGTGGGCACCGCCAAGCCATGGGGAAGGACCAATGTGCCTACTGCAGGAAAGAAGGACACTGGAAAAATCAGTGCCTTGAAAACCCCAGGAGAGGTGCACGACCCTCCACTAGAGTGGATGGGCCTCATCTGCACGTAGAAAGACCCAAGCAAGAGACAATAATGCTTGAAGAAGCTCAATGAAGGGGTCAGGGCTCTGTTTCACTTCGCCGCCAAAAGCCCAGGCTAACTCTCCAAGTAGGAGGCCAGGCAGTAAATTTCTTGGTGGACACAGGGGCCACCTTGTCAGGTTCAGAAAGGAATATGGGCACATTTTCAAGAAGAAAGATGTGAATTACTGTGAGCCTATGATTCCTTCCACAGATAACTCACACCAGAAGGTTTGCATGGAGGGTAGGTGGGTTTCCCAAGACAACAAAATAACAAATACCTATCAGCCCTTTGGCCCAGTTAGCCACCTGGTTATGATATCACTGGCTTCTGGCTCAGCTGCTGAGCCAGTGAAGCAGTTATAGCAGGAGAAGACTAGGTGGCCGGTGGCCATCAACGGAAGGACCAAATCTCCACAGTGGGCTTCCTGTTTCAATATGGAGCCACGTATGTTACCTGCTGGACACCATCTCTATCCTGAGCTCATAATTGCCATCGCAGGTCTAGAATGTGGCGCGCAGGTACACACTATATGAAACAGTCTCTGATTAACCCCTCTCGATAACTTGCTGACATGGGAGTCTGGATAATCCTGTACATTTACTTTGCAGATTAGAAAACTCACTCAAAAACACACGGGAGTTGACCCAGAGACACACAACTGGTTAACAACAAAGTCATATTCACAACCAGCGTCTGGACCAAGAGCACGGTGCCCCACAGAACTGTGCCCATCGAGCAGTCAATATCTCCTGGACTCTCAAAAGATCTGAGCTGATACCCACCCCCCCACCCCCACATCCTTGCAGCCCCAAAAGATTGTATTTCACAGGATGGCACCGGATCTGCAGCTCGCGGAGAGGGACATATCTGATCAGAGAACACAGGGCAGAACAAGGGGGAGGAGGGGAGAATGGAGCACATCCTGGCCCAATACACCTTGAGGATGATGTTCCCAATCAGAGAAGCCAATCCACAGAGAAGACCACATGGGCAGCCCCACGATGAGAAACGTCCCTCAAAGACCCATAGCCTTAGAGGGGACAACACTGGACACACAGTGTGGGAACTGCGCCCGAACTGATCCTGCCACTTCGATGCATGACACTAAGAGAGTGCAGCGGAAGAGTAAGAAAACGGAGCATCAAAGTCCCCGGCGAATGCCAAAGGTGGACTTTGTGGTCAGGGTTCGGTGCCCCCACAGACTGGACTGGAAAACACTCCTAAAGTTCACCACACAGTCCTTGTACTTTTCTTTCTGGTTAGTGTTGTTTTCTTTTAGTGTCATTGGATTTGGGTTGGGTTTTGTTTTCATTTTTGTTTGTTTTTTTTTCTTTTTGCTGCTTGGTTTAGCTCAGTCTTGTTTTGTGCATGTTATTACCTTTACAGGTCTGTCTAATTAAGAGAGGCTGGATGAACAATCTGGAGGAGTAAACATGTGACCGGCCCTTTCCATTGGGCATGGGAGTGAGCACGGTGGGGGGAAAGGAAGTGGTGTAAAGAAACCCAGAGACAAGGGTACAACAAGTGATGGAAAACGGTAGTGAGGGGGATGTAGGAGGCCTGGTAGGGCGTGATCAAAGGTAATGTAACCAAGAGGAATTACTGAAACCCAAAGGAAGACTGAGCATGTCAGTGGGCACAAGAGGAAAATCAAAGAGTATAGAAGAGTGAGCTGGGAAGCAAGGGCCAGTTATAGACGTCTAAATAAAGGCATGTACATATGTACATATATTTACAAAGGGGCATGGGGAAATAGATCTATGTCCATATGTTTATAGATTTAGTATTAAGGTAGCAGATGGACATAGGGCCTCCGCTCAAGGACTCCCTCATTGCAATAACACTGTTCTATTAAATTGGCATTCTAAGATGCTCACCTTCCCTACACAATCACTGACCACAAAGCGGCTGCATAAGCAAATGTGGTGAAGAAAGCCGATGGTGTCCAGCTACCTAAAGATATAGCGTGTGGGGTCTTAAAGGCCTGAGGGTAAAGAAACAGCCATCTGGCTCTGAAGCAACAGAGCCCACATGGAGAAAGCATACCAGCCTGTGTGATCACAAAGTTTTAAAGGGATAAGGCAACAGGCATCATGAGAACAAAAAAATCTTATCATGGAGAATGAGAGGGAACTGCCGGGTATAGACCCAAAACCTATTTGCAGTGCACTGGACATCCCCTTACAGAAGGATCTCAGAGTGGAGATTAAAGAATACAGGGTATGAGACAGCAAAGATGAAACACAACTTTCCTCTAGTTCTTAATGCTTTCTCTTGCCCCACTATCATGATCCCAGTTCTACCATACTAATCTGGCCAAACTAGAGAAGGTATTCTAGTACCGATAGGAATTTCAAACACGGGGGATCCAGAGTGGATGGGCCCTTTACCAGTGTTATGAGTGGAGATACTGGGAGGGTGGAGGAAGGGCAGGATGGAAAGTGGGAACCGATTACAAGGATCTTCATTGACCTCAAAAGAAAGGTGGGTGAAAATATGACAAAAGAATTAGTACATTTCCAAGGATTGATGAGGGATGGGTGGCGGGCATTGAGGGGGGGAAAATGAGGAGCTGAGGCCAGGGGCTTGGGTGGAGAGTGGATATTTTGTGAATAAGGAGGGCAATTAATGTACAGATGTGCTTCAAACAGATGATGTATTTATGGATTGTGGTTAGTGTTGTAGGAGCCACTAATGAAAAGATCATAAAAGAAACAAAAATAATCTTGGCAGAGGGCTCATGCAAGGATGATCTCAGGCTGGATTAGACCAGTCAAAACAGCTACTGGAGTCGCCTCACCCTGTGTCTATTACTGAGTCAGCCATGATGCTTAGGACCCACAGCCCCAGCAGCTGGCCAGAGAGGGAGGTGGATCTCTGAGGCCATTCCACAGGGGGAATGGTCCTCTGTCCTGCAGGGCCCACCCTCCTTTGTAAGCATGCTGCCTGGGGCAAGGCTTTCATGGAGTCCACACCATGGGAGCTCTACTACTCATGGGGGATTGGCAGGAAGCCTCTGCTCATGCGCACACACCACCAACTAGCTGGAGGATCTCCGTGAACAAAGCCTGAGGCAGACAACAAGCCCACTAACTGATGCTGTAAGAGATACAATCAGCATCCAGAAACCTGCAACTGGGAGTAAGAGGCAGCATACCTTGGTCCCAGCCCCTCCCACTCTAATCTACAAGGAGTGACATTGCAAAGCAGAGGGTTTTCATAAAGCACTTCCAGGACTGTGGAATGAGCAGCCTCGTTTGTGGACATGGATACACTGTGATCCAGACGTACTACCTCCTCCCTTACAGTCAGCTGAGACAAAAACCCTTGCAAGCAGAAAGCCATGCATCTGAACAGTATCCACCAGCCACTCATGTGCAGCACAGCTGCCTCCAAAGAGCCTTCCTGAGTGAGAGAGAAATCATGCAGAAGCCTGGTCTGCACTCAAGAGAGTTTTATGAGCGTTAGGGAGGCGTGGTGGGCAAGTCTGGCCGACCCCAGTGGCTGAATTGAATTTACATGGCCTAGATTGGTCAATCCAGGTACAGGAACCACCCAGGTGACCTCCCCTTCATGGCCAGAAATCTGGACCTCTGAGCATGCACAGGGTGCCTCTCCTAACTGGGCTCTTATCTTGGCCCTATGGGCATGCATAACGGATGCCCCAGTCCCTAGTATAGCTACCTAACATTTGCCCCCCTGAAGAGATATGGACCCAAATCTTTGGGGTACTGGGCGACGACATCTCTAGCTGCTTCCTGCTGGCAAAAGGGGCGAGGTGGGGCTTTGGGTCCATACCCTTCCTACACTGCTGGGAGGGGTTGTCCATTGAGGGCAACTTTATCCAGGATGGATAAGGTTGAGGTGGTCCAGGAGATGGTAGTCGTGGACCTGGCACACTTGGTTCAGAAGCTTTAATCACCCGATAACTTCTGAGAAAAACAAACGGTCTAAAAGGTGAACAGTTTGACTACGACAAGGCTAAGCTTGTGAGGTGGCAGTGGCCTTGAAATTAGGTGAGTGTCACAGGAAACAAAAATAATCTTAGGATTACCAGACATGTGTGTTTGTTCATTGGAAGTACAGGAAGAGGGATAAAAGCATTCACACTTTCCCCTAGGAGGGCACAGGTTTGGGCACTACTAGGTGCAGTCGGATCACTGATTCATTTATGATGCTAAGGTCTTGGACCCGCTGATAAGACCCATCCTTCTTTTTAACCCTATAACGCTTCAATTTTAATTTTGGGAAAAAATTTTCTTTTTGTTGTGGACTTTCATAGTTATAAATATATATATATGTATTAATATATACATTTTTTAATGTTATGAAAACATCATGCTTCGCGTTATAGAGTTAAATGGAAATAATGGGCTAGTGCAGGACGAGTCAAAAGTGACCAAAATAGAGTAACTGCCTAAGTCATTTTGAATTTTCTTGGGTTCAATTGGAGTAAAGGCTTGTAAATTACCCGGGGTCCAAATTCCCATGGTGCCTCCTACAATGGGTAGAATGTTCAGGGATGTTTCAGGGCTGGGAGATTAATAACCCCTAAGTCCAGGATACCTTAGGGCAGGGGTCCTTAAACTGTTTACCCAGGGGGCCAGTTCACTATCCCTCAGGCCTTTTGAAGGAAAGACTATAGTTTAAAAAAACAAATATTACGAACAAATTCATGTGCACACTGCACATCTTGATTTGAAGTTCAAAAAAAAAATAAATGGGGCACATACACCCGGCAGAAAGGATCAACGTCCTCGGCTGTCTGCATGTGGCCCACAGGTTGTAGTTTGAGGACCCCTGCCCTCGGCATTCACCAAGAGGATGTGGTTTCAACCCAAAAGCTTGGAGACTCTACAATTTGTTTAAAAGTGATGGGGCAGAAGGAGTCCCTGATTGACCCACGCAAGACTAGTTTTCCCATCCCCTGTTACTAAGAGTTCATAGTTATGGTTAAAGGGAAACAGGATATCCCGATCTGATCCCGTTACTTCAAGTGTGGGCTGACATTGCCACTAAGAAGCCTGCAAATATAAAAGACTTACTCCCTCCCGCAAAGAAAGGGCCCTTGTTTCCAAGGTTTCAGGAAACATGGAAGGACCGGAAAAACAAACGGTCCAAGTTCCCAAAACCACATAGGTGGAGGCCATCCCTCCCCATCACCCTCCCCCACCCCTCCCCTCCCCTCCCCATCACTCTCCCCTAATCGGCTTTATCCCATTTTGCAGGAGAACTCTGGGAGTGGGAGAGCTGGCTTCAAACCCTTTCTTTCAACCCCCGCCCTATAAGGTTTCTAGGGTCCAGAAATAGAAAACTTCTAACAGGCCCTTATTGAGTCACTCCCTCCCCCACCGGCCCCCCAAACTCACCCCCACCCCTAACAAGCAGCCCCCCACACACACTAGTACTGGTATGACTTCCATACTCATCAGCCCACCTGGAATGCTTGCCAACAACTTCTCCAGGTGCTGTTCACAACGGAGGAGGGTAGCCCTTCCAGACAGAGGCCCAGTAAGCAGTCAGTGAACCTGATGGTCAGCGAGCGGGCACTCCCCACTTGAGAGAAACTCTTTTGGCCACTACACCAACAATGTGGGATCTCAATTCCTAGCAAGGCCCAGAGGACTTTACCAGGTATCAACCATTGCTCTTACATGACCCTCTGCAGAAGAGCTAGGAAACCTATGAATTTATCTAAGGTCAGTGAGAATTTTCAGGTTCCTATAAGAGAATATCCGCCTGCCTTTCTAGAGTGGCTGAGGGAAGCCTACGGGCTTTATACCCCTAACGGCCCGGAGGCACTGAAAACAGGAGGGCAATAAGTATTGCCTTTATTACTCAGTCAGTCTGCCTCAGACATGACAAAGAAGTGGGAAGGGTTTGAAGGGAAAAATCTTAGCGATTTGGTATAAGTGGCTCATTGAGTGTATAACAACAGAGATGACCCTAGCACGAGAGAGACAAAGAAGCTAGCTAAAATAATCGTAATTGACATGAGATACCCCAGAGACTCAGGAAAAGGAGAGCATGGCCCACTCACGGAGAGACTAACCTGTGGGCACCGCCAAGCCATGGGGAAGGACCAATGTGCCTACTGCAGGAAAGAAGGACACTGGAAAAATCAGTGCCTTGAAAACCCCAGGAGAGGTGCACGACCCTCCACTAGAGTGGATGGGCCTCATCTGCACGTAGAAAGACCCAAGCAAGAGACAATAATGCTTGAAGAAGCTCAATGAAGGGGTCAGGGCTCTGTTTCACTTCGCCGCCAAAAGCCCAGGCTAACTCTCCAAGTAGGAGGCCAGGCAGTAAATTTCTTGGTGGACACAGGGGCCACCTTGTCAGGTTCAGAAAGGAATATGGGCACATTTTCAAGAAGAAAGATGTGAATTACTGTGAGCCTATGATTCCTTCCACAGATAAATCACACCAGAAGGTTTGCATGGAGGGTAGGTTGGTTTCCCAAGACAACAAAATAACAAATACCTATCAGCCCTTTGGCCCAGTTAGCCACCTGGTTATGATATCACTGGCTTCTGGCTCAGCTGCTGAGCCAGTGAAGCAGTTATAGCAGGAGAAGACTAGGTGGCCGGTGGCCATCAACGGAAGGACCAAATCTCCACAGTGGGCTTCCTGTTTCAATATGGAGCCACGTATGTTACCTGCTGGACACCATCTCTATCCTGAGCTCATAATTGCCATCGCAGGTCTAGAATGCGGCGCGCAGGTACACACTATATGAAACAGTCTCTGATTAACCCCTCTCGATAACTTGCTGACATGGGAGTCTGGATAATCCTGTACATTTACTTTGCAGATTAGAAAACTCACTCAAAAACACACGGGAGTTGACCCAGAGACACACAACTGGTTAACAACAAAGTCATATTCACAACCAGCGTCTGGACCAAGAGCACGGTGCCCCACAGAACTGTGCCCATCGAGCAGTCAATATCTCCTGGACTCTCAAAAGATCTGAGCTGATACCCACCCCCCCACCCCCACATCCTTGCAGCCCCAAAAGATTGTATTTCACAGGATGGCACCGGATCTGCAGCTCGCGGAGAGGGACATATCTGATCAGAGAACACAGGGCAGAACAAGGGGGAGGAGGGGAGAATGGAGCACATCCTGGCCCAATACACCTTGAGGATGATGTTCCCAATCAGAGAAGCCAATCCACAGAGAAGACCACATGGGCAGCCCCACGATGAGAAACGTCCCTCAAAGACCCATAGCCTTAGAGGGGACAACACTGGACACACAGTGTGGGAACTGCGCCCGAACTGATCCTGCCACTTCGATGCATGACACTAAGAGAGTGCAGCGGAAGAGTAAGAAAACGGAGCATCAAAGTCCCCGGGGAATGCCAAAGGTGGACTTTGTGGTCAGGGTTCGGTGCCCCCACAGACTGGACTGGAAAACACTCCTAAAGTTCACCACACAGTCCTTGTACTTTTCTTTCTGGTTAGTGTTGTTTTCTTTTAGTGTCATTGGATTTGGGTTGGGTTTTGTTTTCATTTTTGTTTGTTTTTTTTTCTTTTTGCTGCTTGGTTTAGCTCAGTCTTGTTTTGTGCATGTTATTACCTTTACAGGTCTGTCTAATTAAGAGAGGCTGGATGAACAATCTGGAGGAGTAAACATGTGACCGGCCCTTTCCATTGGGCATGGGAGTGAGCACGGTGGGGGGAAAGGAAGTGGTGTAAAGAAACCCAGAGACAAGGGTACAACAAGTGATGGAAAACGGTAGTGAGGGGGATGTAGGAGGCCTGGTAGGGCGTGATCAAAGGTAATGTAACCAAGAGGAATTACTGAAACCCAAAGGAAGACTGAGCATGTCAGTGGGCACAAGAGGAAAATCAAAGAGTATAGAAGAGTGAGCTGGGAAGCAAGGGCCAGTTATAGACGTCTAAATAAAGGCATGTCCATATGTACATATATTTACAAAGGGGCATGGGGAAATAGATCTATGTCCATATGTTTATAGATTTAGTATTAAGGTAGCAGATGGACATAGGGCCTCCGCTCAAGGACTCCCTCATTGCAATAACACTGTTCTATTAAATTGGCATTCTAAGATGCTCACCTTCCCTACACAATCACTGACCACAAAGCGGCTGCATAAGCAAATGTGGTGAAGAAAGCCGATGGTGTCCAGCTACCTAAAGATATAGCGTGTGGGGTCTTAAAGACCTGAGGGTAAAGAAACAGCCATCTGGCTCTGAAGCAACAGAGCCCACATGGAGAAAGCATACCAGCCTGTGTGATCACAAAGTTTTAAAGGGATAAGGCAACAGGCATCATGAGAACAAAAAAATCTTATCATGGAGAATGAGAGGGAACTGCCGGGTATAGACCCAAAACCTATTTGCAGTGCACTGGACATCCCCTTACAGAAGGATCTCAGAGTGGAGATTAAAGAATACAGGGTATGAGACAGCAAAGATGAAACACAACTTTCCTCTAGTTCTTAATGCTTTCTCTTGCCCCACTATCATGATCCCAGTTCTACCATACTAATCTGGCCAAACTAGAGAAGGTATTCTAGTACCGATAGGAATTTCAAACACGGGGGATCCAGAGTGGATGGGCCCTTTACCAGTGTTATGAGTGGAGATACTGGGAGGGTGGAGGAAGGGCAGGATGGAAAGTGGGAACCGATTACAAGGATCTTCATTGACCTCAAAAGAAAGGTGGGTGAAAATATGACAAAAGAATTAGTACATTTCCAAGGATTGATGAGGGATGGGTGGCGGGCATTGAGGGGGGGAAAATGAGGAGCTGAGGCCAGGGGCTTGGGTGGAGAGTGGATATTTTGTGAATAAGGAGGGCAATTAATGTACAGATGTGCTTCAAACAGATGATGTATTTATGGATTGTGGTTAGTGTTGTAGGAGCCACTAATGAAAAGATCATAAAAGAAACAAAAATAATCTTGGCAGAGGGCTCATGCAAGGATGATCTCAGGCTGGATTAGACCAGTCAAAACAGCTACTGGAGTCGCCTCACCCTGTGTCTATTACTGAGTCAGCCATGATGCTTAGGACCCACAGCCCCAGCAGCTGGCCAGAGAGGGAGGTGGATCTCTGAGGCCATTCCACAGGGGGAATGGTCCTCTGTCCTGCAGGGCCCACCCTCCTTTGTAAGCATGCTGCCTGGGGCAAGGCTTTCATGGAGTCCACACCATGGGAGCTCTACTACTCATGGGGGGTTGGCAGGAAGCCTCTGCTCATGCGCACACACCACCAACTAGCTGGAGGATCTCCGTGAACAAAGCCTGAGGCAGACAACAAGCCCACTAACTGATGCTGTAAGAGATACAATCAGCATCCAGAAACCTGCAACTGGGAGTAAGAGGCAGCATACCTTGGTCCCAGCCCCTCCCACTCTAATCTACAAGGAGTGACATTGCAAAGCAGAGGGTTTTCATAAAGCACTTCCAGGACTGTGGAATGAGCAGCCTCGTTTGTGGACATGGATACTCTGTGATCCAGACGTACTACCTCCTCCCTTCCAGTCAGCTGAGACAAAAACCCTTGCAACCAGAAAGCCATGCATCTGAACAGTATCCACCAGCCACTCATGTGCAGCACAGCTGCCTCCAAAGAGCCTTCCTGAGTGAGAGAGAAATCATGCAGAAGCCTGGTCTGCACTCAAGAGAGTTTTATGAGCGTTAGGGAGGCGTGGTGGGCAAGTCTGGCCGACCCCAGTGGCTGAATTGAATTTACATGGCCTAGATTGGTCAATCCAGGTACAGGAACCACCCAGGTGACCTCCCCTTCATGGCCAGAAATCTGGACCTCTGAGCATGCACAGGGTGCCTCTCCTAACTGGGCTCTTATCTTGGCCCTATGGGCATGCATAACGGATGCCCCAGTCCCTAGTATAGCTACCTAACATTTGCCCCCCTGAAGAGATATGGACCCAAATCTTTGGGGGTACTGGGCGACGACATCTCTAGCTGCTTCCTGCTGGCAAAAGGGGCGAGGTGGGGCTTTGGGTCCATACCCTTCCTACACTGCTGGGAGGGGTTGTCCATTGAGGGCAACTTTATCCAGGATGGATAAGGTTGAGGTGGTCCAGGAGATGGTAGTCGTGGACCTGGCACACTTGGTTCAGAAGCTTTAATCACCCGATAACTTCTGAGAAAAACAAACGGTCTAAAAGGTGAACAGTTTGACTACGACAAGGCTAAGCTTGTGAGGTGGCAGTGGCCTTGAAATTAGGTGAGTGTCACAGGAAACAAAAATAATCTTAGGATTACCAGACATGTGTGTTTGTTCATTGGAAGTACAGGAAGAGGGATAAAAGCATTCACACTTTCCCCTAGGAGGGCACAGGTTTGGGCACTACTAGGTGCAGTCGGATCACTGATTCATTTATGATGCTAAGGTCTTGGACCCGCTGATAAGACCCATCCTTCTTTTTAACCCTATAACGCTTCAATTTTAATTTTGGGAAAAAATTTTCTTTTTGTTGTGGACTTTCATAGTTATAAATATATATATATGTATTAATATATACATTTTTTAATGTTATGAAAACATCATGCTTCGCGTTATAGAGTTAAATGGAAATAATGGGCTAGTGCAGGACGAGTCAAAAGTGACCAAAATAGAGTAACTGCCTAAGTCATTTTGAATTTTCTTGGGTTCAATTGGAGTAAAGGCTTGTAAATTACCCGGGGTCCAAATTCCCATGGTGCCTCCTACAATGGGTAGAATGTTCAGGGATGTTTCAGGGCTGGGAGATTAATAACCCCTAAGTCCAGGATACCTTAGGGCAGGGGTCCTTAAACTGTTTACCCAGGGGGCCAGTTCACTATCCCTCAGGCCTTTTGAAGGAAAGACTATAGTTTAAAAAAACAAATATTACGAACAAATTCATGTGCACACTGCACATCTTGATTTGAAGTTCAAAAAAAAAAATAAATGGGGCACATACACCCGGCAGAAAGGATCAACGTCCTCGGCTGTCTGCATGTGGCCCACAGGTTGTAGTTTGAGGACCCCTGCCCTCGGCATTCACCAAGAGGATGTGGTTTCAACCCAAAAGCTTGGAGACTCTACAATTTGTTTAAAAGTGATGGGGCAGAAGGAGTCCCTGATTGACCCACGCAAGACTAGTTTTCCCATCCCCTGTTACTAAGAGTTCATAGTTATGGTTAAAGGGAAACAGGATATCCCGATCTGATCCCGTTACTTCAAGTGTGGGCTGACATTGCCACTAAGAAGCCTGCAAATATAAAAGACTTACTCACTCCCGCAAAGAAAGGGCCCTTGTTTCCAAGGTTTCAGGAAACATGGAAGGACCGGAAAAACAAACGGTCCAAGTTCCCAAAACCACATAGGTGGAGGCCATCCCTCCCCATCACCCTCCCCCACCCCTCCCCTCCCCCATCCCTCCCCGACCCCTCCCCTCCCCTCCCCTCCCCACCACTCTCCCCTAATCGGCTTTATCCCATTTTGCAGGAGAACTCTGGGAGTGGGAGAGCTGGCTTCAAACCCTTTCTTTCCATCCCCGCCCTATAAGGTTTCTAGGGTCCAGAAATAGAAAACTTCTAACAGGCCCTTATTGAGTCACTCCCTCCCCCACCGGCCCCCCAAACTCACCCCCACCCCTAACAAGCAGCCCCCCACACACACTAGTACTGGTATGACTTCCATACTCATCAGCCCACCTGGAATGCTTGCCAACAACTTCTCCAGGTGCTGTTCACAACGGAGGAGGGTAGCCCTTCCAGACAGAGGCCCAGTAAGCAGTCAGTGAACCTGATGGTCAGCGAGCGGGCACTCCCCACTTGAGAGAAACTCTTTTGGCCACTACACCAACAATGTGGGATCTCAATTCCTAGCAAGGCCCAGAGGACTTTACCAGGTATCAACCATTGCTCTTACATGACCCTCTGCAGAAGAGCTAGGAAACCTATGAATTTATCTAAGGTCAGTGAGAATTTTCAGGTTCCTATAAGAGAATATCCGCCTGCCTTTCTAGAGTGGCTGAGGGAAGCCTACGGGCTTTATACCCCTAACGGCCCGGAGGCACTGAAAACAGGAGGGCAATAAGTATTGCCTTTATTACTCAGTCAGTCTGCCTCAGACATGACAAAGAAGTGGGAAGGGTTTGAAGGGAAAAATCTTAGCGATTTGGTACAAGTGGCTCATTGAGTGTATAACAACAGAGATGACCCTAGCACGAGAGAGACAAAGAAGCTAGCTAAAATAATCGTAATTGACATGAGATACCCCAGAGACTCAGGAAAAGGAGAGCATGGCCCACTCACGGAGAGACTAACCTGTGGGCACCGCCAAGCCATGGGGAAGGACCAATGTGCCTACTGCAGGAAAGAAGGACACTGGAAAAATCAGTGCCTTGAAAACCCCAGGAGAGGTGCACGACCCTCCACTAGAGTGGATGGGCCTCATCTGCACGTAGAAAGACCCAAGCAAGAGACAATAATGCTTGAAGAAGCTCAATGAAGGGGTCAGGGCTCTGTTTCACTTCGCCGCCAAAAGCCCAGGCTAACTCTCCAAGTAGGAGGCCAGGCAGTAAATTTCTTGGTGGACACAGGGGCCACCTTGTCAGGTTCAGAAAGGAATATGGGCACATTTTCAAGAAGAAAGATGTGAATTACTGTGAGCCTATGATTCCTTCCACAGATAAATCACACCAGAAGGTTTGCATGGAGGGTAGGTGGGTTTCCCAAGACAACAAAATAACAAATACCTATCAGCCCTTTGGCCCAGTTAGCCACCTGGTTATGATATCACTGGCTTCTGGCTCAGCTGCTGAGCCAGTGAAGCAGTTATAGCAGGAGAAGACTAGGTGGCCGGTGGCCATCAACGGAAGGACCAAATCTCCACAGTGGGCTTCCTGTTTCAATATGGAGCCACGTATGTTACCTGCTGGACACCATCTCTATCCTGAGCTCATAATTGCCATCGCAGGTCTAGAATGCGGCGCGCAGGTACACACTATATGAAACAGTCTCTGATTAACCCCTCTCGATAACTTGCTGACATGGGAGTCTGGATAATCCTGTACATTTACTTTGCAGATTAGAAAACTCACTCAAAAACACACGGGAGTTGACCCAGAGACACACAACTGGTTAACAACAAAGTCATATTCACAACCAGCGTCTGGACCAAGAGCACGGTGCCCCACAGAACTGTGCCCATCGAGCAGTCAATATCTCCTGGACTCTCAAAAGATCTGAGCTGATACCCACCCCCCCACCCCCACATCCTTGCAGCCCCAAAAGATTGTATTTCACAGGATGGCACCGGATCTGCAGCTCGCGGAGAGGGACATATCTGATCAGAGAACACAGGGCAGAACAAGGGGGAGGAGGGGAGAATGGAGCACATCCTGGCCCAATACACCTTGAGGATGATGTTCCCAATCAGAGAAGCCAATCCACAGAGAAGACCACATGGGCAGCCCCACGATGAGAAACGTCCCTCAAAGACCCATAGCCTTAGAGGGGACAACACTGGACACACAGTGTGGGAACTGCGCCCGAACTGATCCTGCCACTTCGATGCATGACACTAAGAGAGTGCAGCGGAAGAGTAAGAAAACGGAGCATCAAAGTCCCCGGGGAATGCCAAAGGTGGACTTTGTGGTCAGGGTTCGGTGCCCCCACAGACTGGACTGGAAAACACTCCTAAAGTTCACCACACAGTCCTTGTACTTTTCTTTCTGGTTAGTGTTGTTTTCTTTTAGTGTCATTGGATTTGGGTTGGGTTTTGTTTTCATTTTTGTTTGTTTTTTTTTCTTTTTGCTGCTTGGTTTAGCTCAGTCTTGTTTTGTGCATGTTATTACCTTTACAGGTCTGTCTAATTAAGAGAGGCTGGATGAACAATCTGGAGGAGTAAACATGTGACCGGCCCTTTCCATTGGGCATGGGAGTGAGCACGGTGGGGGGAAAGGAAGTGGTGTAAAGAAACCCAGAGACAAGGGTACAACAAGTGATGGAAAACGGTAGTGAGGGGGATGTAGGAGGCCTGGTAGGGCGTGATCAAAGGTAATGTAACCAAGAGGAATTACTGAAACCCAAAGGAAGACTGAGCATGTCAGTGGGCACAAGAGGAAAATCAAAGAGTATAGAAGAGTGAGCTGGGAAGCAAGGGCCAGTTATAGACGTCTAAATAAAGGCATGTACATATGTACATATATTTACAAAGGGGCATGGGGAAATAGATCTATGTCCATATGTTTATAGATTTAGTATTAAGGTAGCAGATGGACATAGGGCCTCCGCTCAAGGACTCCCTCATTGCAATAACACTGTTCTATTAAATTGGCATTCTAAGATGCTCACCTTCCCTACACAATCACTGACCACAAAGCGGCTGCATAAGCAAATGTGGTGAAGAAAGCCGATGGTGTCCAGCTACCTAAAGATATAGCGTGTGGGGTCTTAAAGACCTGAGGGTAAAGAAACAGCCATCTGGCTCTGAAGCAACAGAGCCCACATGGAGAAAGCATACCAGCCTGTGTGATCACAAAGTTTTAAAGGGATAAGGCAACAGGCATCATGAGAACAAAAAAATCTTATCATGGAGAATGAGAGGGAACTGCCGGGTATAGACCCAAAACCTATTTGCAGTGCACTGGACATCCCCTTACAGAAGGATCTCAGAGTGGAGATTAAAGAATACAGGGTATGAGACAGCAAAGATGAAACACAACTTTCCTCTAGTTCTTAATGCTTTCTCTTGCCCCACTATCATGATCCCAGTTCTACCATACTAATCTGGCCAAACTAGAGAAGGTATTCTAGTACCGATAGGAATTTCAAACACGGGGGATCCAGAGTGGATGGGCCCTTTACCAGTGTTATGAGTGGAGATACTGGGAGGGTGGAGGAAGGGCAGGATGGAAAGTGGGAACCGATTACAAGGATCTTCATTGACCTCAAAAGAAAGGTGGGTGAAAATATGACAAAAGAATTAGTACATTTCCAAGGATTGATGAGGGATTGGTGGCGGGCATTGAAGGGGGAAAAATGAGGAGCTGAGGCCAGGGGCTTGGGTGGAGAGTGGATATTTTGTGAATAAGGAGGGCAATTAATGTACAGATGTGCTTCAAACAGATGATGTATTTATGGATTGTGGTTAGTGTTGTAGGAGCCACTAATGAAAAGATCATAAAAGAAACAAAAATAATCTTGGCAGAGGGCTCATGCAAGGATGATCTCAGGCTGGATTAGACCAGTCAAAACAGCTACTGGAGTCGCCTCACCCTGTGTCTATTACTGAGTCAGCCATGATGCTTAGGACCCACAGCCCCAGCAGCTGGCCAGAGAGGGAGGTGGATCTCTGAGGCCATTCCACAGGGGGAATGGTCCTCTGTCCTGCAGGGCCCACCCTCCTTTGTAAGCATGCTGCCTGGGGCAAGGCTTTCATGGAGTCCACACCATGGGAGCTCTACTACTCATGGGGGATTGGCAGGAAGCCTCTGCTCATGCGCACACACCACCAACTAGCTGGAGGATCTCCGTGAACAAAGCCTGAGGCAGACAACAAGCCCACTAACTGATGCTGTAAGAGATACAATCAGCATCCAGAAACCTGCAACTGGGAGTAAGAGGCAGCATACCTTGGTCCCAGCCCCTCCCACTCTAATCTACAAGGAGTGACATTGCAAAGCAGAGGGTTTTCATAAAGCACTTCCAGGACTGTGGAATGAGCAGCCTCGTTTGTGGACATGGATACTCTGTGATCCAGACGTACTACCTCCTCCCTTCCAGTCAGCTGAGACAAAAACCCTTGCAAGCAGAAAGCCATGCATCTGAACAGTATCCACCAGCCACTCATGTGCAGCACAGCTGCCTCCAAAGAGCCTTCCTGAGTGAGAGAGAAATCATGCAGAAGCCTGGTCTGCACTCAAGAGAGTTTTATGAGCGTTAGGGAGGCGTGGTGGGCAAGTCTGGCCGACCCCAGTGGCTGAATTGAATTTACATGGCCTAGATTGGTCAATCCAGGTACAGGAACCACCCAGGTGACCTCCCCTTCATGGCCAGAAATCTGGACCTCTGAGCATGCACAGGGTGCCTCTCCTAACTGGGCTCTTATCTTGGCCCTATGGGCATGCATAACGGATGCCCCAGTCCCTAGTATAGCTACCTAACATTTGCCCCCCTGAAGAGATATGGACCCAAATCTTTGGGGGTACTGGGCGACGACATCTCTAGCTGCTTCCTGCTGGCAAAAGGGGCGAGGTGGGGCTTTGGGTCCATACCCTTCCTACACTGCTGGGAGGGGTTGTCCATTGAGGGCAACTTTATCCAGGATGGATAAGGTTGAGGTGGTCCAGGAGATGGTAGTCGTGGACCTGGCACACTTGGTTCAGAAGCTTTAATCACCCGATAACTTCTGAGAAAAACAAACGGTCTAAAAGGTGAACAGTTTGACTACGACAAGGCTAAGCTTGTGAGGTGGCAGTGGCCTTGAAATTAGGTGAGTGTCACAGGAAACAAAAATAATCTTAGGATTACCAGACATGTGTGTTTGTTCATTGGAAGTACAGGAAGAGGGATAAAAGCATTCACACTTTCCCCTAGGAGGGCACAGGTTTGGGCACTACTAGGTGCAGTCGGATCACTGATTCATTTATGATGCTAAGGTCTTGGACCCGCTGATAAGACCCATCCTTCTTTTTAACCCTATAACGCTTCAATTTTAATTTTGGGAAAAAATTTTCTTTTTGTTGTGGACTTTCATAGTTATAAATATATATATATGTATTAATATATACATTTTTTAATGTTATGAAAACATCATGCTTCGCGTTATAGAGTTAAATGGAAATAATGGGCTAGTGCAGGACGAGTCAAAAGTGACCAAAATAGAGTAACTGCCTAAGTCATTTTGAATTTTCTTGGGTTCAATTGGAGTAAAGGCTTGTAAATTACCCGGGGTCCAAATTCCCATGGTGCCTCCTACAATGGGTAGAATGTTCAGGGATGTTTCAGGGCTGGGAGATTAATAACCCCTAAGTCCAGGATACCTTAGGGCAGGGGTCCTTAAACTGTTTACCCAGGGGGCCAGTTCACTATCCCTCAGGCCTTTTGAAGGAAAGACTATAGTTTAAAAAAACAAATATTACGAACAAATTCATGTGCACACTGCACATCTTGATTTGAAGTTCAAAAAAAAAATAAATGGGGCACATACACCCGGCAGAAAGGATCAACGTCCTCGGCTGTCTGCATGTGGCCCACAGGTTGTAGTTTGAGGACCCCTGCCCTCGGCATTCACCAAGAGGATGTGGTTTCAACCCAAAAGCTTGGAGACTCTACAATTTGTTTAAAAGTGATGGGGCAGAAGGAGTCCCTGATTGACCCACACAAGACTAGTTTTCCCATACCCTGTTACTAAGAGTTCATAGTTATGGTTAAAGGGAAACAGGATATCCCGATCTGATCCCGTTACTTCAAGTGTGGGCTGACATTGCCACTAAGAAGCCTGCAAATATAAAAGACTTACTCCCTCCCGCAAAGAAAGGGCCCTTGTTTCCAAGGTTTCAGGAAACATGGAAGGACCGGAAAAACAAACGGTCCAAGTTCCCAAAACCACATAGGTGGAGGCCATCCCTCCCCATCACCCTCCCCCACCGCTCCCCTCCCCCATCCCTCCCCCACCCCTCCCCTCCCCTCCCCTCCCCATCACTCTCCCCTAATCGGCTTTATCCCATTTTGCAGGAGAACTCTGGGAGTGGGAGAGCTGGCTTCAAACCCTTTCTTTCAACCCCCGCCCTATAAGGTTTCTAGGGTCCAGAAATAGAAAACTTCTAACAGGCCCTTATTGAGTCACTCCCTCCCCCACCGGCCCCCCAAACTCACCCACACCCCTAACAAGCAGCCCCCCCCCACACACTAGTACTGGTATGACCTCCATACTCATCAGCCCACCTGGAATGCTTGCCAACAACTTCTCCAGGTGCTGTTCACAACGGAGGAGGGTAGCCCTTCCAGACAGAGGCCCAGTAAGCAGTCAGTGAACCTGATGGTCAGCGAGCGGGCACTCCCCACTTGAGAGAAACTCTTTTGGCCACTACACCAACAATGTGGGATCTCAATTCCTAGCAAGGCCCAGAGGACTTTACCAGGTATCAACCATTGCTCTTACATGACCCTCTGCAGAAGAGCTAGGAAACCTATGAATTTATCTAAGGTCAGTGAGAATTTTCAGGTTCCTATAAGAGAATATCCGCCTGCCTTTCTAGAGTGGCTGAGGGAAGCCTACGGGCTTTATACCCCTAACGGCCCGGAGGCACTGAAAACAGGAGGGCAATAAGTATTGCCTTTATTACTCAGTCAGTCTGCCTCAGACATGACAAAGAAGTGGGAAGGGTTTGAAGGGAAAAATCTTAGCGATTTGGTACAAGTGGCTCATTGAGTGTATAAAAACAGAGATGACCCTAGCACGAGAGAGACAAAGAAGCTAGCTAAAATAATCGTAATTGACATGAGATACCCCAGAGACTCAGGAAAAGGAGAGCATGGCCCACTCACGGAGAGACTAACCTGTGGGCACCGCCAAGCCATGGGGAAGGACCAATGTGCCTACTGCAGGAAAGAAGGACACTGGAAAAATCAGTGCCTTGAAAACCCCAGGAGAGGTGCACGACCCTCCACTAGAGTGGATGGGCCTCATCTGCACGTAGAAAGACCCAAGCAAGAGACAATAATGCTTGAAGAAGCTCAATGAAGGGGTCAGGGCTCTGTTTCACTTCGCCGCCAAAAGCCCAGGCTAACTCTCCAAGTAGGAGGCCAGGCAGTAAATTTCTTGGTGGACACAGGGGCCACCTTGTCAGGTTCAGAAAGGAATATGGGCACATTTTCAAGAAGAAAGATGTGAATTACTGTGAGCCTATGATTCCTTCCACAGATAACTCACACCAGAAGGTTTGCATGGAGGGTAGGTGGGTTTCCCAAGACAACAAAATAACAAATACCTATCAGCCCTTTGGCCCAGTTAGCCACCTGGTTATGATATCACTGGCTTCTGGCTCAGCTGCTGAGCCAGTGAAGCAGTTATAGCAGGAGAAGACTAGGTGGCCGGTGGCCATCAACGTAAGGACCAAATCTCCACAGTGGGCTTCCTGTTTCAATATGGAGCCACGTATGTTACCTGCTGGACACCATCTCTATCCTGAGCTCATAATTGCCATCGCAGGTCTAGAATGCGGCGCGCAGGTACACACTATATGAAACAGTCTCTGATTAACCCCTCTCGATAACTTGCTGACATGGGAGTCTGGATAATCCTGTACATTTACTTTGCAGATTAGAAAACTCACTCAAAAACACATGGGAGTTGACCCAGAGACACACAACTGGTTAACAACAAAGTCATATTCACAACCAGCGTCTGGACCAAGAGCACGGTGCCCCACAGAACTGTGCCCATTGAGCAGTCAATATCTCCTGGACTCTCAAAAGATCTGAGCTGATACCCACCCCCCCACCCCCACATCCTTGCAGCCCCAAAAGATTGTATTTCACAGGATGGCACTGGATCTGCAGCTCGCGGAGAGGGACATATCTGATCAGAGAACACAGGGCAGAACAAGGGGGAGGAGGGGAGAATGGAGCACATCCTGGCCCAATACACCTTGAGGATGATGTTCCCAATCAGAGAAGCCAATCCACAGAGAAGACCACATGGGCAGCTCCACGATGAGAAACGTCCCTCAAAGACCCATAGCCTTAGAGGGGACAACACTGGACACACAGTGTGGGAACTGCGCCCGAACTGATCCTGCCACTTCGATGCATGACACTAAGAGAGTGCAGCGGAAGAGTAAGAAAACGGAGCATCAAAGTCCCCGGGGAATGCCAAAGGTGGACTTTGTGGTCAGGGTTCGGTGCCCCCACAGACTGGACTGGAAAACACTCCTAAAGTTCACCACACAGTCCTTGTACTTTTCTTTCTGGTTAGTGTTGTTTTCTTTTAGTGTCATTGGATTTGGGTTGGGTTTTGTTTTCATTTTTGTTTGTTTTTTTTTCTTTTTGCTGCTTGGTTTAGCTCAGTCTTGTTTTGTGCATGTTATTACCTTTACAGGTCTGTCTAATTAAGAGAGGCTGGATGAACAATCTGGAGGAGTAAACATGTGACCGGCCCTTTCCATTGGGCATGGGAGTGAGCACGGTGGGGGGAAAGGAAGTGGTGTAAAGAAACCCAGAGACAAGGGTACAACAAGTGATGGAAAACGGTAGTGAGGGGGATGTAGGAGGCCTGGTAGGGCGTGATCAAAGGTAATGTAACCAAGAGGAATTACTGAAACCCAAAGGAAGACTGAGCATGTCAGTGGGCACAAGAGGAAAATCAAAGAGTATAGAAGAGTGAGCTGGGAAGCAAGGGCCAGTTATAGACGTCTAAATAAAGGCATGTACATATGTACATATATTTACAAAGGGGCATGGGGAAATAGATCTATGTCCATATGTTTATAGATTTAGTATTAAGGTAGCAGATGGACATAGGGCCTCCGCTCAAGGACTCCCTCATTGCAATAACACTGTTCTATTAAATTGGCATTCTAAGATGCTCACCTTCCCTACACAATCACTGACCACAAAGCGGCTGCATAAGCAAATGTGGTGAAGAAAGCCGATGGTGTCCAGCTACCTAAAGATATAGCGTGTGGGGTCTTAAAGGCCTGAGGGTAAAGAAACAGCCATCTGGCTCTGAAGCAACAGAGCCCACATGGAGAAAGCATACCAGCCTGTGTGATCACAAAGTTTTAAAGGGATAAGGCAACAGGCATCATGAGAACAAAAAAATCTTATCATGGAGAATGAGAGGGGACTGCCGGGTATAGACCCAAAACCTATTTGCAGTGCACTGGACATCCCCTTACAGAAGGATCTCAGAGTGGAGATTAAAGAATACAGGGTATGAGACAGCAAAGATGAAACACAACTTTCCTCTAGTTCTTAATGCTTTCTCTTGCCCCACTATCATGATCTCAGTTCTACCATACTAATCTGGCCAAACTAGAGAAGGTATTCTAGTACCGATAGGAATTTCAAACACGGGGGATCCAGAGTGGATGGGCCCTTTACCAGTGTTATGAGTGGAGATACTGGGAGGGTGGAGGAAGGGCAGGATGGAAAGTGGGAACCGATTACAAGGATCTTCATTGACCTCAAAAGAAAGGTGGGTGAAAATATGACAAAAGAATTAGTACATTTCCAAGGATTGATGAGGGATGGGTGGCGGGCATTGAGGGGGGAAAAATGAGGAGCTGAGGCCAGGGGCTTGGGTGGAGAGTGGATATTTTGTGAATAAGGAGGGCAATTAATGTACAGATGGGCTTCAAACAGATGATGTATTTATGGATTGTGGTTAGTGTTGTAGGAGCCACTAATGAAAAGATCATAAAAGAAACAAAAATAATCTTGGCAGAGGGCTCATGCAAGGATGATCTCAGGCTGGATTAGACCAGTCAAAACAGCTACTGGAGTCGCCTCACCCTGTGTCTATTACTGAGTCAGCCATGATGCTTAGGACCCACAGCCCCAGCAGCTGGCCAGAGAGGGAGGTGGATCTCTGAGGCCATTCCACAGGGGGAATGGTCCTCTGTCCTGCAGGGCCCACCCTCCTTTGTAAGCATGCTGCCTGGGGCAAGGCTTTCATGGAGTCCACACCATGGGAGCTCTACTACTCATGGGGGATTGGCAGGAAGCCTCTGCTCATGCGCACACACCACCAACTAGCTGGAGGATCTCCGTGAACAAAGCCTGAGGCAGACAACAAGCCCACTAACTGATGCTGTAAGAGATACAATCAGCATCCAGAAACCTGCAACTGGGAGTAAGAGGCAGCATACCTTGGTCCCAGCCCCTCCCACTCTAATCTACAAGGAGTGACATTGCAAAGCAGAGGGTTTTCATAAAGCACTTCCAGGACTGTGGAATGAGCAGCCTCGTTTGTGGACATGGATACTCTGTGATCCAGACGTACTACCTCCTCCCTTACAGTCAGCTGAGACAAAAACCCTTGCAAGCAGAAAGCCATGCATCTGAACAGTATCCACCAGCCACTCATGTGCAGCACAGCTGCCTCCAAAGAGCCTTCCTGAGTGAGAGAGAAATCATGCAGAAGCCTGGTCTGCACTCAAGAGAGTTTTATGAGCGTTAGGGAGGCGTGGTGGGCAAGTCTGGCCGACCCCAGTGGCTGAATTGAATTTACATGGCCTAGATTGGTCAATCCAGGTACAGGAACCACCCAGGTGACCTCCCCTTCATGGCCAGAAATCTGGACCTCTGAGCATGCACAGGGTGCCTCTCCTAACTGGGCTCTTATCTTGGCCCTATGGGCATGCATAACGGATGCCCCAGTCCCTAGTATAGCTACCTAACATTTGCCCCCCTGAAGAGATATGGACCCAAATCTTTGGGGGTACTGGGCGACGACATCTCTAGCTGCTTCCTGCTGGCAAAAGGGGCGAGGTGGGGCTTTGGGTCCATACCCTTCCTACACTGCTGGGAGGGGTTGTCCATTGAGGGCAACTTTATCCAGGATGGATAAGGTTGAGGTGGTCCAGGAGATGGTAGTCGTGGACCTGGCACACTTGGTTCAGAAGCTTTAATCACCCGATAACTTCTGAGAAAAACAAACGGTCTAAAAGGTGAACAGTTTGACTACGACAAGGCTAAGCTTGTGAGGTGGCAGTGGCCTTGAAATTAGGTGAGTGTCACAGGAAACAAAAATAATCTTAGGATTACCAGACATGTGTGTTTGTTCATTGGAAGTACAGGAAGAGGGATAAAAGCATTCACACTTTCCCCTAGGAGGGCACAGGTTTGGGCACTACTAGGTGCAGTCGGATCACTGATTCATTTATGATGCTAAGGTCTTGGACCCGCTGATAAGACCCATCCTTCTTTTTAACCCTATAACGCTTCAATTTTAATTTTGGGAAAAAATTTTCTTTTTGTTGTGGACTTTCATAGTTATAAATATATATATATGTATTAATATATACATTTTTTAATGTTATGAAAACATCATGCTTCGTGTTATAGAGTTAAATGGAAATAATGGGCTAGTGCAGGACGAGTCAAAAGTAACCAAAATAGAGTAACTGCCTAAGTCATTTTGAATTTTCTTGGGTTCAATTGGAGTAAAGGCTTGTAAATTACCCGGGGTCCAAATTCCCATGGTGCCTCCTACAATGGGTAGAATGTTCAGGGATGTTTCAGGGCTAGGAGATTAATAACCCCTAAGTCCAGGATACCTTAGGGCATGGGTCCTTAAACTGTTTACCCAGGGGGCCAGTTCACTATCCCTCAGGCCTTTTGAAGGAAAGACTATAGTTTAAAAAAACAAATATTACGAACAAATTCATGTGCACACTGCACATCTTGATTTGAAGTTCAAAAAAAAAATAAATGGGGCACATACACCCGGCAGAAAGGATCAACGTCCTCGGCTGTCTGCATGTGGCCCACAGGTTGTAGTTTGAGGACCCCTGCCCTCGGCATTCACCAAGAGGATGTGGTTTCAACCCAAAAGCTTGGAGACTCTACAATTTGTTTAAAAGTGATGGGGCAGAAGGAGTCCCTGATTGACCCACGCAAGACTAGTTTTCCCATCCCCTGTTACTAAGAGTTCATAGTTATGGTTAAAGGGAAACAGGATATCCCGATCTGATCCCGTTACTTCAAGTGTGGGCTGACATTGCCACTAAGAAGCCTGCAAATATAAAAGACTTACTCCCTCCCGCAAAGAAAGGGCCCTTGTTTCCAAGGTTTCAGGAAACATGGAAGGACCGGAAAAACAAACGGTCCAAGTTCCCAAAACCACATAGGTGGAGGCCATCCCTCCCCATCACCCTCCCCCACCCCTCCCCTCCCTCACCCCTCCCCTCCCCCATCACTCCCCCACCCCTCCCCTCCCCTCCCCATCACTCTCCCCTAATCGTCTTTATCCCATTTTGCAGGAGAACTCTGGGAGTGGGAGAGCTGGCTTCAAACCCTTTCTTTCAACCCCCGCCCTATAAGGTTTCTAGGGTCCAGAAATAGAAAACTTCTAACAGGCCCTTATTGAGTCACTCCCTCCCCCACCGGCCCCCCAAACTCACCCCCACCCCTAACAAGCAGCCCCCCACACACACTAGTACTGGTATGACTTCCATACTCATCAGCCCACCTGGAATGCTTGCCAACAACTTCTCCAGGTGCTGTTCACAACGGAGGAGGGTAGCCCTTCCAGACAGAGGCCCAGTAAGCAGTCAGTGAACCTGATGGTCAGCGAGCGGGCACTCCCCACTTGAGAGAAACTCTTTTGGCCACTACACCAACGATGTGGGATCTCAATTCCTAGCAAGGCCCAGAGGACTTTACCAGGTATCAACCATTGCTCTTACATGACCCTCTGCAGAAGAGCTAGGAAACCTATGAATTTATCTAAGGTCAGTGAGAATTTTCAGGTTCCTATAAGAGAATATCCGCCTGCCTTTCTAGAGTGGCTGAGGGAAGCCTACGGGCTTTATACCCCTAACGGCCCGGAGGCACTGAAAACAGGAGGGCAATAAGTATTGCCTTTATTACTCAGTCAGTCTGCCTCAGACATGACAAAGAAGTGGGAAGGGTTTGAAGGGAAAAATCTTAGCGATTTGGTACAAGTGGCTCATTGAGTGTATAACAACAGAGATGACCCTAGCACGACAGAGACAAAGAAGCTAGCTAAAATAATCGTAATTGACATGAGATACCCCAGAGACTCAGGAAAAGGAGAGCATGGCCCACTCACGGAGAGACTAACCTGTGGGCACCGCCAAGCCATGGGGAAGGACCAATGTGCCTACTGCAGGAAAGAAGGACACTGGAAAAATCAGTGCCTTGAAAACCCCAGGAGAGGTGCATGACCCTCCACTAGAGTGGATGGGCCTCATCTGCACGTAGAAAGACCCAAGCAAGAGACAATAATGCTTGAAGAAGCTCAATGAAGGGGTCAGGGCTCTGTTTCACTTCGCCGCCAAAAGCCCAGGCTAACTCTCCAAGTAGGAGGCCAGGCAGTAAATTTCTTGGTGGACACAGGGGCCACCTTGTCAGGTTCAGAAAGGAATATGGGCACATTTTCAAGAAGAAAGATGTGAATTACTGTGAGCCTATGATTCCGTCCACAGATAACTCACACCAGAAGGTTTGCATGGAGGGTAGGTGGGTTTCCCAAGACAACAAAATAACAAATATCTATCAGCCCTTTGGCCCAGTTAGCCACCTGGTTATGATATCACTGGCTTCTGGCTCAGCTGCTGAGCCAGTGAAGCAGTTAGAGCAGGAGAAGACTAGGTGGCCGGTGGCCATCAACGGAAGGACCAAATCTCCACAGTGGGCTTCCTGTTTCAATATGGAGCCACGTATGTTACCTGCTGGACACCATCTCTATCCTGAGCTCATAATTGCCATCGCAGGTCTAGAATGCGGCGCGCAGGTACACACTATATGAAACAGTCTCTGATTAACCCCTCTCGATAACTTGCTGACATGGGAGTCTGGATAATCCTGTACATTTACTTTGCAGATTAAAAAACTCACTCAAAAACACACGGGAGTTGACCCAGAGACACACAACTGGTTAACAACAAAGTCATATTCACAACCAGCGTCTGGACCAAGAGCACGGTGCCCCACAGAACTGTGCCCATTTAGCAGTCAATATCTCCTGGACTCTCAAAAGATCTGAGCTGATACCCACCCCCCCACATCCTTGCAGCCCCAAAAGATTGTATTTCACAGGATGGCACCGGATCTGCAGCTCGCGGAGAGGGACATATTTGATCAGAGAACACAGGGCAGAACAAGGGGGAGGAGGGGAGAATGGAGCACATCCTGGCCCAATACACCTTGAGGATGATGTTCCCAATCAGAGAAGCCAATCCACAGAGAAGACCACATGGGCAGCCCCACGATGAGAAACGTCCCTCAAAGACCCATAGCCTTAGAGGGGACAACACTGGACACACAGTGTGGGAACTGCGCCCGAACTGATCCTGCCACTTCGATGCATGACACTAAGAGAGTGCAGCGGAAGAGTAAGAAAACGGAGCATCAAAGTCCCCGGGGAATGCCAAAGGTGGACTTTGTGGTCAGGGTTCGGTGCCCCCACAGACTGGACTGGAAAACACTCCTAAAGTTCACCACACAGTCCTTGTACTTTTCTTTCTGGTTAGTGTTGTTTTCTTTTAGTGTCATTGGATTTGGGTTGGGTTTTGTTTTCATTTTTGTTTGTTTTTTTTTTCTTTTTGCTGCTTGGTTTAGCTCAGTCTTGTTTTGTGCATGTTATTACCTTTACAGGTCTGTCTAATTAAGAGAGGCTGGATGAACAATCTGGAGGAGTAAACATGTGACCGGCCCTTTCCATTGGGCATGGGAGTGAGCACGGTGGGGGGAAAGGAAGTGGTGTAAAGAAACCCAGAGACAAGGGTACAACAAGTGATGGAAAACGGTAGTGAGGGGGATGTAGGAGGCCTGGTAGGGCGTGATCAAAGGTAATGTAACCAAGAGGAATTACTGAAACCCAAAGGAAGACTGAGCATGTCAGTGGGCACAAGAGGAAAATCAAAGAGTATAGAAGAGTGAGCTGGGAAGCAAGGGCCAGTTATAGACGTCTAAATAAAGGCATGTACATATGTACATATATTTACAAAGGGGCATGGGGAAATAGATCTATGTCCATATGTTTATAGATTTAGTATTAAGGTAGCAGATGGACATAGGGCCTCCGCTCAAGGACTCCCTCATTGCAATAACACTGTTCTATAAAATTGGCATTCTAAGATGCTCACCTTCCCTACACAATCACTGACCACAAAGCGGCTGCATAAGCAAATGTGGTGAAGAAAGCCGATGGTGTCCAGCTACCTAAAGATATAGCGTGTGGGGTCTTAAAGGCCTGAGGGTAAAGAAACAGCCATCTGGCTCTGAAGCAACAGAGCCCACATGGAGAAAGCATACCAGCCTGTGTGATCACAAAGTTTTAAAGGGATAAGGCAACAGGCATCATGAGAACAAAAAAATCTTATCATGGAGAATGAGAGTGAACTGCCGGGTATAGACGCAAAACCTATTTGCAGTGCACTGGACATCCCCTTACAGAAGGATCTCAGAGTGGAGATTAAAGAATACAGGGTATGAGACAGCAAAGATGAAACACAACTTTCCTCTAGTTCTTAATGCTTTCTCTTGCCCCACTATCATGATCCCAGTTCTACCATACTAATCTGGCCAAACTAGAGAAGGTATTCTCGTACCGATAGGAATTTCAAACACGGGGGATCCAGAGTGGATGGGCCCTTTACCAGTGTTATGAGTGGAGATACTGGGAGGGTGGAGGAAGGGCAGGATGGAAAGTGGGAACCGATTACAAGGATCTTCATTGACCTCAAAAGAAAGGTGGGTGAAAATATGACAAAAGAATTAGTACATTTCCAAGGATTGATGAGGGATTGGTGGCGGGCATTGAAGGGGGAAAAATGAGGAGCTGAGGCCAGGGGCTTGGGTGGAGAGTGGATATTTTGTGAATAAGGAGGGCAATTAATGTACAGATGTGCTTCAAACAGATGATGTATTTATGGATTGTGGTTAGTGTTGTAGGAGCCACTAATGAAAAGATCATAAAAGAAACAAAAATAATCTTGGCAGAGGGCTCATGCAAGGATGATCTCAGGCTGGATTAGACCAGTCAAAACAGCTACTGGAGTCGCCTCACCCTGTGTCTATTACTGAGTCAGCCATGATGCTTAGGACCCACAGCCCCAGCAGCTGGCCAGAGAGGGAGGTGGATCTCTGAGGCCATTCCACAGGGGGAATGGTCCTCTGTCCTGCAGGGCCCACCCTCCTTTGTAAGCATGCTGCCTGGGGCAAGGCTTTCATGGAGTCCACACCATGGGAGCTCTACTACTCATGGGGGATTGGCAGGAAGCCTCTGCTCATGCGCACACACCACCAACTAGCTGGAGGATCTCCGTGAACAAAGCCTGAGGCAGACAACAAGCCCACTAACTGATGCTGTAAGAGATACAATCAGCATCCAGAAACCTGCAACTGGGAGTAAGAGGCAGCATACCTTGGTCCCAGCCCCTCCCACTCTAATCTACAAGGAGTGACATTGCAAAGCAGAGGGTTTTCATAAAGCACTTCCAGGACTGTGGAATGAGCAGCCTCGTTTGTGGACATGGATACTCTGTGATCCAGACGTACTACCTCCTCCCTTACAGTCAGCTGAGACAAAAACCCTTGCAAGCAGAAAGCCATGCATCTGAACAGTATCCACCAGCCACTCATGTGCAGCACAGCTGCCTCCAAAGAGCCTTCCTGAGTGAGAGAGAAATCATGCAGAAGCCTGGTCTGCACTCAAGAGAGTTTTATGAGCGTTAGGGAGGCGTGGTGGGCAAGTCTGGCCGACCCCAGTGGCTGAATTGAATTTACATGGCCTAGATTGGTCAATCCAGGTACAGGAACCACCCAGGTGACCTCCCCTTCATGGCCAGAAATCTGGACCTCTGAGCATGCACAGGGTGCCTCTCCTAACTGGGCTCTTATCTTGGCCCTATGGGCATGCATAACGGATGCCCCAGTCCCTAGTATAGCTACCTAACATTTGCCCCCCTGAAGAGATATGGACCCAAATCTTTGGGGGTACTGGGCGACGACATCTCTAGCTGCTTCCTGCTGGCAAAAGGGGCGAGGTGGGGCTTTGGGTCCATACCCTTCCTACACTGCTGGGAGGGGTTGTCCATTGAGGGCAACTTTATCCAGGATGGATAAGGTTGAGGTGGTCCAGGAGATGGTAGTCGTGGACCTGGCACACTTGGTTCAGAAGCTTTAATCACCCGATAACTTCTGAGAAAAACAAACGGTCTAAAAGGTGAACAGTTTGACTACGACAAGGCTAAGCTTGTGAGGTGGCAGTGGCCTTGAAATTAGGTGAGTGTCACAGGAAACAAAAATAATCTTAGGATTACCAGACATGTGTGTTTGTTCATTGGAAGTACAGGAAGAGGGATAAAAGCATTCACACTTTCCCCTAGGAGGGCACAGGTTTGGGCACTACTAGGTGCAGTCGGATCACTGATTCATTTATGATGCTAAGGTCTTGGACCCGCTGATAAGACCCATCCTTCTTTTTAACCCTATAACGCTTCAATTTTAATTTTGGGAAAAAATTTTCTTTTTGTTGTGGACTTTCATAGTTATAAATATATATATATGTATTAATATATACATTTTTTAATGTTATGAAAACATCATGCTTCGCGTTATAGAGTTAAATGGAAATAATGGGCTAGTGCAGGACGAGTCAAAAGTGACCAAAATAGAGTAACTGCCTAAGTCATTTTGAATTTTCTTGGGTTCAATTGGAGTAAAGGCTTGTAAATTACCCGGGGTCCAAATTCCCATGGTGCCTCCTACAATGGGTAGAATGTTCAGGGATGTTTCAGGGCTGGGAGATTAATAACCCCTAAGTCCAGGATACCTTAGGGCAGGGGTCCTTAAACTGTTTACCCAGGGGGCCAGTTCACTATCCCTCAGGCCTTTTGAAGGAAAGACTATAGTTTAAAAAAACAAATATTACGAACAAATTCATGTGCACACTGCACATCTTGATTTGAAGTTCAAAAAAAAAAATAAATGGGGCACATACACCCGGCAGAAAGGATCAACGTCCTCGGCTGTCTGCATGTGGCCCACATGTTGTAGTTTGAGGACCCCTGCTCTCGGCATTCACCAAGAGGATGTGGTTTCAACCCAAAAGCTTGGAGACTCTACAATTTGTTTAAAAGTGATGGGGCAGAAGGAGTCCCTGATTGACCCACGCAAGACTAGTTTTCCCATCCCCTGTTACTAAGAGTTCATAGTTATGGTTAAAGGGAACCAGGATATCCCGATCTGATCCCGTTACTTCAAGTGTGGGCTGACATTGCCACTAAGAAGCCTGCAAATATAAAAGACTTACTCCCTCCCGCAAAGAAAGGGCCCTTGTTTCCAAGGTTTCAAGAAACATGGAAGGACCGGAAAAACAAACGGTCCAAGTTCACAAAACCATATAGGTGGAGGCCATCCCTCCCCATCACCCTCCCCCACCCCTCCCCTCCCTCACCCCTTCCCTCCCCCATCCCTCCCCCACCCCTCCCCTCCCCTCCCCTCCCCATCACTCTCCCCTAATCGGCTTTATCCCATTTTGCAGGAGAACTCTGGGAGTGGGAGAGCTGGCTTCAAACCCTTTCTTTCAACCCCCGCCCTTTAAGGTTTCTAGGGTCCAGAAATAGAAAACTTCTAACAGGCCCTTATTGAGTCACTCCCTCCCCCACCGACCCCCCAAACTCACCCCCACCCCTAACAAGCAGCCCCCCACACACACTAGTACTGGTATGACTTCCATACTCATCAGCCCACCTGGAATGCTTGCCAACAACTTCTCCAGGTGCTGTTCACAACGGAGGAGGGTAGCCCTTCCAGACAGAGGCCCAGTAAGCAGTCAGTGAACCTGATGGTCAGCGAGCAGGCACTCCCCACTTGAGAGAAACTCTTTTGGCCACTACACCAACAATGTGGGATCTCAATTCCTAGCAAGGCCCAGAGGACTTTACCAGGTATCAACCATTGCTCTTACATGACCCTCTGCAGAAGAGCTAGGAAACCTATGAATTTATCTAAGGTCAGTGAGAATTTTCAGGTTCCTATAAGAGAATATCCGCCTGCCTTTCTAGAGTGGCTGAGGGAAGCCTACGGGCTTTATACCCCTAACGGCCCGGAGGCACTGAAAACAGGAGGGCAATAAGTATTGCCTTTATTACTCAGTCAGTCTGCCTCAGACATGACAAAGAAGTGGGAAGGGTTTGAAGGGAAAAATCTTAGCGATTTGGTACAAGTGGCTCATTGAGTGTATAACAACAGAGATGACCCTAGCACGAGAGAGACAAAGAAGCTAGCTAAAATAATCGTAATTGACATGAGATACCCCAGAGACTCAGGAAAAGGAGAGCATGGCCCACTCACGGAGAGACTAACCTGTGGGCACCGCCAAGCCATGGGGAAGAACCAATGTGCCTACTGCAGGAAAGAAGGACACTGGAAAAATCAGTGCCTTGAAAACCCCAGGAGAGGTGCACGACCCTCCACTAGAGTGGATGGGCCTCATCTGCACGTAGAAAGACCCAAGCAAGAGACAATAATGCTTGAAGAAGCTCAATGAAGGGGTCAGGGCTCTGTTTCACTTCGCCGCCAAAAGCCCAGGCTAACTCTCCAAGTAGGAGGCCAGGCAGTAAATTTCTTGGTGGACACAGGGGCCACCTTGTCAGGTTCAGAAAGGAATATGGGCACATTTTCAAGAAGAAAGATGTGAATTACTGTGAGCCTATGATTCCTTCCACAGATAACTCACACCGGAAGGTTTGCATGGAGGGTAGGTGGGTTTCCCAAGACAACAAAATAACAAATATCTATCAGCCCTTTGGCCCAGTTAGCCACCTGGTTATGATATCACTGGCTTCTGGCTCAGCTGCTGAGCCAGTGAAGCAGTTATAGCAGGAGAAGACTAGGTGGCCAGTGGCCATCAACGGAAGGACCAAATCTCCACAGTGGGCTTCCTGTTTCAATATGGAGCCACGTATGTTACCTGCTGGACACCATCTCTATCCTGAGCTCATAATTGCCATCGCAGGTCTAGAATGCGGCACGCAGGTACACACTATATGAAACAGTCTCTGATTAACCCCTCTCGATAACTTGCTGACATGGGAGTCTGGATAATCCTGTACATTTACTTTGCAGATTAGAAAACTCACTCAAAAACACACGGGAGTTGACCCAGAGACACACAACTGGTTAACAACAAAGTCATATTCACAACCAGCGTCTGGACCAAGAGCACGGTGCCCCACAGAACTGTGCCCATCGAGCAGTCAATATCTCCTGGACTCTCAAAAGATCTGAGCTGATACCCACCCCCCCACCCCCACATCCTTGCAGCCCCAAAAGATTGTATTTCACAGGATGGCACCGGATCTGCAGCTCGCGGAGAGGGACATATCTGATCAGAGAACACAGGGCAGAACAAGGGGGAGGAGGGGAAAATGGAGCACACCCAGGCCCAATACACCTTGAGGATGATGTTCCCAATCAGAGAAGCCAATCCACAGAGAAGACCACATGGGCAGCCCCACGATGAGAAACGTCCCTCAAAGACCCATAGCCTTAGAGGGGACAACACTGGACACACAGTGTGGGAACTGCGCCCGAACTGATCCTGCCACTTCGATGCATGACACTAAGAGAGTGCAGAGGAAGAGTAAGAAAACGGAGCATCAAAGTCCCCGGGGAATGCCAAAGGTGGACTTTGTGGTCAGGGTTCGGTGCCCCCACAGACTGGACTGGAAAACACTCCTAAAGTTCACCACACAGTCCTTGTACTTTTCTTTCTGGTTAGTGTTGTTTTCTTTTAGTGTCATTGGATTTGGGTTGGGTTTTGTTTTCATTTTTGTTTGTTTTTTTTTCTTTTTGCTGCTTGGTTTAGCTCAGTCTTGTTTTGTGCATGTTATTACCTTTACAGGTCTGTCTAATTAAGAGAGGCTGGATGAACAATCTGGAGGAGTAAACATGTGACCGGCCCTTTCCATTGGGCATGGGAGTGAGCACGGTGGGGGGAAAGGAAGTGGTGTAAAGAAACCCAGAGACAAGGGTACAACAAGTGATGGAAAACGGTAGTGAGGGGGATGTAGGAAGCCTGGTAGGGCGTGATCAAAGGTAATGTAACCAAGAGGAATTACTGAAACCCAAAGGAAGACTGAGCATGTCAGTGGGCACAAGAGGAAAATCAAAGAGTATAGAAGAGTGAGCTGGGAAGCAAGGGCCAGTTATAGACGTCTAAATAAAGGCATGTACATATGTACATATATTTACAAAGGGGCATGGGGAAATAGATCTATGTCCATATGTTTATAGATTTAGTATTAAGGTAGCAGATGGACATAGGGCCTCCGCTCAAGGACTCCCTCATTGCAATAACACTGTTCTATTAAATTGGCATTCTAAGATGCTCACCTTCCCTACACAATCACTGACCACAAAGCGGCTGCATAAGCAAATGTGGTGAAGAAAGCCGATGGTGTCCAGCTACCTAAAGATATAGCGTGTGGGGTCTTAAAGGCCTGAGGGTAAAGAAACAGCCATCTGGCTCTGAAGCAACAGAGCCCACATGGAGAAAGCATACCAGCCTGTGTGATCACAAAGTTTTAAAGGGATAAGGCAACAGGCATCATGAGAACAAAAAAATCTTATCATGGAGAATGAGAGGGGACTGCCGGGTATAGACCCAAAACCTATTTGCAGTGCACTGGACATCCCCTTACAGAAGGATCTCAGAGTGGAGATTAAAGAATACAGGGTATGAGACAGCAAAGATGAAACACAACTTTCCTCTAGTTCTTAATGCTTTCTCTTGCCCCACTATCATGATCCCAGTTCTACCATACTAATCTGGCCAAACTAGAGAAGGTATTCTAGTACCGATAGGAATTTCAAACACGGGGGATCCAGAGTGGATGGGCCCTTTACCAGTGTTATGAGTGGAGATACTGGGAGGGTGGAGGAAGGGCAGGATGGAAAGTGGGAACCGATTACAAGGATCTTCATTGACCTCAAAAGAAAGGTGGGTGAAAATATGACAAAAGAATTGATGAGGGATGGGTGGCGGGCATTGAGGGGGGAAAAATGAGGAGCTGAGGCCAGGGGCTTGGGTGGAGAGTGGATATTTTATGAATAAGGAGGGCAATTAATGTACAGATGGGCTTCAAACAGATGATGTATTTATGGATTGTGGTTAGTGTTGTAGGAGCCACTAATGAAAAGATCATAAAAGAAACAAAAATAATCTTGGCAGAGGGCTCATGCAAGGATGATCTCAGGCTGGATTAGACCAGTCAAAACAGCTACTGGAGTCGCCTCACACTGTGTCTATTATTGAGTCAGCCATGATGCTTAGGACCCACAGCCCCAGCAGCTGGCCAGAGAGGGAGGTGGATCTCTGAGGCCATTCCACAGGGGGAATGGTCCTCTGTCCTGCAGGGCCCACCCTCCTTTGTAAGCATGCTGCCTGGGGCAAGGCTTTCATGGAGTCCACACCATGGGAGCTCTACTACTCATGGGGGATTGGCAGGAAGCCTCTGCTCATGCGCACACACCACCAACTAGCTGGAGGATCTCCGTGAACAAAGCCTGAGGCAGACAACAAGCCCACTAACTGATGCTGTAAGAGATACAATCAGCATCCAGAAATCTGCAACTGGGAGTAAGAGGCAGCATACCTTGGTCCCAGCCCCTCCCACTCTAATCTACAAGGAGTGACATTGCAAAGCAGAGGGTTTTCATAAAGCACTTCCAGGACTGTGGAATGAGCAGCCTCGTTTGTGGACATGGATACTCTGTGATCCAGACGTACCACCTCCTCCCTTACAGTCAGCTGAGACAAAAACCCTTGCAAGCAGAAAGCCATGCATCTGAACAGTATCCACCAGCCACTCATGTGCAGCACAGCTGCCTCCAAAGAGCCTTCCTGAGTGAGAGAGAAATCATGCAGAAGCCTGGTCTGCACCCAAGAGAGTTTTATGAGCGTTAGGGAGGCGTGGTGGGCAAGTCTGGCCGACCCCAGTGGCTGAATTGAATTTACATGGCCTAGATTGGTCAATCCAGGTACAGGAACCACCCAGGTGACCTCCCCTTCATGGCCAGAAATCTGGACCTCTGAGCATGCACAGGGTGCCTCTCCTAACTGGGCTCTTATCTTGGCCCTATGGGCATGCATAACGGATGCCCCAGTCCCTAGTATAGCTACCTAACATTTGCCCCCCTGAAGAGATATGGACCCAAATCTTTGGGGGTACTGGGCGACGACATCTCTAGCTGCTTCCTGCTGGCAAAAGGGGCGAGGTGGGGCTTTGGGTCCATACCCCTCCTACACTGCTGGGAGGGGTTGTCCATTGAGGGCAACTTTATCCAGGATGGATAAGGTTGAGGTGGTCCAGGAGATGGTAGTCGTGGACCTGGCACACTTGGTTCAGAAGCTTTAATCACCCGATAACTTCTGAGAAAAACAAACGGTCTAAAAGGTGAACAGTTTGACTACGACAAGGCTAAGCTTGTGAGGTGGCAGAGGCCTTGAAATTAGGTGAGTGTCACAGGAAACAAAAATAATCTTAGGATTACCAGACATGTGTGTTTGTTCATTGGAAGTACAGGAAGAGGGATAAAAGCATTCACACTTTCCCCTAGGAGGGCACAGGTTTGGGCACTACTAGGTGCAGTCGGATCACTGATTCATTTATGATGCTAAGGTCTTGGACCCGCTAATAAGACCCATCCTTCTTTTTAACCCTATAACGCTTCAATTTTAATTTTGGGAAAAAATTTTCTTTTTGTTGTGGACTTTCATAGTTATAAATATATATAAATATATATATATGTATTAATATATACATTTTTTAATGTTATGAAAACATCATGCTTCGCGTTATAGAGTTAAATGGAAATAATGGGCTAGTGCAGGACGAGTCAAATGTGACCAAAATAGAGTAACTGCCTAAGCCATTTTGAATTTTCTTGGGTTCAATTGGAGTAAAGGCTTGTAAATTACCCGGGCTCCAAATTCCCATGGTGCCTCCTACAACGGGTAGAATGTTCAGGGATGTTTCAGGGCTGGGAGATTAATAACCCCTAAGTCCAGGATACCTTAGGGCAGGGGTCCTTAAACTGTTTACCCAGGGGGCCAGTTCACTATCCCTCAGGCCTTTTGAAGGAAAGACTATAGTTTAAAAAAACAAATATTACGAACAAATTCATGTGCACACTGCACATCTTGATTTGAAGTTCAAAAAAAAAATAAATGGGGCACATACACCCGGCAGAAAGGATCAACGTCCTCGGCTGTCTGCATGTGGCCCACAGGTTGTAGTTTGAGGACCCCTGCTCTCGGCATTCACCAAGAGGATGTGGTTTCAACCCAAAAGCTTGGAGACTCTGCAATTTGTTTAAAAGTGATGGGGCAGAAGGAGTCCCTGATTGACCCACGCAAGACTAGTTTTCCCACCCCCTATTACTAAGAGTTCATAGTTATGGTTAAAGGGAACCAGGATATCCCGATCTGATCCCGTTACTTCAAGTGTGGGCTGACATTGCCACTAAGAAGCCTGCAAATATAAAAGACTTACTCCCTCCCGCAAAGAAAGGGCCCTTGTTTCCAAGGTTTCAGGAAACATGGAAGGACCGGAAAAACAAACGGTCCAAGTTCCCAAAACCACATAGGTGGAGGCCATCCCTCCCCATCACCCTCCCCCACCCCTCCCCTCCCTCACCCCTCCCCTCCCCTATCACTCCCCCACCCCTCCCCTCCCCTCCCCTCCCCATCACTCTCCCCTAATCGGCTTTATCCCATTTTGCAGGAGAACTCTGGGAGTGGGAGAGCTGGCTTCAAACCCTTTCTTTCAACCCCCGCCCTATAAGGTTTCTAGGGTCCAGAAATAGAAAACTTCTAACAGGCCCTTAATGAGTCACTCCCTCCCCCACCGGACCCCCAAACTCACCCCCACCCCTAACAAGCAGCCCCCCCACACACACTAGTACTGGTATGACTTCCATACTCATCAGCCCACCTGGAATGCTTGCCAACAACTTCTCCAGGTGCTGTTCACAACGGAGGAGGGTAGCCCTTCCAGACAGAGGCCCAGTAAGCAGTCAGTGAACCTGATGGTCAGCGAGCGGGCACTCCCCACTTGAGAGAAACTCTTTTGGCCACTACACCAACAATGTGGGATCTCAATTCCTAGCAAGGCCCAGAGGACTTTACCAGGTATCAACCATTGCTCTTACATGACCCTCTGCAGAAGAGCTAGGAAACCTATGAATTTATCTAAGGTCAGTGAGAATTTTCAGGTTCCTATAAGAGAATATCCGCCTGCCTTTCTAGAGTGGCTGAGGGAAGCCTACGGGCTTTATACCCCTAACGGCCCGGAGGCACTGAAAACAGGAGGGCAATAAGTATTGCCTTTATTACTCAGTCAGTCTGCCTCAGACATGACAAAGAAGTGGGAAGGGTTTGAAGGGAAAAATCTTAGCGATTTGGTACAAGTGGCTCATTGAGTGTATAACAACAGAGATGACCCTAGCACGACAGAGACAAAGAAGCTAGCTAAAATAATCGTAATTGACATGAGATACCCCAGAGACTCAGGAAAAGGAGAGCATGGCCCACTCACGGAGAGACTAACCTGTGGGCACCGCCAAGCCATGGGGAAGGACCAATGTGCCTACTGCAGGAAAGAAGGACACTGGAAAAATCAGTGCCTTGAAAACCCCAGGAGAGGTGCACGACCCTCCACTAGAGTGGATGGGCCTCATCTGCACGTAGAAAGACCCAAGCAAGAGACAATAATGCTTGAAGAAGCTCAATGAAGGGGTCAGGGCTCTGTTTCACTTCGCCGCCAAAAGCCCAGGCTAACTCTCCAAGTAGGAGGCCAGGCAGTAAATTTCTTGGTGGACACAGGGGCCACCTTGTCAGGTTCAGAAAGGAATATGGGCACATTTTCAAGAAGAAAGATGTGAATTACTGTGAGCCTATGATTCCTTCCACAGATAACTCACACCAGAAGGTTTGCATGGAGGGTAGGTGGGTTTCCCAAGACAACAAAATAACAAATACCTATCAGCCCTTTGGCCCAGTTAGCCACCTGGTTATGATATCACTGGCTTCTGGCTCAGCTGCTGAGCCAGTGAAGCAGTTATAGCAGGAGAAGACTAGGTGGCCGGTGGCCATCAACGGAAGGACCAAATCTCCACAGTGGGCTTCCTGTTTCAATATGGAGCCACGTATGTTACCTGCTGGACACCATCTCTATCCTGAGCTCATAATTGCCATCGCAGGTCTAGAATGCGGCGCGCAGGTACACACTATATGAAACAGTCTCTGATTAACCCCTCTCGATAACTTGCTGACATGGGAGTCTGGATAATCCTGTACATTTACTTTGCAGATTAGAAAACTCACTCAAAAACACACGGGAGTTGACCCAGAGACACACAACTGGTTAACAACAAAGTCATATTCACAACCAGCGTCTGGACCAAGAGCACGGTGCCCCACAGAACTGTGCCCATCGAGCAGTCAATATCTCCTGGACTCTCAAAAGATCTGAGCTGATACCCACCCCCCCACCCCCACATCCTTGCAGCCCCAAAAGATTGTATTTCACAGGATGGCACCGGATCTGCAGCTCGCGGAGAGGGACATATCTGATCAGAGAACACAGGGAAGAACAAGGGGGAGGAGGGGAGAATGGAGCACATCCTGGCCCAATACACCTTGAGGATGATGTTCCCAATCAGAGAAGCCAATCCACAGAGAAGACCACATGGGCAGCCCCACGATGAGAAACGTCCCTCAAAGACCCATAGCCTTAGAGGGGACAACACTGGACACACAGTGTGGGAACTGCGCCCGAACTGATCCTGCCACTTCGATGCATGACACTAAGAGAGTGCAGCGGAAGAGTAAGAAAACGGAACATCAAAGTCCCCGGGGAATGCCAAAGGTGGACTTTGTGGTCAGGGTTCGGTGCCCCCACAGACTGGACTGGAAAACACTCCTAAAGTTCACCACACAGTCCTTGTACTTTTCTTTCTGGTTAGTGTTGTTTTCTTTTAGTGTCATTGGATTTGGGTTGGGTTTTGTTTTCATTTTTGTTTGTTTTTTTTTCTTTTTGCTGCTTGGTTTAGCTCAGTCTTGTTTTGTGCATGTTATTACCTTTACAGGTCTGTCTAATTAAGAGAGGCTGGATGAACAATCTGGAGAAGTAAACATGTGACCGGCCCTTTCCATTGGGCATGGGAGTGAGCACGGTGGGGGGAAAGGAAGTGGTGTAAAGAAACCCAGAGACAAGGGTACAACAAGTGATGGAAAACGGTAGTGAGGGGGATGTAGGAGGCCTGGTAGGGCGTGATCAAAGGTAATGTAACCAAGAGGAATTACTGAAACCCAAAGGAAGACTGAGCATGTCAGTGGGCACAAGAGGAAAATCAAAGAGTATAGAAGAGTGAGCTGGGAAGCAAAGGCCAGTTATAGACGTCTAAATAAAGGCATGTACATATGTACATAAATTTACAAAGGGGCATGGGGAAATAGATCTATGTCCATATGTTTATAGATTTAGTATTAAGGTAGCAGATGGACATAGGGCCTCCGCTCAAGGACTCCCTCATTGCAATAACACTGTTCTATTAAATTGGCATTCTAAGATGCTCACCTTCCCTACACAATCACTGACCACAAAGCGGCTGCATAAGCAAATGTGGTGAAGAAAGCCGATGGTGTCCAGCTACCTAAAGATATAGCGTGTGGGGTCATAAAGGCCTGAGGGTAAAGAAACAGCCATCTGGCTCTGAAGCAACAGAGCCCACATGGAGAAAGCATACCAGCCTGTGTGATCACAAAGTTTTAAAGGGATAAGGCAACAGGCATCATGAGAACAAAAAAATCTTATCATGGAGAATGAGAGGGAACTGCCGGGTATAGACCCAAAACCTATTTGCACTGCACTGGACATCCCCTTACAGAAGGATCTCAGAGTGGAGATTAAAGAATACAGGGTATGAGACAGCAAAGATGAAACACAACTTTCCTCTAGTTCTTAATGCTTTCTCTTGCCCCACTATCATGATCCCAGTTCTACCATACTAATCTGGCCAAACTAGAGAAGGTATTCTAGTACCGATAGGAATTTCAAACACGGGGAATCCAGAGTGGATGGGCCCTTTACCAGTGTTATGAGTGGAGATGCTGGGAGGGTGGAGGAAGGGCAGGATGGAAAGTGGGAACCGATTACAAGGATCTTCATTGACCTCAAAAGAAAGGTGGGTGAAAATATGACAAAAGAATTGATGAGGGATGGGTGGCGGGCATTGAGGGGGGAAAAATGAGGAGCTGAGGCCAGGGGCTTGGGTGGAGAGTGGATATTTTGTGAATAAGGAGGGCAATTAATGTACAGATGTGCTTCAAACAGATGATGTATTTATGGATTGTGGTTAGTGTTGTAGGAGCCACTAATGAAAAGATCATAAAAGAAACAAAAATAATCTTGGCAGAGGGCTCATGCAAGGATGATCTCAGGCTGGATTAGACCAGTCAAAACAGCTACTGGAGTCGCCTCACCCTGTGTCTATTATTGAGTCAGCCATGATGCTTAGGACCCACAGCCCCAGCAGCTGGCCAGAGAGGGAGGTGGATCTCTGAGTCCATTCCACAGGGGGAATGGTCCTCTGTCCTGCAGGGCCCACCCTCCTTTGTAAGCATGCTGCCTGGGGCAAGGCTTTCATGGAGTCCACACCATGGGAGCTCTACTACTCATGGGGGATTGGCAGGAAGCCTCTGCTCATGCGCACACACCACCAACTAGCTGGAGGATCTCCGTGAACAAAGCCTGAGGCAGACAACAAGCCCACTAACTGATGCTGTAAGAGATACAATCAGCATCCAGAAACCTGCAACTGGGAGTAAGAGGCAGCATACCTTGGTCCCAGCCCCTCCCACTCTAATCTACAAGGAGTGACATTGCAAAGCAGAGGGTTTTCATAAAGCACTTCCAGGACTGTGGAATGAGCAGCCTCGTTTGTGGACATGGATACTCTGTGATCCAGACGTACTACTTCCTCCCTTACAGTCAGCTGAGACAAAAACCCTTGCAAGCAGAAAGCCATGCATCTGAACAGTATCCACCAGCCACTCATGTGCAGCACAGCTGCCTCCAAAGAGCCTTCCTGAATGAGAGAGAAATCATGCAGAAGCCTGGTCTGCACTCAAGTGAGTTTTATGAGCGTTAGGGAGGCGTGGTGGGCAAGTCTGGCCGACCCCAGTGGCTGAATTGAATTTACATGGCCTAGATTGGTCAATCCAGGTACAGGAACCACCCAGGTGACCTCCCCTTCATGGCCAGAAATCTGGACCTCTGAGCATGCACAGGGTGCCTCTCCTAACTGGGCTCTTATCTTGGCCCTATGGGCATGCATAACGGATGCCCCAGTCCCTAGTATAGCTACCTAACATTTGCCCCCCTGAAGAGATATGGACCCAAATCTTTGGGGGTAGTGGGCGACGACATCTCTAGCTGCTTCCTGCTGGCAAAAGGGGCGAGGTGGGGCTTTGGGTCCATACCCTTCCTACACTGCTGGGAGGGGTTGTCCATTGAGGGCAACTTTATCCAGGATGGATAAGGTTGAGGTGGTCCAGGAGATGGTAGTCGTGGACCTGGCACACTTGGTTCAGAAGCTTTAATCACCCGATAACTTCTGAGAAAAACAAACGGTCTAAAAGGTGAACAGTTTGACTACGACAAGGCTAAGCTTGTGAGGTGGCAGTGGCCTTGAAATTAGGTGAGTGTCACAGGAAACAAAAATAATCTTAGGATTACCAGACATGTGTGTTTGTTCATTGGAAGTACAGGAAGAGGGATAAAAGCATTCACACTTTCCCCTAGGAGGGCACAGGTTTGGGCACTACTAGGTGCAGTCGGATCACTGATTCATTTATGATGCTAAGGTCTTGGACCCGCTGATAAGACCCATCCTTCTTTTTAACCCTATAACGCTTCAATTTTAATTTTGGGAAAAAATTTTCTTTTTGTTGTGGACTTTCATAGTTATAAATATATATATATGTATTAATATATACATTTTTAATGTTATGAAAACATCATGCTTCGCGTTATAGAGTTAAATGGAAATAATGGGCTAGTGCAGGACGAGTCCAAAGTGACCAAAATAGAGTAACTGCCTAAGTCATTTTGAATTTTCTTGGGTTCAATTGGAGTAAAGGCTTGTAAATTGCCCGGGGTCCAAATTCCTATGGTGCCTCCTACAACGGGTAGAATGTTCAGGGATGTTTCAGGGCTGGGAGATTAATAACCCCTAAGTCCTGGATACCTTAGGGCAGGGGTCCTTAAACTGTTTACCCAGGGGGCCAGTTCACTATCCCTCAGGCCTTTTGAAGGAAAGACTATAGTTTAAAAAAACAAATATTACGAACAAATTCATGTGCACACTGCACATCTTGATTTGAAGTTCAAAAAAAAAATAAATGGGGCACATACACCCGGCAGAAAGGATCAACGTCCTCGGCTGTCTGCATGTGGCCCACAGGTTGTAGTTTGAGGACCCCTGCTCTCGGCATTCACCAAGAGGATGTGGTTTCAACCCAAAAGCTTGGAGACTCTACAATTTGTTTAAAAGTGATGGGGCAGAAGGAGTCCCTGATTGACCCACGCAAGACTAGTTTTCCCATCCCCCGTTACTAAGAGTTCATAGTTATGGTTAAAGGGAACCAGGATATCCCGATCTGATCCCGTTACTTCAAGTGTGGGCTGACATTGCCACTAAGAAGCCTGCAAATATAAAAGACTTACTCCCTCCCACAAAGAAAGGGCCCTTGTTTCCAAGGTTTCAGGAAACATGGAAGGACCGGAAAAACAAACGGTCCAAGTTCCCAAAACCACATAGGTGGAGGCCATCCCTCCCCATCACCCTCCCCCACCCCTCCCCCACCCCTCCCCTCGCCCATCCCTCCCCCACCCCTCCCCTCCCCTCCCCTCCCCATCACTCTCCCCTAATCGGCATTATCCCATTTTGCAGGAGAACTCTGGGAGTGGGAGAGCTGGCTTCAAACCCTTTCTTTCAACCCCCGCCCTATAAGGTTTCTAGGGTCCAGAAATAGAAAACTTCTAACAGGCCCTTATTGAGTCACTCCCTCCCCCACCGGACCCCCAAACTCACCCCCACCCCTAACAAGCAGCCCCCCCACACACACTAGTACTGGTATGACTTCCATACTCATCAGCCCACCTGGAATGCTTGCCAACAACTTCTCCAGGTGCTGTTCACAACGGAGGAGGGTAGCCCTTCCAGACAGAGGCCCAGTAAGCAGTCAGTGAACCTGATGGTCAGCGAGCGGGCACTCCCCACTTGAGAGAAACTCTTTTGGCCACTACACCAACAATGTGGGATCTCAATTCCTAGCAAGGCCCAGAGGACTTTACCAGGTATCAACCATTGCTCTTACATGACCCTCTGCAGAAGAGCTAGGAAACCTATGAATTTATCTAAGGTCAGTGAGAATTTTCAGGTTCCTATAAGAGAATATCCGCCTGCCTTTCTAGAGTGGCTGAGGGAAGCCTACGGGCTTTATACCCCTAACGGCCCGGAGGCACTGAAAACAGGAGGGCAATAAGTATTGCCTTTATTACTCAGTCAGTCTGCCTCAGACATGACAAAGAAGTGGGAAGGGTTTGAAGGGAAAAATCTTAGCGATTTGGTACAAGTGGCTCATTGAGTGTATAACAACAGAGATGACCCTAGCACGACAGAGACAAAGAAGCTAGCTAAAATAATCGTAATTGACATGAGATACCCCAGAGACTCAGGAAAAGGAGAGCATGGCCCACTCACGGAGAGACTAACCTGTGGGCACCGCCAAGCCATGGGGAAGGACCAATGTGCCTACTGCAGGAAAGAAGGACACTGGAAAAATCAGTGCCTTGAAAACCCCAGGAGAGGTGCACGACCCTCCACTAGAGTGGATGGGCCTCATCTGCACGTAGAAAGACCCAAGCAAGAGACAATAATGCTTGAAGAAGCTCAATGAAGGGGTCAGGGCTCTGTTTCACTTCGCCGCCAAAAGCCCAGGCTAACTCTCCAAGTAGGAGGCCAGGCAGTAAATTTCTTGGTGGACACAGGGGCCACCTTGTCAGGTTCAGAAAGGAATATGGGCACATTTTCAAGAAGAAAGATGTGAATTACTGTGAGCCTATGATTCCTTCCACAGATAACTCACACCAGAAGGTTTGCATGGAGGGTAGGTGGGTTTCCCAAGACAACAAAATAACAAATACCTATCAGCCCTTTGGCCCAGTTAGCCACCTGGTTATGATATCACTGGCTTCTGGCTCAGCTGCTGAGCCAGTGAAGCAGTTATAGCAGGAGAAGACTAGGTGGCCGGTGGCCATCAACGGAAGGACCAAATCTCCACAGTGGGCTTCCTGTTCCAATATGGAGCCACGTATGTTACCTGCTGGACACCATCTCTATCCTGAGCTCATAATTGCCATCGCAGGTCTAGAATGCGGCGCGCAGGTACACACGATATGAAACAGTCTCTGATTAACCCCTCTCGATAACTTGCTGACATGGGAGTCTGGATAATCCTGTACATTTACTTTGCAGATTAGAAAACTCACTCAAAAACACACGGGAGTTGACCCAGAGACACACAACTGGTTAACAACAAAGTCATATTCACAACCAGCGTCTGGACCAAGAGCACGGTGCCCCACAGAACTGTGCCCATCGAGCAGTCAATATCTCCTGGACTCTCAAAAGATCTGAGCTGATACCCACCCCCCCCCCAACCCTTGCAGCCCCAAAAGATTGTATTTCACAGGATGGCACCGGATCTGCAGCTCGCGGAGAGGGACATATCTGATCAGAGAACACAGGGCAGAACAAGGGGGAGGAGGGGAGAATGGAGCACATCCTGGCCCAATACACCTTGAGGATGATGTTCCCAATCAGAGAAGCCAATCCACAGAGAAGACCACATGGGCAGCCCCACGATGAGAAACGTCCCTCAAAGACCCATAGCCTTAGAGGGGACAACACTGGACACACAGTGTGGGAACTGCGCCCGAACTGATCCTGCCACTTCGATGCATGACACTAAGAGAGTGCAGCGGAAGAGTAAGAAAACGGAGCATCAAAGTCCCCGGGGAATGCCAAAGGTGGACTTTGTGGTCAGGGTTCGGTGCCCCCACAGACTGGACTGGAAAACACTCCTAAAGTTCACCACACAGTCCTTGTACTTTTCTTTCTGGTTAGTGTTGTTTTCTTTTAGTGTCATTGGATTTGGGTTGGGTTTTGTTTTCATTTTTGTTTGTTTTTTTTTCTTTTTGCTGCTTGGTTTAGCTCAGTCTTGTTTTGTGCATGTTATTACCTTTACAGGTCTGTCTAATTAAGAGAGGCTGGATGAACAATCTGGAGGAGTAAACATGTGACCGGCCCTTTCCATTGGGCATGGGAGTGAGCACGGTGGGGGGAAAGGAAGTGGTGTAAAGAAACCCAGAGACAAGGGTACAACAAGTGATGGAAAACGGTAGTGAGGGGGATGTAGGAGGCCTGGTAGGGCGTGATCAAAGGTAATGTAAACAAGAGGAATTACTGAAACCCAAAGGAAGACTGAGCATGTCAGTGGGCACAAGAGGAAAATCAAAGAGTATAGAAGAGTGAGCTGGGAAGCAAGGGCCAGTTATAGACGTCTAAATAAAGGCATGTACATATGTACATATATTTACAAAGGGGCATGGGGAAATAGATCTATGTCCATATGTTTATAGATTTAGTATTAAGGTAGCAGATGGACATAGGGCCTCCGCTCAAGGACTCCCTCATTGCAATAACACTGTTCTATTAAATTGGCATTCTAAGATGCTCACCTTCCCTACACAATCACTGACCACAAAGCGGCTGCATAAGCAAATGTGGTGAAGAAAGCCGATGGTGTCCAGCTACCTAAAGATATAGCGTGTGGGGTCTTAAAGGCCTGAGGGTAAAGAAACAGCCATCTGGCTCTGAAGCAACAGAGCCCACATGGAGAAAGCATACCAGCCTGTGTGATCACAAAGTTTTAAAGGGATAAGGCAACAGGCATCATGAGAACAAAAAAATCTTATCATGGAGAATGAGAGGGAACTGCCGGGTATAGACCCAAAACCTATTTGCAGTGCACTGGACATCCCCTTACAGAAGGATCTCAGAGTGGAGATTAAAGAATACAGGGTATGAGACAGCAAAGATGAAACACAACTTTCCTCTAGTTCTTAATGCTTTCTCTTGCCCCACTATCATGATCCCAGTTCTACCATACTAATCTGGCCAAACTAGAGAAGGTATTCTAGTACCGATAGGAATTTCAAACACGGGGGATCCAGAGTGGATGGGCCCTTTACCAGTGTTATGAGTGGAGATACTGGGAGGGTGGAGGAAGGGCAGGATGGAAAGTGGGAACCGATTACAAGGATCTTCATTGACCTCAAAAGAAAGGTGGGTGAAAATATGACAAAAGAATTAGTACATTTCCAAGGATTGATGAGGGATGGGTGGCGGGCATTGAGGGGGGAAAAATGAGGAGCTGAGGCCAGGGGCTTGGGTGGAGAGTGGATATTTTGTGAATAAGGAGGGCAATTAATGTACAGATGTGCTTCAAACAGATGATGTATTTATGGATTGTGGTTAGTGTTGTAGGAGCCACTAATGAAAAGATCATAAAAGAAACAAAAATAATCTTGGCAGAGGGCTCATGCAAGGATGATCTCAGGCTGGCTCAGACCAGTCAAAACAGCTACTGGACTCGCCTCACCCTGTGTCTATTACTGAGTCAGCCATGATGCTTAGGACCCACAGCCCCAGCAGCTGGCCAGAGAGGGAGGTGGATCTCTGAGGCCATTCCACAGGGGGAATGGTCCTCTGTCCTGCAGGGCCCACCCTCCTTTGTAAGCATGCTGCCTGGGGCAAGGCTTTCATGGAGTCCACACCATGGGAGCTCTACTACTCATGGGGGATTGGCAGGAAGCCTCTGCTCATGCGCACACACCACCAACTAGCTGGAGGATCTCCGTGAACAAAGCCTGAGGCAGACAACAAGCCCACTAACTGATGCTGTAAGAGCTACAATCAGCATCCAGAAACCTGCAACTGGGAGTAAGAGGCAGCATACCTTGGTCCCAGCCCCTCCCACTCTAATCTACAAGGAGTGACATTGCAAAGCAGAGGGTTTTCATAATGCACTTCCAGTACTGTGGAATGAGCAGCCTCGTTTGTGGACATGGATACTCTGTGATCCAGACGTACTACTTCCTCCCTTACAGTCAGCTGAGACAAAAACCCTTGCAAGCAGAAAGCCATGCATCTGAACAGTATCCACCAGCCACTCATGTGCAGCACAGCTGCCTCCAAAGAGCCTTCCTGAATGAGAGAGAAATCATGCAGAAGCCTGGTCTGCACTCAAGTGAGTTTTATGAGCGTTAGGGAGGCGTGGTGGGCAAGTCTGGCCGACCCCAGTGGCTGAATTGAATTTACATGGCCTAGATTGGTCAATCCAGGTACAGGAACCACCCAGGTGACCTCCCCTTCATGGCCAGAAATCTGGACCTCTGAGCATGCACAGGATGCCTCTCCTAACTGGGCTCTTATCTTGGCCCTATGGGCATGCATAACGGATGCCCCAGTCCCTAGTATAGCTACCTAACATTTGCCCCCCTGAAGAGATATGGACCCAAATCTTTGGGGGTACTGGGCGACGACATCTCTAGCTGCTTCCTGCTGGCAAAAGGGGCGAGGTGGGGCTTTGGGTCCATACCCTTCCTACACTGCTGGGAGGGGTTGTCCATTGAGGGCAACTTTATCCAGGATGGATAAGGTTGAGGTGGTCCAGGAGATGGTAGTCGTGGACCTGGCACACTTGGTTCAGAAGCTTTAATCACCCGATAACTTCTGAGAAAAACAAACGGTCTAAAAGGTGAACAGTTTGACTACGACAAGGCTAAGCTTGTGAGGTGGCAGTGGCCTTGAAATTAGGTGAGTGTCACAGGAAACAAAAATAATCTTAGGATTACCAGACATGTGTGTTTGTTCATTGGAAGTACAGGAAGAGGGATAAAAGCATTCACACTTTCCCCTAGGAGGGCACAGGTTTGGGCACTACTAGCTGCAGTCGGATCACTGATTCATTTATGATGCTAAGGTCTTGGACCCGCTGATAAGACCCATTCTTCTTTTTAACCCTATAACGCTTCAATTTTAATTTTGGGAAAAAAATTTCTTTTTGTTGTGGACTTTCATAGTTATAAATATATATATATGTATTAATATATACATTTTTAATGTTATGAAAACATCATGCTTCGCGTTATAGAGTTAAATGGAAATAATGGGCTAGTGCAGGACGAGTCCAAAGTGACCAAAATAGAGTAACTGCCTAAGTCATTTTGAATTTTCTTGGGTTCAATTGGAGTAAAGGCTTGTAAATTGCCCGGGGTCCAAATTCCCATGGTGCCTCCTACAACGGGTAGAATGTTCAGGGATGTTTCAGGGCTGGGAGATTAATAACCCCTAAGTCCAGGATACCTTAGGGCAGGGGTCCTTAAACTGTTTACCCAGGGGGCCAGTTCACTATCCCTCAGGCCTTTTGAAGGAAAGACTATAGTTTAAAAAAACAAATATTACGAACAAATTCATGTGCACACTGCACATCTTGATTTGAAGTTCAAAAAAAAAATAAATGGGGCACATACACCCGGCAGAAAGGATCAACGTCCTCGGCTGTCTGCATGTGGCCCACAGGTTGTAGTTTGAGGACCCCTGCTCTCGGCATTCACCAAGAGGATGTGGTTTCAACCCAAAAGCTTGGAGACTCTACAATTTGTTTAAAAGTGATGGGGCAGAAGGAGTCCCTGATTGACCCACGCAAGACTAGTTTTCCCATCCCCCGTTACTAAGAGTTCATAGTTATGGTTAAAGGGAACCAGGATATCCCGATCTGATCCCGTTACTTCAAGTGTGGGCTGACATTGCCACTAAGAAGCCTGCAAATATAAAAGACTTACTCCCTCCCGCAAAGAAAGGGCCCTTGTTTCCAAGGTTTCAGGAAACATGGAAGGACCGGAAAAACAAACGGTCCAAGTTCCCAAAACCACATAGGTGGAGGCCATCCCTCCCCATCACCCTCCCCCACCCCTCCCCTCCCTCACCCCTCCCCTCGCCCATCCCTCCCCCACCCCTCCCCTCCCCTCCCCTCCCCATCACTCTCCCCTAATCGGCATTATCCCATTTTGCAGGAGAACTCTGGGAGTGGGAGAGCTGGCTTCAAACCCTTTCTTTCAACCCCCGCCCTATAAGGTTTCTAGGGTCCAGAAATAGAAAACTTCTAACAGGTCCTTATTGAGTCACTCCCTCCCCCACCGGACCCCCAAACTCACCCCCACCCCTAACAAGCAGCCCCCCCACACACACTAGTACTGGTATGACTTCCATACTCATCAGCCCACCTGGAATGCTTGCCAACAACTTCTCCAGGTGCTGTTCACAACGGAGGAGGGTAGCCCTTCCAGACAGAGGCCCAGTAAGCAGTCAGTGAACCTGATGGTCAGCGAGCGGGCACTCCCCACTTGAGAGAAACTCTTTTGGCCACTACACCAACAATGTGGGATCTCAATTCCTAGCAAGGCCCAGAGGACTTTACCAGGTATCAACCATTGCTCTTACATGACCCTCTGCAGAAGAGCTAGGAAACCTATGAATTTATCTAAGGTCAGTGAGAATTTTCAGGTTCCTATAAGAGAATATCCGCCTGCCTTTCTAGAGTGGCTGAGGGAAGCCTACGGGCTTTATACCCCTAACGGCCCGGAGGCACTGAAAACAGGAGGGCAATAAGTATTGCCTTTATTACTCAGTCAGTCTGCCTCAGACATGACAAAGAAGTGGGAAGGGTTTGAAGGGAAAAATCTTAGCGATTTGGTACAAGTGGCTCATTGAGTGTATAACAACAGAGATGACCCTAGCACGAGAGAGACAAAGAAGCTAGCTAAAATAATCGTAATTGACATGAGATACCCCAGAGACTCAGGAAAAGGAGAGCATGGCCCACTCACGGAGAGACTAACCTGTGGGCACCGCCAAGCCATGGGGAAGGACCAATGTGCCTACTGCAGGAAAGAAGGACAATGGAAAAATCAGTGCCTTGAAAACCCCAGGAGAGGTGCACGACCCTCCACTAGAGTGGATGGGCCTCATCTGCACGTAGAAAGACCCAAGCAAGAGACAATAATGCTTGAAGAAGCTCAATGAAGGGGTCAGGGCTCTGTTTCACTTCGCCGCCAAAAGCCCAGGCTAACTCTCCAAGTAGGAGGCCAGGCAGTAAATTTCTTGGTGGACACAGGGGCCACCTTGTCAGGTTCAGAAAGGAATATGGGCACATTTTCAAGAAGAAAGATGTGAATTACTGTGAGCCTATGATTCCTTCCACAGATAACTCACACCAGAAGGTTTGCATGGAGGGTAGGTGGGTTTCCCAAGACAACAAAATAACAAATACCTATCAGCCCTTTGGCCCAGTTAGCCACCTGGTTATGATATCACTGGCTTCTGGCTCAGCTGCTGAGCCAGTGAAGCAGTTATAGCAGGAGAAGACTAGGTGGCCGGTGGCCATCAACGGAAAGACCAAATCTCCACAGTGGGCTTCCTGTTTCAATATGGAGCCACGTATGTTACCTGCTGGACACCATCTCTATCCTGAGCTCATAATTGCCATCGCAGGTCTAGAATGCGGCGCGCAGGTACACACTATATGAAACAGTCTCTGATTAACCCCTCTCGATAACTTGCTGACATGGGAGTCTGGATAATCCTGTACATTTACTTTGCAGATTAGAAAACTCACTCAAAAACACACGGGAGTTGACCCAGAGACACACAACTGGTTAACAACAAAGTCATATTCACAACAAGCGTCTGGACCAAGAGCACGGTGCCCCACAGAACTGTGCCCATCGAGCAGTCAATATCTCCTGGACTCTCAAAAGATCTGAGCTAATACCCACCCCCCCCCCACATCCTTGCAGCCCCAAAAGATTGTATTTCACAGGATGGCACCGGATCTGCAGCTCGCGGAGAGGGACATATCTGATCAGAGAACACAGGGCAGAACAAGGGGGAGTAGGGGAGAATGGAGCACATCCTGGCCCAATACACCTTGAGGATGATGTTCCCAATCAGAGAAGCCAATCCACAGAGAAGACCACATGGGCAGCCCCACGATGAGAAACGTCCCTCAAAGACCCATAGCCTTAGAGGGGACAACACTGGACACACAGTGTGGGAACTGCGCCCGAACTGATCCTGCCACTTCGATGCATGACACTAAGAGAGTGCAGCGGAAGAGTAAGAAACCGGAGCATCAAAGTCCGCGGGGAATGCCAAAGGTGGACTTTGTGGTCAGGGTTCGGTGCCCCCACAGACTGGACTGGAAAACACTCCTAAAGTTCACCACACAGTCCTTGTACTTTTCTTTCTGGTTAGTGTTGTTTTCTTTTAGTGTCATTGGATTTGGGTTGGGTTTTGTTTTCATTTTTGTTTGTTTTTTTTTTCTTTTTGCTGCTTGGTTTAGCTCAGTCTTGTTTTGTGCATGTTATTACCTTTACAGGTCTGTCTAATTAAGAGAGGCTGGATGAACAATCTGGAGGAGTAAACATGTGACCGGCCCTTTCCATTGGGCATGGGAGTGAGCACGGTGGGGGGAAAGGAAGTGGTGTAAAGAAACCCAGAGACAAGGGTACAACAAGTGATGGAAAACGGTAGTGAGGGGGATGTAGGAGGCCTGGTAGGGCGTGATCAAAGGTAATGTAACCAAGAGGAATTACTGAAACCCAAAGGAAGACTGAGCATGTCAGTGGGCACAAGAGGAAAATCAAAGAGTATAGAAGAGTGAGCTGGGAAGCAAGGGCCAGTTATAGACGTCTAAATAAAGGCATGTACATATGTACTTATATTTACAAAGGGGCATGGGGAAATAGATCTATGTCCATATGTTTATAGATTTAGTATTAAGGTAGCAGATGGACATAGGGCCTCCGCTCAAGGACTCCCTCATTGCAATAACACTGTTCTATTAAATTGGCATTCTAAGATGCTCACCTTCCCTACACAATCACTGACCACAAAGCGGCTGCATAAGCAAATGTGGTGAAGAAAGCCGATGGTGTCCAGCTACCTAAAGATATAGCGTGTGGGGTCTTAAAGGCCTGAGGGTAAAGAAACAGCCATCTGGCTCTGAAGCAACAGAGCCCACATGGAGAAAGCATACCAGCCTGTGTGATCACAAAGTTTTAAAGGGATAAGGCAACAGGCATCATGAGAACAAAAAAATCTTATCATGGAGAATGAGAGGGGACTGCCGGGTATAGACCCAAAACCTATTTGCAGTGCACTGGACATCCCCTTACAGAAGGATCTCAGAGTGGAGATTAAAGAATACAGGGTATGAGACAGCAAAGATGAAACACAACTTTCCTCTAGTTCTTAATGCTTTCTCTTGCCCCACTATCATGATCCCAGTTCTACCATACTAATCTGGCCAAACTAGAGAAGGTATTCTAGTACCGATAGGAATTTCAAACACGGGGGATCCAGAGTGGATGGGCCCTTTACCAGTGTTATGAGTGGAGATACTGGGAGGGTGGAGGAAGGGCAGGATGGAAAGTGGGAACCGATTACAAGGATCTTCATTGACCTCAAAAGAAAGGTGGGTGAAATATGACAAAAGAATTAGTACATTTCCAAGGATTGATGAGGGATGGGTGGCGGGCATTGAGGGGGGGAAAATGAGGAGCTGAGGCCAGGGGCTTGGGTGGAGAGTGGATATTTTGTGAATAAGGAGGGCAATTAATGTACAGATGGGCTTCAAACAGATGATGTATTTATGGATTGTGGTTAGTGTTGTAGGAGCCACTAATGAAAAGATCATAAAAGAAACAAAAATAATCTTGGCAGAGGGCTCATGCAAGGATGATCTCAGGCTGGATTAGACCAGTCAAAACAGCTACTGGAGTCGCCTCACCCTGTGTCTATTACTGAGTCAGCCATGATGCTTAGGACCCACAGCCCTAGCAGCTGGCCAGAGAGGGAGGTGGATCTCTGAGGCCATTCCACAGGGGGAATGGTCCTCTGTCCTGCAGGGCCCACCCTCCTTTGTAAGCATGCTGCCTGGGGCAAGGCTTTCATGGAGTCCACACCATGGGAGCTCTACTACTCATGGGGGATTGGCAGGAAGCCTCTGCTCATGCGCACACACCACCAACTAGCTGGAGGATCTCCGTGAACAAAGCCTGAGGCAGACAACAAGCCCACTAACTGATGCTGTAAGAGATACAATCAGCATCCAGAAACCTGCAACTGGGAGTAAGAGGCAGCATACCTTGGTCCCAGCCCCTCCCACTCTAATCTACAAGGAGTGACATTGCAAAGCAGAGGGTTTTCATAAAGCACTTCCAGGACTGTGGAATGAGCAGCCTCGTTTGTGGACATGGATACTCTGTGATCCAGACGTACTACCTCCTCCCTTACAGTCAGCTGAGACAAAAACCCTTGCAAGCAGAAAGCCATGCATCTGAACAGTATCCACCAGCCACTCATGTGCAGCACAGCTGCCTCCAAAGAGCCTTCCTGAGTGAGAGAGAAATCATGCAGAAGCCTGGTCTGCACTCAAGAGAGTTTTATGAGCGTTAGGGAGGCGTGGTGGGCAAGTCTGGCCGACCCCAGTGGCTGAATTGAATTTACATGGCCTAGATTGGTCAATCCAGGTACAGGAACCACCCAGGTGACCTCCCCTTCATGGCCAGAAATCTGGACCTCTGAGCATGCACAGGGTGCCTCTCCTAACTGGGCTCTTATCTTGGCCCTATGGGCATGCATAACGGATGCCCCAGTCCCTAGTATAGCTACCTAACATTTGCCCCCCTGAAGAGATATGGACCCAAATCTTTGGGGGTACTGGGCGATGACATCTCTAGCTGCTTCCTGCTGGCAAAAGGGGCGAGGTGGGGCTTTGGGTCCATACCCTTCCTACACTGCTGGGAGGGGTTGTCCATTGAGGGCAACTTTATCCAGGATGGATAAGGTTGAGGTGGTCCAGGAGATGGTAGTCGTGGACCTGGCACACTTGGTTCAGAAGCTTTAATCACCCGATAACTTCTGAGAAAAACAAACGGTCTAAAAGGTGAACAGTTTGACTACGACAAGGCTAAGCTTGTGAGGTGGCAGTGGCCTTGAAATTAGGTGAGTGTCACAGGAAACAAAAATAATCTTAGGATTACCAGACATGTGTGTTTGTTCATTGGAAGTACAGGAAGAGGGATAAAAGCATTCACACTTTCCTCTAGGAGGGCACAGGTTTGGGCACTACTAGGTGCAGTCGGATCACTGATTCATTTATGATGCTAAGGTCTTGGACCCGCTGATAAGACCCATCCTTCTTTTTAACCCTATAACGCTTCAATTTTAGTTTTGGGAAAAAATTTTCTTTTTGTTGTGGACTTTCATAGTTATAAATATATATATATGTATTAATATATACATTTTTTAATGTTATGAAAACATCATGCTTGGCGTTATAGAGTTAAATGGAAATAATGGGCTAGTGCAGGACGAGTCAAAAGTGACCAAAATAGAGTAACTGCCTAAGCCATTTTGAATTTTCTTGGGTTCAATTGGAGTAAAGGCTTGTAAATTACCCGGGGTCCAAATTCCCATGGTGCCTCCTACAACGGGTAGAATGTTCAGGCATGTTTCAGGGCTGGGAGATTAATAACCCCTAAGTCCAGGATACCTTAGGGCAGGGGTCGTTAAACTGTTTACCCAGGGGGCCAGTTCACTATCCCTCAGGCCTTTTGAAGGAAAGACTATAGTTTAAAAAAACAAATATTACGAACAAATTCATGTGCACACTGCACATCTTGATTTGAAGTTCAAAAAAAAAATAAATGGGGCACATACACCCGGCAGAAAGGATCAACGTCCTCGGCTGTCTGCATGTGGCCCACAGGTTGTAGTTTGAGGACCCTGCTCTCGGCATTCACCAAGAGGATGTGGTTTCAACCCAAAAGCTTGGAGACTCTACAATTTGTTTAAAAGTGATGGGGCAGAAGGAGTCCCTGATTGACCCACACAAGACTACTTTTCCCATCCCCTATTACTAAGAGTTCATAGTTATGGTTAAAAGGAACCAGGATATCCCGATCTGATCCCGTTACTTCAAGTGTGGGCTGACATTGCCACTAAGAAGCCTGCAAATATAAAAGACTTACTCCCTCCCGCAAAGAAAGGGCCCTTGTTTCCAAGGTTTCAGGAAACATGGAAGGACCGGAAAAACAAACGGTCCAAGTTCCCAAAACCACATAGGTGGAGGCCATCCCTCCCCATCACCCTCCCCCACCCCTCCCCTCCTTCACCCCTCCCCTCCCCCAACCCTCCCCCACCCCTCCCCTTCCCTCCCCTCCCCATCACTCTCCCCTAATCGGCATTATCCCATTTTGCAGGAGAACTCTGGGAGTGGGAGAGCTGGCTTCAAACCCTTTCTTTCAACCCCCGCCCTATAAGGTTTCTAGGGTCCAGAAATAGAAAACTTCTAACAGGCCCTTATTGAGTCACTCCCTCCCCCACCGGCCCCCCAAACTCACCCCCACCCCTAACAAGCAGTCCCCCACACACACTAGTACTGGTATGACTTCCATACTCATCAGCCCACCTGGAATGCTTGCCAACAACTTCTCCAGGTGCTGTTCACAACGGAGGAGGGTAGCCCTTCCAGACAGAGGCCCAGTAAGCAGTCAGTGAACCTGATGGTCAGCGAGCGGGCACTCCCCAATTGAGAGAAACTCTTTTGGCCACTACACCAACGATGTGGGATCTCAATTCCTAGCAAGGCCCAGAGGACTTTACCAGGTATCAACCATTGCTCTTACATGACCCTCTGCAGAAGAGCCAGGAAACCTATGAATTTATCTAAGGTCAGTGAGAATTTTCAGGTTCCTATAAGAGAATATCCGCCTGCCTTTCTAGAGTGGCTGAGGGAAGCCTACGGGCTTTATACCCCTAACGGCCCGGAGGCACTGAAAACAGGAGGGCAATAAGTATTGCCTTTATTACTCAGTCAGTCTGCCTCAGACATGACAAAGAAGTGGGAAGGGTTTGAAGGGAAAAATCTTAGCGATTTGGTACAAGTGGCTCATTGAGTGTATAACAACAGAGATGACCCTAGCACGACAGAGACAAAGAAGCTAGCTAAAATAATCGTAATTGACATGAGATACCCCAGAGACTCAGGAAAAGGAGAGCATGGCCCACTCACGGAGAGACTAACCTGTGGGCACCGCCAAGCCATGGGGAAGGACCAATGTGCCTACTGCAGGAAAGAAGGACACTGGAAAAATCAGTGCCTTGAAAACCCCAGGAGAGGTGCACGACCCTCCACTAGAGTGGATGGGCCTCATCTGCACGTAGAAAGACCCAAGCAAGAGACAATAATGCTTGAAGAAGCTCAATGAAGGGGTCAGGGCTCTGTTTCACTTCGCCGCCAAAAGCCCAGGCTAACTCTCCAAGTAGGAGGCCAGGCAGTAAATTTCTTGGTGGACACAGGGGCCACCTTGTCAGGTTCAGAAAGGAATATGGGCACATTTTCAAGAAGAAAGATGTGAATTACTGTGAGCCTATGATTCCTTCCACAGATAACTCACACCAGAAGGTTTGCATGGAGGGTAGGTGGGTTTCCCAAGACAACAAAATAACAAATACCTATCAGCCCTTTGGCCCAGTTAGCCACCTGGTTATGATATCACTGGCTTCTGGCTCAGCTGCTGAGCCAGTGAAGCAGTTATAGCAGGAGAAGACTAGGTGGCCGGTGGCCATCAACGGAAGGACCAAATCTCCACAGTGGGCTTCCTGTTTCAATATGGAGCCACGTATGTTACCTGCTGGACACCATCTCTATCCTGAGCTCATAATTGCCATCGCAGGTCTAGAATGCGGCGCGCAGGTACACACTATATGAAACAGTCTCTGATTAACCCCTCTCGATAACTTGCTGACATGGGAGTCTGGATAATCCTGTACATTTACTTTGCAGATTAGAAAACTCACTCAAAAACACACGGGAGTTGACCCAGAGACACACAACTGGTTAACAACAAAGTCATATTCACAACCAGCGTCTGGACCAAGAGCACGGTGCCCCACAGAACTGTGCCCATCGAGCAGTCAATATCTCCTGGACTCTCAAAAGATCTGAGCTGATACCCACCCCCCCACCCCCACATCCTTGCAGGCCCAAAAGATTGTATTTCACAGGATGGCACCGGATCTGCAGCTCGCGGAGAGGGACATATCTGATCAGAGAACACAGGGCAGAACAAGGGGGAGGAGGGGAGAATGGAGCACATCCTGGCCCAATACACCTTGAGGATGATGTTCCCAATCAGAGAAGCCAATCCACAGAGAAGACCACATGGGCAGCCCCACGATGAGAAACGTCCCTCAAAGACCCATAGCCTTAGAGGGGACAACACTGGACACACAGTGTGGGAACTGCGCCCGAACTGATCCTGCCACTTCGATGCATGACACTAAGAGAGTGCAGCGGAAGAGTAAGAAAACGGAGCATCAAAGTCCCCGGGGAATGCCAAAGGTGGACTTTGTGGTCAGGGTTCGGTGCCCCCACAGACTGGACTGGAAAACACTCCTAAAGTTCACCACACAGTCCTTGTACTTTTCTTTCTGGTTAGTGTTGTTTTCTTTTAGTGTCATTGGATTTGGGTTGGGTTTTGTTTTCATTTTTGTTTGTTTTTTTTTCTTTTTGCTGCTTGGTTTAGCTCAGTCTTGTTTTGTGCATGTTATTACCTTTACAGGTCTGTCTAATTAAGAGAGGCTGGATGAACAATCTGGAGGAGTAAACATGTGACCGGCCCTTTCCATTGGGCATGGGAGTGAGCACGGTGGGGGGAAAGGAAGTGGTGTAAAGAAACCCAGAGACAAGGGTACAACAAGTGATGGAAAACGGTAGTGAGGGGGATGTAGGAGGCCTGGTAGGGCGTGATCAAAGGTAATGTAACCAAGAGGAATTACTGAAACCCAAAGGAAGACTGAGCATGTCAGTGGGCACAAGAGGAAAATCAAAGAGTATAGAAGAGTGAGCTGGGAAGCAAGGGCCAGTTATAGACGTCTAAATAAAGGCATGTACATATATTTACAAAGGGGCATGGGGAAATAGATCTATGTCCATATGTTTATAGATTTAGTATTAAGGTAGCAGATGGACATAGGGCCTCCGCTCAAGGACTCCCTCATTGCAATAACACTGTTCTATTAAATTGGCATTCTAAGATGCTCACCTTCCCTACACAATCACTGACCACAAAGCGGCTGCATAAGCAAATGTGGTGAAGAAAGCCGATGGTGTCCAGCTACCTAAAGATATAGCGTGTGGGGTCTTAAAGGCCTGAGGGTAAAGAAACAGCCATCTGGCTCTGAAGCAACAGAGCCCACATGGAGAAAGCATACCAGCCTGTGTGATCACAAAGTTTTAAAGGGATAAGGCAACAGGCATCATGAGAACAAAAAAATCTTATCATGGAGAATGAGAGGGGACTGCCGGGTATAGACCCAAAACCTATTTGCAGTGCACTGGACATCCCCTTACAGAAGGATCTCAGAGTGGAGATTAAAGAATACAGGGTATGAGACAGCAAAGATGAAACACAACTTTCCTCTAGTTCTTAATGCTTTCTCTTGCCCCACTATCATGATCCCAGTTCTACCATACTAATCTGGCCAAACTAGAGAAGGTATTCTAGTACCGATAGGAATTTCAAACACGGGGAATCCAGAGTGGATGGGCCCTTTACCAGTGTTATGAGTGGAGATGCTGGGAGGGTGGAGGAAGGGCAGGATGGAAAGTGGGAACCGATTACAAGGATCTTCATTGACCTCAAAAGAAAGGTGGGTGAAAATATGACAAAAGAATTAGTACATTTCCAAGGATTGATGAGGGATGGGTGGCGGGCATTGAGGGGGGGAAAATGAGGAGCTGAGGCCAGGGTCTTGGGTGGAGAGTGGATATTTTGTGAATAAGGAGGGCAATTAATGTACAGATGGGCTTCAAACAGATGATGTATTTATGGATTGTGGTTAGTGTTGTAGGAGCCACTAATGAAAAGATCATAAAAGAAACAAAAATAATCTTGGCAGAGGGCTCATGCAAGGATGATCTCAGGCTGGATTAGACCAGTCAAAACAGCTACTGGAGTCGCCTCACCCTGTGTCTATTACTGAGTCAGCCATGATGCTTAGGACCCACAGCCCCAGCAGCTGGCCAGAGAGGGAGGTGGATCTCTGAGGCCATTCCACAGGGGGAATGGTCCTCTGTCCTGCAGGGCCCACACTCCTTTGTAAGCATGCTGCCTGGGGCAAGGCTTTCATGGAGTCCACACCATGGGAGCTCTACTACTCATGGGGAATTGGCAGGAAGCCTCTGCTCATGCGCACACACCACCAACTAGCTGGAGGATCTCCGTGAACAAAGAAAGCCTGAGGCAGACAACAAGCCCACTAACTGATGCTGTAAGAGCTACAATCAGCATCCAGAAACCTGCAACTGGGAGTAAGAGGCAGCATACCTTGGTCCCAGCCCCTCCCACTCTAATCTACAAGGAGTGACATTGCAAAGCAGAGGGTTTTCATAAAGCACTTCCAGGACTGTGGAATGAGCAGCCTCTTTTGTGGACATGGATACTCTGTGATCCAGACGTACTACCTCCTCCCTTACAGTCAGCTGAGAAAAAAACCCTTGCAAGCAGAAAGCCATGCATCTGAACAGTATCCACCAGCCACTCATGTGCAGCACAGCTGCCTCCAAAGAGCCTTCCTGAGTGAGAGAGAAATCATGCAGAAGCCTGGTCTGCACTCAAGAGAGTTTTATGAGCGTTAGGGAGGCGTGGTGGGCAAGTCTGGCCGACCCCAGTGGCTGAATTGAATTTACATGGCCTAGATTGGTCAATCCAGGTACAGGAACCACCCAGGTGACCTCCCCTTCATGGCCAGAAATCTGGACCTCTGAGCATGCACAGGGTGCCTCTCCTAACTGGGCTCTTATCTTGGCCCTATGGGCATGCATAACGGATGCCCCAGTCCCTAGCATAGCTACCTAACATTTGCCCCCCTGAAGAGATATGGACCCAAATCTTTGGGGTACTGGGCGACGACATCTCTAGCTGCTTCCTGGTGGCAAAAGGGGCGAGGTTGGGCTTTGAGTCCATACCCTTCCTACACTGCTGGGAGGGGTTGTCCATTGAGGGCAACTTTATCCAGGATGGATAAGGTTGAGGTGGTCCAGGAGATGGTAGTCGTGGACCTGGCACACTTGGTTCAGAAGCTTTAATCACCCGATAACTTCTAAGAAAAACAAACAGTCTAAAAGGTGAACAGTTTGACTACGACAAGGCTAAGCTTGTGAGGTGGCAGTGGCCTTGAAATTAGGTGAGTGTCACAGGAAACAAAAATAATCTTAGGATTACCAGACATGTGTGTTTGTTCATTGGAAGTACAGGAAGAGGGATAAAAGCATTCACACTTTCCCCTAGGAGGGCACAGGTTTGGGCACTACTAGGTGCAGTCGGATCACTGATTCATTTATGATGCTAAGGTCTTGGACCCGCTGATAAGACCCATCCTTCTTTTTAACCCTATAACGCTTCAATTTTAATTTTGGGAAAAAATTTTCTTTTTGTTGTGGACTTTCATAGTTATAAATATATATATATGTATTAATATATACATTTTTTAATGTTATGAAAACATCATGCTTCGCGTTATAGAGTTAAATGGAAATAATGGGCTAGTGCAGGACGAGTCAAATGTGACCAAAATAGAGTAACTGCCTAAGCCATTTTGAATTTTCTTGGGTTCAATTGGAGTAAAGGCTTGTAAATTACCCGGGGTCCAAATTCCCATGGTGCCTCCTACAACGGGTAGAATGTTCAGGGATGTTTCAGGGCTGGGAGATTAATAACCCCTAAGTCCAGGATACCTTAGGGCAGGGGTCCTTAAACTATTTACCCAGGGGGCCAGTTCACTATCCCTCAGGCCTTTTGAAGGAAAGACTATAGTTTAAAAAAACAAATATTACGAACAAATTCATGTGCACACTGCACATCTTGATTTGAAGTTCAAAAAAAAATAAATGGGGCACATACACCCGGCAGAAAGGATCCACGTCCTCGGCTGTCTGCATGTGGCCCACAGGTTGTAGTTTGAGGACCCCTGCTCTCGGCATTCACCAAGAGGATGTGGTTTCAACCCAAAAGCTTGGAGACTCTACAATTTGTTTAAAAGTGATGGGGCAGAAGGAGTCCCTGATTGACCCACGCAAGACTAGTTTTCCCAGCCCCTATTACTAAGAGTTCATAGTTATGGTTAAAGGGAACCAGGATATCCCGATCTGATGCCGTTATTTCAAGTGTGGGCTGACATTGCCACTAAGAAGCCTGCAAATATAAAAGACTTACTCCCTCCCGCAAAGAAAGGGCCCTTGTTTCCAAGGTTTCAGGAAACATGGAAGGACCGGAAAAACAAACGGTCCAAGTTCCCAAAACCACATAGGTGGAGGCCATCCCTCCCCATCACCCTCCCCCACCCCTCCCCTCCCTCACCCCTCCCCTCCCCCATCACTCCCCCACCCCTCCCCTCCCCTCCCCATCACTCTCCCCTAATCGTCTTTATCCCATTTTGCAGGAGAACTCTGGGAGTGGGAGAGCTGGCTTCAAACCCTTTCTTTCAACCCCCGCCCTATAAGGTTTCTAGGGTCCAGAAATAGAAAACTTCTAACAGGCCCTTATTGAGTCACTCCCTCCCCCACCGGCCCCCCAAACTCACCCCCACCCCTAACAAGCAGCCCCCCACACACACTAGTACTGGTATGACTTCCATACTCATCAGCCCACCTGGAATGCTTGCCAACAACTTCTCCAGGTGCTGTTCACAACGGAGGAGGGTAGCCCTTCCAGACAGAGGCCCAGTAAGCAGTCAGTGAACCTGATGGTCAGCGAGCGGGCACTCCCCACTTGAGAGAAACTCTTTTGGCCACTACACCAACGATGTGGGATCTCAATTCCTAGCAAGGCCCAGAGGACTTTACCAGGTATCAACCATTGCTCTTACATGACCCTCTGCAGAAGAGCTAGGAAACCTATGAATTTATCTAAGGTCAGTGAGAATTTTCAGGTTCCTATAAGAGAATATCCGCCTGCCTTTCTAGAGTGGCTGAGGGAAGCCTACGGGCTTTATACCCCTAACGGCCCGGAGGCACTGAAAACAGGAGGGCAATAAGTATTGCCTTTATTACTCAGTCAGTCTGCCTCAGACATGACAAAGAAGTGGGAAGGGTTTGAAGGGAAAAATCTTAGCGATTTGGTACAAGTGGCTCATTGAGTGTATAACAACAGAGATGACCCTAGCACGACAGAGACAAAGAAGCTAGCTAAAATAATCGTAATTGACATGAGATACCCCAGAGACTCAGGAAAAGGAGAGCATGGCCCACTCACGGAGAGACTAACCTGTGGGCACCGCCAAGCCATGGGGAAGGACCAATGTGCCTACTGCAGGAAAGAAGGACACTGGAAAAATCAGTGCCTTGAAAACCCCAGGAGAGGTGCACGACCCTCCACTAGAGTGGATGGGCCTCATCTGCACGTAGAAAGACCCAAGCAAGAGACAATAATGCTTGAAGAAGCTCAATGAAGGGGTCAGGGCTCTGTTTCACTTCGCCGCCAAAAGCCCAGGCTAACTCTCCAAGTAGGAGGCCAGGCAGTAAATTTCTTGGTGGACACAGGGGCCACCTTGTCAGGTTCAGAAAGGAATATGGGCACATTTTCAAGAAGAAAGATGTGAATTACTGTGAGCCTATGATTCCTTCCACAGATAACTCACACCAGAAGGTTTGCATGGAGGGTAGGTGGGTTTCCCAAGACAACAAAATAACAAATACCTATCAGCCCTTTGGCCCAGTTAGCCACCTGGTTATGATATCACTGGCTTCTGGCTCAGCTGCTGAGCCAGTGAAGCAGTTATAGCAGGAGAAGACTAGGTGGCCGGTGGCCATCAACGGAAGGACCAAATCTCCACAGTGGGCTTCCTGTTTCAATATGGAGCCACGTATGTTACCTGCTGGACACCATCTCTATCCTGAGCTCATAATTGCCATCGCAGGTCTAGAATGCGGCGCGCAGGTACACACTATATGAAACAGTCTCTGATTAACCCCTCTCGATAACTTGCTGACATGGGAGTCTGGATAATCCTGTACATTTACTTTGCAGATTAGAAAACTCACTCAAAAACACACGGGAGTTGACCCAGAGACACACAACTGGTTAACAACAAAGTCATATTCACAACCAGCGTCTGGACCAAGAGCACGGTGCCCCACAGAACTGTGCCCATCGAGCAGTCAATATCTCCTGGACTCTCAAAAGATCTGAGCTGATACCCACCCCCCACCCCCACATCCTTGCAGCCCCAAAAGATTGTATTTCACAGGATGGCACCGGATCTGCAGCTCGCGGAGAGGGACATATCTGATCAGAGAACACAGGGCAGAACAAGGGGGAGGAGGGGAGAATGGAGCACATCCTGGCCCAATACACCTTGAGGATGATGTTCCCAATCAGAGAAGCCAATCCACAGAGAAGACCACATGGGCAGCCCCACGATGAGAAACGTCCCTCAAAGACCCATAGCCTTAGAGGGGACAACACTGGACACACAGTGTGGGAACTGCGCCCGAACTGATCCTGCCACTTCGATGCATGACACTAAGAGAGTGCAGCGGAAGAGTAAGAAAACGGAGCATCAAAGTCCCCGGGGAATGCCAAAGGTGGACTTTGTGGTCAGGGTTCGGTGCCCCCACAGACTGGACTGGAAAACACTCCTAAAGTTCACCACACAGTCCTTGTACTTTTCTTTCTGGTTAGTGTTGTTTTCTTTTAGTGTCATTGGATTTGGGTTGGGTTTTGTTTTCATTTTTGTTTGTTTTTTTTTCTTTTTGCTGCTTGGTTTAGCTCAGTCTTGTTTTGTGCATGTTATTACCTTTACAGGTCTGTCTAATTAAGAGAGGCTGGATGAACAATCTGGAGGAGTAAACATGTGACCGGCCCTTTCCATTGGGCATGGGAGTGAGCACGGTGGGGGGAAAGGAAGTGGTGTAAAGAAACCCAGAGACAAGGGTACAACAAGTGATGGAAAACGGTAGTGAGGGGGATGTAGGAGGCCTGGTAGGGCGTGATCAAAGGTAATGTAACCAAGAGGAATTACTGAAACCCAAAGGAAGACTGAGCATGTCAGTGGGCACAAGAGGAAAATCAAAGAGTATAGAAGAGTGAGCTGGGAAGCAAGGGCCAGTTATAGACGTCTAAATAAAGGCATGTACATATATTTACAAAGGGGCATGGGGAAATAGATCTATGTCCATATGTTTATAGATTTAGTATTAAGGTAGCAGATGGACATAGGGCCTCCGCTCAAGGACTCCCTCATTGCAATAACACTGTTCTATTAAATTGGCATTCTAAGATGCTCACCTTCCCTACACAATCACTGACCACAAAGCGGCTGCATAAGCAAATGTGGTGAAGAAAGCCGATGGTGTCCAGCTACCTAAAGATATAGCGTGTGGGGTCTTAAAGGCCTGAGGGTAAAGAAACAGCCATCTGGCTCTGAAGCAACAGAGCCCACATGGAGAAAGCATACCAGCCTGTGTGATCACAAAGTTTTAAAGGGATAAGGCAACAGGCATCATGAGAACAAAAAAATCTTATCATGGAGAATGAGAGGGGACTGCCGGGTATAGACCCAAAACCTATTTGCAGTGCACTGGACATCCCCTTACAGAAGGATCTCAGAGTGGAGATTAAAGAATACAGGGTATGAGACAGCAAAGATGAAACACAACTTTCCTCTAGTTCTTAATGCTTTCTCTTGCCCCACTATCATGATCCCAGTTCTACCATACTAATCTGGCCAAACTAGAGAAGGTATTCTAGTACCGATAGGAATTTCAAACACGGGGAATCCAGAGTGGATGGGCCCTTTACCAGTGTTATGAGTGGAGATGCTGGGAGGGTGGAGGAAGGGCAGGATGGAAAGTGGGAACCGATTACAAGGATCTTCATTGACCTCAAAAGAAAGGTGGGTGAAAATATGACAAAAGAATTAGTACATTTCCAAGGATTGATGAGGGATGGGTGGCGGGCATTGAGGGGGGAAAAATGAGGAGCTGAGGCCAGGGTCTTGGGTGGAGAGTGGATATTTTGTGAATAAGGAGGGCAATTAATGTACAGATGGGCTTCAAACAGATGATGTATTTATGGATTGTGGTTAGTGTTGTAGGAGCCACTAATGAAAAGATCATAAAAGAAACAAAAATAATCTTGGCAGAGGGCTCATGCAAGGATGATCTCAGGCTGGATTAGACCAGTCAAAACAGCTACTGGAGTCGCCTCACCCTGTGTCTATTACTGAGTCAGCCATGATGCTTAGGACCCACAGCCCCAGCAGCTGGCCAGAGAGGGAGGTGGATCTCTGAGGCCATTCCACAGGGGGAATGGTCCTCTGTCCTGCAGGGCCCACACTCCTTTGTAAGCATGCTGCCTGGGGCAAGGCTTTCATGGAGTCCACACCATGGGAGCTCTACTACTCATGGGGAATTGGCAGGAAGCCTCTGCTCATGCGCACACACCACCAACTAGCTGGAGGATCTCCGTGAACAAAGAAAGCCTGAGGCAGACAACAAGCCCACTAACTGATGCTGTAAGAGCTACAATCAGCATCCAGAAACCTGCAACTGGGAGTAAGAGGCAGCATACCTTGGTCCCAGCCCCTCCCACTCTAATCTACAAGGAGTGACATTGCAAAGCAGAGGGTTTTCATAAAGCACTTCCAGGACTGTGGAATGAGCAGCCTCTTTTGTGGACATGGATACTCTGTGATCCAGACGTACTACCTCCTCCCTTACAGTCAGCTGAGACAAAAACCCTTGCAAGCAGAAAGCCATGCATCTGAACAGTATCCACCAGCCACTCATGTGCAGCACAGCTGCCTCCAAAGAGCCTTCCTGAATGAGAGAGAAATCATGCAGAAGCCTGGTCTGCACTCAAGAGAGTTTTATGAGCGTTAGGGAGGCGTGGTGGGCAAGTCTGGCCGACCCCAGTGGCTGAATTGAATTTACATGGCCTAGATTGGTCAATCCAGGTACAGGAACCACCCAGGTGACCTCCCCTTCATGGCCAGAAATCTGGACCTCTGAGCATGCACAGGGTGCCTCTCCTAACTGGGCTCTTATCTTGGCCCTATGGGCATGCATAACGGATGCCCCAGTCCCTAGCATAGCTACCTAACATTTGCCCCCCTGAAGAGATATGGACCCAAATCTTTGGGGTACTGGGCGACGACATCTCTAGCTGCTTCCTGGTGGCAAAAGGGGCGAGGTTGGGCTTTGAGTCCATACCCTTCCTACACTGCTGGGAGGGGTTGTCCATTGAGGGCAACTTTATCCAGGATGGATAAGGTTGAGGTGGTCCAGGAGATGGTAGTCGTGGACCTGGCACACTTGGTTCAGAAGCTTTAATCACCCGATAACTTCTGAGAAAAACAAACGGTCTAAAAGGTGAACAGTTTGACTACGACAAGGCTAAGCTTGTGAGGTGGCAGTGGCCTTGAAATTAGGTGAGTGTCACAGGAAACAAAAATAATCTTAGGATTACCAGACATGTGTGTTTGTTCATTGGAAGTACAGGAAGAGGGATAAAAGCATTCACACTTTCCCCTAGGAGGGCACAGGTTTGGGCACTACTAGGTGCAGTCGGATCACTGATTCATTTATGATGCTAAGGTCTTGGACCCGCTGATAAGACCCATCCTTCTTTTTAACCCTATAACGCTTCAATTTTAATTTTGGGAAAAAATTTTCTTTTTGTTGTGGACTTTCATAGTTATAAATATATATATATGTATTAATATATACATTTTTTAATGTTATGAAAACATCATGCTTCGCGTTATAGAGTTAAATGGAAATAATGGGCTAGTGCAGGACGAGTCAAATGTGACCAAAATAGAGTAACTGCCTAAGCCATTTTGAATTTTCTTGGGTTCAATTGGAGTAAAGGCTTGTAAATTACCCGGGGTCCAAATTCCCATGGTGCCTCCTACAACGGGTAGAATGTTCAGGGATGTTTCAGGGCTGGGAGATTAATAACCCCTAAGTCCAGGATACCTTAGGGCAGGGGTCCTTAAACTGTTTACCCAGGGGGCCAGTTCACTATCCCTCAGGCCTTTTGAAGGAAAGACTATAGTTTAAAAAAACAAATATTACGAACAAATTCATGTGCACACTGCACATCTTGATTTGAATTTCAAAAAAAAAATAAATGGGGCACATACACCCGGCAGAAAAGATCCACGTCCTCGGCTGTCTGCATGTGGCCCACAGGTTGTAGTTTGAGGACCCCTGCTCTCGGCATTCACCAAGAGGATGTGGTTTCAACCCAAAAGCTTGGAGACTCTACAATTTGTTTAAAAGTGATGGGGCAGAAGGAGTCCCTGATTGACCCACGCAAGACTAGTTTTCCCAGCCCCTATTACTAAGAGTTCATAGTTATGGTTAAAGGGAACCAGGATATCCCGATCTGATCCCGTTACTTCAAGTGTGGGCTGACATTGCCACTAAGAAGCCTGCAAATATAAAAGACTTACTCCCTCCCGCAAAGAAAGGGCCCTTGTTTCCAAGGTTTCAGGAAACATGGAAGGACCGGAAAAACAAACGGTCCAAGTTCCCAAAACCACATAGGTGGAGGCCATCCCTCCCCATCACCCTCCCCCACCCCTCCCCTCCCTCACCCCTCCCCTCCCCCATCACTCCCCCACCCCTCCCCTCCCCTCCCCATCACTCTCCCCTAATCGTCTTTATCCCATTTTGCAGGAGAACTCTGGGAGTGGGAGAGCTGGCTTCAAACGCTTTCTTTCAACCCCCGCCCTATAAGGTTTCTAGGGTCCAGAAATAGAAAACTTCTAACAGGCCCTTATTGAGTCACTCCCTCCCCCACCGGCCCCCCAAACTCACCCCCACCCCTAACAAGCAGCCCCCCACACACACTAGTACTGGTATGACTTCCATACTCATCAGCCCACCTGGAATGCTTGCCAACAACTTCTCCAGGTGCTGTTCACAACGGAGGAGGGTAGCCCTTCCAGACAGAGGCCCAGTAAGCAGTCAGTGAACCTGATGGTCAGCGAGCGGGCACTCCCCACTTGAGAGAAACTCTTTTGGCCACTACACCAACGATGTGGGATCTCAATTCCTAGCAAGGCCCAGAGGACTTTACCAGGTATCAACCATTGCTCTTACATGACCCTCTGCAGAAGAGCTAGGAAACCTATGAATTTATCTAAGGTCAGTGAGAATTTTCAGGTTCCTATAAGAGAATATCCGCCTGCCTTTCTAGAGTGGCTGAGGGAAGCCTACGGGCTTTATACCCCTAACGGCCCGGAGGCACTGAAAACAGGAGGGCAATAAGTATTGCCTTTATTACTCAGTCAGTCTGCCTCAGACATGACAAAGAAGTGGGAAGGGTTTGAAGGGAAAAATCTTAGCGATTTGGTACAAGTGGCTCATTGAGTGTATAACAACAGAGATGACCCTAGCACGACAGAGACAAAGAAGCTAGCTAAAATAATCGTAATTGACATGAGATACCCCAGAGACTCAGGAAAAGGAGAGCATGGCCCACTCACGGAGAGACTAACCTGTGGGCACCGCCAAGCCATGGGGAAGGACCAATGTGCCTACTGCAGGAAAGAAGGACACTGGAAAAATCAGTGCCTTGAAAACCCCAGGAGAGGTGCACGACCCTCCACTAGAGTGGATGGGCCTCATCTGCACGTAGAAAGACCCAAGCAAGAGACAATAATGCTTGAAGAAGCTCAATGAAGGGGTCAGGGCTCTGTTTCACTTCGCCGCCAAAAGCCCAGGCTAACTCTCCAAGTAGGAGGCCAGGCAGTAAATTTCTTGGTGGACACAGGGGCCACCTTGTCAGGTTCAGAAAGGAATATGGGCACATTTTCAAGAAGAAAGATGTGAATTACTGTGAGCCTATGATTCCTTCCACAGATAACTCACACCAGAAGGTTTGCATGGAGGGTAGGTGGGTTTCCCAAGACAACAAAATAACAAATATCTATCAGCCCTTTGGCCCAGTTAGCCACCTGGTTATGATATCACTGGCTTCTGGCTCAGCTGCTGAGCCAGTGAAGCAGTTATAGCAGGAGAAGACTAGGTGGCCGGTGGCCATCAACGGAAGGACCAAATCTCCACAGTGGGCTTCCTGTTTCAATGTGGAGCCACGTATGTTACCTGCTGGACACCATCTCTATCCTGAGCTCATAATTGCCATCGCAGGTCTAGAATGTGGCGCGCAGGTACACACTATATGAAACAGTCTCTGATTAACCCCTCTCGATAACTTGCTGACATGGGAGTCTGGATAATCCTGTACATTTACTTTGCAGATTAGAAAACTCACTCAAAAACACACGGGAGTTGACCCAGAGACACACAACTGGTTAACAACAAAGTCATATTCACAACCAGCGTCTGGACCAAGAGCACGGTGCCCCACAGAACTGTGCCCATCGAGCAGTCAATATCTCCTGGACTCTCAAAAGATCTGAGCTGATACCCACCCCCCCACATCCTTGCAGCCCCAAAAGATTGTATTTCACAGGATGGCACCGGATCTGCAGCTCGCGGAGAGGGACATATCTGATCAGAGAACACAGGGCAGAACAAGGGGGAGGAGGGGAGAATGGAGCACACCCTGGCCCAATACACCTTGAGGATGATGTTCCCAATCAGAGAAGCCAATCCACAGAGAAGACCACATGGGCAGCCCCACGATGAGAAACGTCCCTCAAAGACCCATAGCCTTAGAGGGGACAACACTGGACACACAGTGTGGGAACTGCGCCCGAACTGATCCTGCCACTTCGATGCATGACACTAAGAGAGTGCAGCGGAAGAGTAAGAAAACAGAGCATCAAAGTCCCCGGGGAATGCCAAAGGTGGACTTTGTGGTCAGGGTTCGGTGCCCCCACAGACTGGACTGGAAAACACTCCTAAAGTTCACCACACAGTCCTTGTACTTTTCTTTCTGGTTAGTGTTGTTTTCTTTTAGTGTCATTGGATTTGGGTTGGGTTTTGTTTTCATTTTTGTTTGTTTTTTTTTCTTTTTGCTGCTTGGTTTAGCTCAGTCTTGTTTTGTGCATGTTATTACCTTTACAGGTCTGTCTAATTAAGAGAGGCTGGATGAACAATCTGGAGGAGTAAACATGTGACCGGCCCTTTCCATTGGGCATGGGAGTGAGCACGGTGGGGGGAAAGGAAGTGGTGTAAAGAAACCCAGAGACAAGGGTACAACAAGTGATGGAAAACGGTAGTGAGGGGGATGTAGGAGGCCTGGTAGGGCGTGATCAAAGGTAATGTAACCAAGAGGAATTACTGAAACCCAAAGGAAGACTGAGCATGTCAGTGGGCACAAGAGGAAAATCAAAGAGTATAGAAGAGTGAGCTGGGAAGCAAGGGCCAGTTATAGACGTCTAAATAAAGGCATGTACATATGTACATATATTTACAAAGGGGCATGGGGAAATAGATCTATGTCCATATGTTTATAGATTTAGTATTAAGGTAGCAGATGGACATAGGGCCTCCGCTCAAGGACTCCCTCATTGCAATAACACTGTTCTATTAAATTGGCATTCTAAGATGCTCACCTTCCCTACACAATCACTGACCACAAAGCGGCTGCATAAGCAAATGTGGTGAAGAAAGCCGATGGTGTCCAGCTACCTAAAGATATAGCGTGTGGGGTCTTAAAGGCCTGAGGGTAAAGAAACAGCCATCTGGCTCTGAAGCAACAGAGCCCACATGGAGAAAGCATACCAGCCTGTGTGATCACAAAGTTTTAAAGGGATAAGGCAACAGGCATCATGAGAACAAAAAAATCTTATCATGGAGAATGAGAGGGGACTGCCGGGTATAGACCCAAAACCTATTTGCAGTGCACTGGACATCCCCTTACAGAAGGATCTCAGAGTGGAGATTAAAGAATACAGGGTATGAGACAGCAAAGATGAAACACAACTTTCCTCTAGTTCTTAATGCTTTCTCTTGCCCGACTATCATGATCCCAGTTCTACCATACTAATCTGGCCAAACTAGAGAAGGTATTCTAGTACCGATAGGAATTTCAAACACGGGGGATCCAGAGTGGATGGGCCCTTTACCAGTGTTATGAGTGGAGATACTGGGAGGGTGGAGGAAGGGCAGGATGGAAAGTGGGAACCGATTACAAGGATCTTCATTGACCTCAAAAGAAAGGTGGGTGAAAATATGACAAAAGAATTAGTACATTTCCAAGGATTGATGAGGGATGGGTGGCGGGCATTGAGGGGGGAAAAATGAGGAGCTGAGGCCAGGGTCTTGGGTGGAGAGTGGATATTTTGTGAATAAGGAGGGCAATTAATGTACAGATGTGCTTCAAACAGATGATGTATTTATGGATTGTGGTTAGTGTTGTAGGAGCCACTAATGAAAAGATCATAAAAGAAACAAAAATAATCTTGGCAGAGGGCTCATGCAAGGATGATCTCAGGCTGGATTAGACCAGTCAAAACAGCTACTGGAGTCGCCTCACCCTGTGTCTATTACTGAGTCAGCCATGATGCTTAGGACCCACAGCCCCAGCAGCTGGCCAGAGAGGGAGGTGGATCTCTGAGGCCATTCCACAGGGGGAATGGTCCTCTGTCCTGCAGGGCCCACCCTCCTTTGTAAGCATGCTGCCTGGGGCAAGGCTTTCATGGAGTCCACACCATGGGAGCTCTACTACTCATGGGGGATTGGCAGGAAGCCTCTGCTCATGCGCACACACCACCAACTAGCTGGAGGATCTCCGTGAACAAAGCCTGAGGCAGACAACAAGCCCACTAACTGATGCTGTAAGAGCTACAATCAGCATCCAGAAACCTGCAACTGGGAGTAAGAGGCAGCATACCTTGGTCCCAGCCCCTCCCACTCTAATCTACAAGGAGTGACATTGCAAAGCAGAGGGTTTTCATAAAGCACTTCCAGTACTGTGGAATGAGCAGCCTCGTTTGTGGACATGGATACTCTGTGATCCAGACGTACTACTTCCTCCCTTACAGTCAGCTGAGACAAAAACCCTTGCAAGCAGAAAGCCATGCATCTGAACAGTATCCACCAGCCACTCATGTGCAGCACAGCTGCCTCCAAAGAGCCTTCCTGAATGAGAGAGAAATCATGCAGAAGCCTGGTCTGCACTCAAGTGAGTTTTATGAGCGTTAGGGAGGCGTGGTGGGCAAGTCTGGCCGACCCCAGTGGCTGAATTGAATTTACATGGCCTAGATTGGTCAATCCAGGTACAGGAACCACCCAGGTGACCTCCCCTTCATGGCCAGAAATCTGGACCTCTGAGCATGCACAGGGTGCCTCTCCTAACTGGGCTCTTATCTTGGCCCTATGGGCATGCATAACGGATGCCCCAATCCCTAGTATAGCTACCTAACATTTGCCCCCCTGAAGAGATATGGACCCAAATCTTTGGGGGTACTGGGCGACGACATCTCTAGCTGCTTCCTGCTGGCAAAAGGGGCGAGGTGGGGCTTTGGGTCCATACCCTTCCTACACTGCTGGGAGGGGTTGTCCATTGAGGGCAACTTTATCCAGGATGGATAAGGTTGAGGTGGTCCAGGAGATGGTAGTCGTGGACCTGGCACACTTGGTTCAGAAGCTTTAATCACCCGATAACTTCTGAGAAAAACAAACGGTCTAAAAGGTGAACAGTTTGACTACGACAAGGCTAAGCTTGTGAGGTGGCAGTGGCCTTGAAATTAGGTGAGTGTCACAGGAAACAAAAATAATCTTAGGATTACCAGACATGTGTGTTTGTTCATTGGAAGTACAGGAAGAGGGATAAAAGCATTCACACTTTCCCCTAGGAGGGCACAGGTTTGGGCACTACTAGGTGCAGTCGGATCACTGATTCATTTATGATGCTAAGGTCTTGGACCCGCTGATAAGACCCATCCTTCTTTTTAACCCTATAACGCTTCAATTTTAATTTTGGGAAAAAATTTTCTTTTTGTTGTGGACTTTCATAGTTATAAATATATATATATGTATTAATATATACATTTTTAATGTTATGAAAACATCATGCTTCGCGTTATAGAGTTAAATGGAAATAATGGGCTAGTGCAGGACGAGTCAAAAGTGACCAAAATAGAGTAACTGCCTAAGTCATTTTGAATTTTCTTGGGTTCAATTGGAGTAAAGGCTTGTAAATTGCCCGGGGTCCAAATTCCTATGGTGCCTCCTACAACGGGTAGAATGTTCAGGGATGTTTCAGGGCTGGGAGATTAATAACCCCTAAGTCCAGGATACCTTAGGGCAGGGGTCCTTAAACTGTTTACCCAGGGGGCCAGTTCACTATCCCTCAGGCCTTTTGAAGGAAAGACTATAGTTTAAAAAAACAAATATTACGAACAAATTCATGTGCACACTGCACATCTTGATTTGAAGTTCAAAAAAAAAATAAATGGGGCACATACACCCGGCAGAAAGGATCAACGTCCTCGGCTGTCTGCATGTGGCCCACAGGTTGTAGTTTGAGGACCCCTGCTCTCGGCATTCACCAAGAGGATGTGGTTTCAACCCAAAAGCTTGGAGACTCTACAATTTGTTTAAAAGTGATGGGGCAGAAGGAGTCCCTGATTGACCCACGCAAGACTAGTTTTCCCATCCCCCGTTACTAAGAGTTCATAGTTATGGTTAAAGGGAACCAGGATATCCCGATCTGATCCCGTTACTTCAAGTGTGGGCTGACATTGCCACTAAGAAGCCTGCAAATATAAAAGACTTACTCCCTCCCGCAAAGAAAGGGCCCTTGTTTCCAAGGTTTCAGGAAACATGGAAGGACCGGAAAAACAAACGGTCCAAGTTCCCAAAACCACATAGGTGGAGGCCATCCCTCCCCATCACCCTCCCCCACCCCTCCCCTCCCTCACCCCTCCCCTCGCCCATCCCTCCCCCACCCCTCCCCTCCCCTCCCCTCCCCATCACTCTCCCCTAATCGGCATTATCCCATTTTGCAGGAGAACTCTGGGAGTGGGAGAGCTGGCTTCAAACCCTTTCTTTCAACCCCCGCCCTATAAGGTTTCTAGGGTCCAGAAATAGAAAACTTCTAACAGGCCCTTATTGAGTCACTCCCTCCCCCACCGGACCCCCAAACTCACCCCCACCCCTAACAAGCAGCCCCCCCACACACACTAGTACTGGTATGACTTCCATACTCATCAGCCCACCTGGAATGCTTGCCAACAACTTCTCCAGGTGCTGTTCACAACGGAGGAGGGTAGCCCTTCCAGACAGAGGCCCAGTAAGCAGTCAGTGAACCTGATGGTCAGCGAGCGGGCACTCCCCACTTGAGAGAAACTCTTTTGGCCACTACACCAACAATGTGGGATCTCAATTCCTAGCAAGGCCCAGAGGACTTTACCAGGTATCAACCATTGCTCTTACATGACCCTCTGCAGAAGAGCTAGGAAACCTATGAATTTATCTAAGGTCAGTGAGAATTTTCAGGTTCCTATAAGAGAATATCCGCCTGCCTTTCTAGAGTGGCTGAGGGAAGCCTACGGGCTTTATACCCCTAACGGCCCGGAGGCACTGAAAACAGGAGGGCAATAAGTATTGCCTTTATTACTCAGTCAGTCTGCCTCAGACATGACAAAGAAGTGGGAAGGGTTTGAAGGGAAAAATCTTAGCGATTTGGTACAAGTGGCTCATTGAGTGTATAACAACAGAGATGACCCTAGCACGACAGAGACAAAGAACCTAGCTAAAATAATCGTAATTGACATGAGATACCCCAGAGACTCAGGAAAAGGAGAGCATGGCCCACTCACGGAGAGACTAACCTGTGGGCACCGCCAAGCCTTGGGGAAGGACCAATGTGCCTACTGCAGGAAAGAAGGACAATGGAAAAATCAGTGCCTTGAAAACCCCAGGAGAGGTGCACGACCCTCCACTAGAGTGGATGGGCCTCATCTGCACGTAGAAAGACCCAAGCAAGAGACAATAATGCTTGAAGAAGCTCAATGAAGGGGTCAGGGCTCTGTTTCACTTCGCGGCCAAAAGCCCAGGCTAACTCTCCAAGTAGGAGGCCAGGCAGTAAATTTCTTGGTGGACACAGGGGCCACCTTGTCAGGTTCAGAAAGGAATATGGGCACATTTTCAAGAAGAAAGATGTGAATTACTGTGAGCCTATGATTCCTTCCACATATAACTCACACCAGAAGGTTTGCATGGAGGGTAGGTGGGTTTCCCAAGACAACAAAATAACAAATATCTATCAGCCCTTTGGCCCAGTTAGCCACCTGGTTATGATATCACTGGCTTCTGGCTCAGCTGCTGAGCCAGTGAAGCAGTTATAGCAGGAGAAGACTAGGTGGCCGGTGGCCATCAACGGAAGGACCAAATCTCCACAGTGGGCTTCCTGTTTCAATATGGAGCCACGTATGTTACCTGCTGGACACCATCTCTATCCTGAGCTCATAATTGCCATCGCAGGTCTAGAATGTGGCGCGCAGGTACACACTATATGAAACAGTCTCTGATTAACCCCTCTCGATAACTTGCTGACATGGGAGTCTGGATAATCCTGTACATTTACTTTGCAGATTAGAAAACTCACTCAAAAACACACGGGAGTTGACCCAGAGACACACAACTGGTTAACAACAAAGTCATATTCACAACCAGCGTCTGGACCAAGAGCACGGTGCCCCACAGAACTGTGCCCATCGAGCAGTCAATATCTCCTGGACTCTCAAAAGATCTGAGCTGATACCCACCCCCCCACATCCTTGCAGCCCCAAAAGATTGTATTTCACAGGATGGCACCGGATCTGCAGCTCGCGGAGAGGGACATATCTGATCAGAGAACACAGGGCAGAACAAGGGGGAGGAGGGGAGAATGGAGCACACCCTGGCCCAATACACCTTGAGGATGATGTTCCCAATCAGAGAAGCCAATCCACAGAGAAGACCACATGGGCAGCCCCACGATGAGAAACGTCCCTCAAAGACCCATAGCCTTAGAGGGGACAACACTGGACACACAGTGTGGGAACTGCGCCCGAACTGATCCTGCCACTTCGATGCATGACACTAAGAGAGTGCAGCGGAAGAGTAAGAAAACGGAGCATCAAAGTCCCCGGGGAATGCCAAAGGTGGACTTTGTGGTCAGGGTTCGGTGCCCCCACAGACTGGACTGGAAAACACTCCTAAAGTTCACCACACAGTCCTTGTACTTTTCTTTCTGGTTAGTGTTGTTTTCTTTTAGTGTCATTGGATTTGGGTTGGGTTTTGTTTTCATTTTTGTTTGTTTTTTTTTCTTTTTGCTGCTTGGTTTAGCTCAGTCTTGTTTTGTGCATGTTATTACCTTTACAGGTCTGTCTAATTAAGAGAGGCTGGATGAACAATCTGGAGGAGTAAACATGTGACCGGCCCTTTCCATTGGGCATGGGAGTGAGCACGGTGGGGGGAAAGGAAGTGGTGTAAAGAAACCCAGAGACAAGGGTACAACAAGTGATGGAAAACGGTAGTGAGGGGGATGTAGGAGGCCTGGTAGGGCGTGATCAAAGGTAATGTAACCAAGAGGAATTACTGAAACCCAAAGGAAGACTGAGCATGTCAGTGGGCACAAGAGGAAAATCAAAGAGTATAGAAGAGTGAGCTGGGAAGCAAGGGCCAGTTATAGACGTCTAAATAAAGGCATGTACATATGTACATATATTTACAAAGGGGCATGGGGAAATAGATCTATGTCCATATGTTTATAGATTTAGTATTAAGGTAGCAGATGGACATAGGGCCTCCGCTCAAGGACTCCCTCATTGCAATAACACTGTTCTATTAAATTGGCATTCTAAGATGCTCACCTTCCCTACACAATCACTGACCACAAAGCGGCTGCATAAGCAAATGTGGTGAAGAAAGCCGATGGTGTCCAGCTACCTAAAGATATAGCGTGTGGGGTCTTAAAGGCCTGAGGGTAAAGAAACAGCCATCTGGCTCTGAAGCAACAGAGCCCACATGGAGAAAGCATACCAGCCTGTGTGATCACAAAGTTTTAAAGGGATAAGGCAACAGGCATCATGAGAACAAAAAAATCTTATCATGGAGAATGAGAGGGGACTGCCGGGTATAGACCCAAAACCTATTTGCAGTGCACTGGACATCCCCTTACAGAAGGATCTCAGAGTGGAGATTAAAGAATACAGGGTATGAGACAGCAAAGATGAAACACAACTTTCCTCTAGTTCTTAATGCTTTCTCTTGCCCCACTATCATGATCCCAGTTCTACCATACTAATCTGGCCAAACTAGAGAAGGTATTCTAGTACCGATAGGAATTTCAAACACGGGGGATCCAGAGTGGATGGGCCCTTTACCAGTGTTATGAGTGGAGATACTGGGAGGGTGGAGGAAGGGCAGGATGGAAAGTGGGAACCGATTACAAGGATCTTCATTGACCTCAAAAGAAAGGTGGGTGAAAATATGACAAAAGAATTAGTACATTTCCAAGGATTGATGAGGGATGGGTGGCGGGCATTGAGGGGGGAAAAATGAGGAGCTGAGGCCAGGGGCTTGGGTGGAGAGTGGATATTTTGTGAATAAGGAGGGCAATTAATGTACAGATGTGCTTCAAACAGATGATGTATTTATGGATTGTGGTTAGTGTTGTAGGAGCCACTAATGAAAAGATCATAAAAGAAACAAAAATAATCTTGGCAGAGGGCTCATGCAAGGATGATCTCAGGCTGGATTAGACCAGTCAAAACAGCTACTGGAGTCGCCTCACCCTGTGTCTATTACTGAGTCAGCCATGATGCTTAGGACCCACAGCCCCAGCAGCTGGCCAGAGAGGGAGGTGGATCTCTGAGGCCATTCCACAGGGGGAATGGTCCTCTGTCCTGCAGGGCCCACCCTCCTTTGTAAGCATGCTGCCTGGGGCAAGGCTTTCATGGAGTCCACACCATGGGAGCTCTACTACTCATGGGGGATTGGCAGGAAGCCTCTGCTCATGCGCACACACCACCAACTAGCTGGAGGATCTCCGTGAACAAAGCCTGAGGCAGACAACAAGCCCACTAACTGATGCTGTAAGAGATACAATCAGCATCCAGAAACCTGCAACTGGGAGTAAGAGGCAGCATACCTTGGTCCCAGCCCCTCCCACTCTAATCTACAAGGAGTGACATTGCAAAGCAGAGGGTTTTCATAAAGCACTTCCAGTACTGTGGAATGAGCAGCCTCGTTTGTGGACATGGATACTCTGTGATCCAGACGTACTACTTCCTCCCTTACAGTCAGCTGAGACAAAAACCCTTGCAAGCAGAAAGCCATGCATCTGAACAGTATCCACCAGCCACTCATGTGCAGCACAGCTGCCTCCAAAGAGCCTTCCTGAATGAGAGAGAAATCATGCAGAAGCCTGGTCTGCACTCAAGTGAGTTTTATGAGCGTTAGGGAGGCGTGGTGGGCAAGTCTGGCCGACCCCAGTGGCTGAATTGAATTTACATGGCCTAGATTGGTCAATCCAGGTACAGGAACCACCCAGGTGACCTCCCCTTCATGGCCAGAAATCTGGACCTCTGAGCATGCACAGGGTGCCTCTCCTAACTGGGCTCTTATCTTGGCCCTATGGGCATGCATAACGGATGCCCCAGTCCCTAGTATAGCTACCTAACATTTGCCCCCCTGAAGAGATATGGACCCAAATCTTTGGGGGTACTGGGCGACGACATCTCTAGCTGCTTCCTGCTGGCAAAAGGGGCGAGGTGGGGCTTTGGGTCCATACCCTTCCTACACTGCTGGGAGGGGTTGTCCATTGAGGGCAACTTTATCCAGGATGGATAAGGTTGAGGTGGTCCAGGAGATGGTAGTCGTGGACCTGGCACACTTGGTTCAGAAGCTTTAATCACCCGATAACTTCTGAGAAAAACAAACGGTCTAAAAGGTGAACAGTTTGACTACGACAAGGCTAAGCTTGTGAGGTGGCAGTGGCCTTGAAATTAGGTGAGTGTCACAGGAAACAAAAATAATCTTAGGATTACCAGACATGTGTGTTTGTTCATTGGAAGTACAGGAAGAGGGATAAAAGCATTCACACTTTCCCCTAGGAGGGCACAGGTTTGGGCACTACTAGGTGCAGTCGGATCACTGATTCATTTATGATGCTAAGGTCTTGGACCCGCTGATAAGACCCATCCTTCTTTTTAACCCTATAACACTTCAATTTTAATTTTGGGAAAAAAATTTCTTTTTGTTGTGGACTTTCATAGTTATAAATATATATATATATGTATTAATATATACATTTTTAATGTTATGAAAACATCATGCTTCGCGTTATAGAGTTAAATGGAAATAATGGGCTAGTGCAGGAAAAGTCAAAAGTGACCAAAATAGAGTAACTGCCTAAGTCATTTTGAATTTTCTTGGGTTCAATTGGAGTAAAGGCTTGTAAATTGCCCGGGGTCCAAATTCCCATGGTGCCTCCTACAACGGGTAGAATGTTCAGGGATGTTTCAGGGCTGGGAGATTAATAACCCCTAAGTCCAGGATACCTTAGGGCAGGGGTCCTTAAACTGTTTACCCAGGGGGCCAGTTCACTATCCCTCAGGCCTTTTGAAGGAAAGACTATAGTTTAAAAAAACAAATATTACGAACAAATTCATGTGCACACTGCACATCTTGATTTGAAGTTCAAAAAAAAATAAATGGGGCACATACACCCGGCAGAAAGGATCCACGTCCTCGGCTGTCTGCATGTGGCCCACAGGTTGTAGTTTGAGGACCCCTGCTCTCGGCATTCACCAAGAGGATGTGGTTTCAACCCAAAAGCTTGGAGACTCTACAATTTGTTTAAAAGTGATGGGGCAGAAGGAGTCCCTGATTGACCCACGCAAGACTAGTTTTCCCATCCCCCGTTACTAAGAGTTCATAGTTATGGTTAAAGGGAACCAGGATATCCCGATCTGATCCCGTTACTTCAAGTGTGGGCTGACATTGCCACTAAGAAGCCTGCAAATATAAAAGACTTACTCCCTCCCGCAAAGAAAGGGCCCTTGTTTCCAAGGTTTCAGGAAACATGGAAGGACCGGAAAAACAAACGGTCCAAGTTCCCAAAACCACATAGGTGGAGGCCATCCCTCCCCATCACCCTCCCCCACCCCTCCCCTCCCTCACCCCTCCCCTCGCCCATCCCTCCCCCACCCCTCCCCTCCCCTCCCCTCCCCATCACTCTCCCCTAATCGGCATTATCCCATTTTGCAGGAGAACTCTGGGAGTGGGAGAGCTGGCTTCAAACCCTTTCTTTCAACCCCCGCCCTATAAGGTTTCTAGGGTCCAGAAATAGAAAACTTCTAACAGGCCCTTATTGAGTCACTCCCTCCCCCACCGGACCCCCAAACTCACCCCCACCCCTAACAAGCAGCCCCCCCACACACACTAGTACTGGTATGACTTCCATACTCATCAGCCCACCTGGAATGCTTGCCAACAACTTCTCCAGGTGCTGTTCACAACGGAGGAGGGTAGCCCTTCCAGACAGAGGCCCAGTAAGCAGTCAGTGAACCTGATGGTCAGCGAGCGGGCACTCCCCACTTGAGAGAAACTCTTTTGGCCACTACACCAACAATGTGGGATCTCAATTCCTAGCAAGGCCCAGAGGACTTTACCAGGTATCAACCATTGCTCTTACATGACCCTCTGCAGAAGAGCTAGGAAACCTATGAATTTATCTAAGGTCAGTGAGAATTTTCAGGTTCCTATAAGAGAATATCCGCCTGCCTTTCTAGAGTGGCTGAGGGAAGCCTACGGGCTTTATACCCCTAACGGCCCGGAGGCACTGAAAACAGGAGGGCTATAAGTATTGCCTTTATTACTCAGTCAGTCTGCCTCAGACATGACAAAGAAGTGGGATGGGTTTGAAGGGAAAAATCTTAGCCATTTGGTACAAGTGGCTCATTGAGTGTATAACAACAGAGATGACCCTAGCACGAGAGAGACAAAGAAGCTAGCTAAAATAATCGTAATTGACATGAGATACCCCAGAGACTCAGGAAAAGGAGAGCATGGCCCACTCACGGAGAGACTAACCTGTGGGCACCGCCAAGCCATGGGGAAGGACCAATGTGCCTACTGCAGGAAAGAAGGACACTGGAAAAATCAGTGCCTTGAAAACCCCAGGAGAGGTGCACGACCCTCCACTAGAGTGGATGGGCCTCATCTGCACGTAGAAAGACCCAAGCAAGAGACAATAATGCTTGAAGAAGCTCAATGAAGGGGTCAGGGCTCTGTTTCACTTCGCCGCCAAAAGCCCAGGCTAACTCTCCAAGTAGGAGGCCAGGCAGTAAATTTCTTGGTGGACACAGGGGCCACCTTGTCAGGTTCAGAAAGGAATATGGGCACATTTTCAAGAAGAAAGATGTGAATTACTGTGAGCCTATGATTCCTTCCACAGATAACTCACACCAGAAGGTTTGCATGGAGGGTAGGTGGGTTTCCCAAGACAACAAAATAACAAATACCTATCAGCCCTTTGGCCCAGTTAGCCACCTGGTTATGATATCACTGGCTTCTGGCTCAGCTGCTGAGCCAGTGAAGCAGTTATAGCAGGAGAAGACTAGGTGGCCGGTGGCCATCAACGGAAGGACCAAATCTCCACAGTGGGCTTCCTGTTTCAATATGGAGCCACGTATGTTACCTGCTGGACACCATCTCTATCCTGAGCTCATAATTGCCATCGCAGGTCTAGAATGCGGCGCGCAGGTACACACTATATGAAACAGTCTCTGATTAACCACTCTCGATAACTTGCTGACATGGGAGTCTGGATAATCCTGTACATTTACTTTGCAGATTAGAAAACTCACTCAAAAACACACGGGAGTTGACCCAGAGACACACAACTGGTTAACAACAAAGTCATATTCACAACCAGCGTCTGGACCAAGAGCACGGTGCCCCACAGAACTGTGCCCATCGAGCAGTCAATATCTCCTGGACTCTCAATAGATCTGAGCTGATACCCACCCCCCCCTCCAACCCTTGCAGCCCCAAAAGATTGTATTTCACAGGATGGCACCGGATCTGCAGCTCGCGGAGAGGGACATATCTGATCAGAGAACACAGGGCAGAACAAGGGGGAGGAGGGGAGAATGGAGCACATCCTGGCCCAATACACCATGAGGATGATGTTCCCAATCAGAGAAGCCAATCCACAGAGAAGACCACACGGGCAGCCCCACGATGAGAAACGTCCCTCAAAGACCCATAGCCTTAGAGGGGACAACACTGGACACACAGTGTGGGAACTGCGCCCGAACTGATCCTGCCACTTCGATGCATGACACTAAGAGAGTGCAGCGGAAGAGTAAGAAAACGGAGCATCAAAGTCCCCGGGGAATGCCAAAGGTGGACTTTGTGGTCAGGGTTCGGTGCCCCCACAGACTGGACTGGAAAACACTCCTAAAGTTCACCACACAGTCCTTGTACTTTTCTTTCTGGTTAGTGTTGTTTTCTTTTAGTGTCATTGGATTTGGGTTGGGTTTTGTTTTCATTTTTGTTTGTTTTTTTTTCTTTTTGCTGCTTGGTTTAGCTCAGTCTTGTTTTGTGCATGTTATTACCTTTACAGGTCTGTCTAATTAAGAGAGGCTGGATGAACAATCTGGAGGAGTAAACATGTGACCGGCCCTTTCCATTGGGCATGGGAGTGAGCACGGTGGGGGGAAAGGAAGTGGTGTAAAGAAACCCAGAGACAAGGGTACAACAAGTGATGGAAAACGGTAGTGAGGGGGATGTAGGAGGCCTGGTAGGGCGTGATCAAAGGTAATGTAACCAAGAGGAATTACTGAAACCCAAAGGAAGACTGAGCATGTCAGTGGGCACAAGAGGAAAATCAAAGAGTATAGAAGAGTGAGCTGGGAAGCAAGGGCCAGTTATAGACGTCTAAATAAAGGCATGTACATATGTACATATATTTACAAAGGGGCATGGGGAAATAGATCTATGTCCATATGTTTATAGATTTAGTATTAAGGTAGCAGATGGACATAGGGCCTCCGCTCAAGGACTCCCTCATTGCAATAACACTGTTCTATTAAATTGGCATTCTAAGATGCTCACCTTCCCTACACAATCACTGACCACAAAGCGGCTGCATAAGCAAATGTGGTGAAGAAAGCCGATGGTGTCCAGCTACCTAAAGATATAGCGTGTGGGGTCTTAAAGGCCTGAGGGTAAAGAAACAGCCATCTGGCTCTGAAGCAACAGAGCCCACATGGAGAAAGCATACCAGCCTGTGTGATCACAAAGTTTTAAAGGGATAAGGCAACAGGCATCATGAGAACAAAAAAATCTTATCATGGAGAATGAGAGGGGACTGCCGGGTATAGACCCAAAACCTATTTGCAGTGCACTGGACATCCCCTTACAGAAGGATCTCAGAGTGGAGATTAAAGAATACAGGGTATGAGACAGCAAAGATGAAACACAACTTTCCTCTAGTTCTTAATGCTTTCTCTTGCCCCACTATCATGATCCCAGTTCTACCATACTAATCTGGCCAAACTAGAGAAGGTATTCTAGTACCGATAGGAATTTCAAACACGGGGGATCCAGAGTGGATGGGCCCTTTACCAGTGTTATGAGTGGAGATACTGGGAGGGTGGAGGAAGGGCAGGATGGAAAGTGGGAACCGATTACAAGGATCTTCATTGACCTCAAAAGAAAGGTGGGTGAAAATATGACAAAAGAATTAGTACATTTCCAAGGATTGATGAGGGATGGGTGGCGGGCATTGAGGGGGGAAAAATGAGGAGCTGAGGCCAGGGGCTTGGGTGGAGAGTGGATATTTTGTGAATAAGGAGGGCAATTAATGTACAGATGTGCTTCAAACAGATGATGTATTTATGGATTGTGGTTAGTGTTGTAGGAGCCACTAATGAAAAGATCATAAAAGAAACAAAAATAATCTTGGCAGAGGGCTCATGCAAGGATGATCTCAGGCTGGATTAGACCAGTCAAAACAGCTACTGGAGTCGCCTCACCCTGTGTCTATTACTGAGTCAGCCATGATGCTTAGGACCCACAGCCCCAGCAGCTGGCCAGAGAGGGAGGTGGATCTCTGAGGCCATTCCACAGGGGGAATGGTCCTCTGTCCTGCAGGGCCCACCCTCCTTTGTAAGCATGCTGCCTGGGGCAAGGCTTTCATGGAGTCCACACCATGGGAGCTCTACTACTCATGGGGGATTGGCAGGAAGCCTCTGCTCATGCGCACACACCACCAACTAGCTGGAGGATCTCCGTGAACAAAGCCTGAGGCAGACAACAAGCCCACTAACTGATGCTGTAAGAGATACAATCAGCATCCAGAAACCTGCAACTGGGAGTAAGAGGCAGCATACCTTGGTCCCAGCCCCTCCCACTCTAATCTACAAGGAGTGACATTGCAAAGCAGAGGGTTTTCATAAAGCACTTCCAGTACTGTGGAATGAGCAGCCTCGTTTGTGGACATGGATACTCTGTGATCCAGACGTACTACTTCCTCCCTTACAGTCAGCTGAGACAAAAACCCTTGCAAGCAGAAAGCCATGCATCTGAACAGTATCCACCAGCCACTCATGTGCAGCACAGCTGCCTCCAAAGAGCCTTCCTGAATGAGAGAGAAATCATGCAGAAGCCTGGTCTGCACTCAAGTGAGTTTTATGAGCGTTAGGGAGGCGTGGTGGGCAAGTCTGGCCGACCCCAGTGGCTGAATTGAATTTACATGGCCTAGATTGGTCAATCCAGGTACAGGAACCACCCAGGTGACCTCCCCTTCATGGCCAGAAATCTGGACCTCTGAGCATGCACAGGGTGCCTCTCCTAACTGGGCTCTTATCTTGGCCCTATGGGCATGCATAACGGATGCCCCAGTCCCTAGTATAGCTACCTAACATTTGCCCCCCTGAAGAGATATGGACCCAAATCTTTGGGGGTACTGGGCGACGACATCTCTAGCTGCTTCCTGCTGGCAAAAGGGGCGAGGTGGGGCTTTGGGTCCATACCCTTCCTACACTGCTGGGAGGGGTTGTCCATTGAGGGCAACTTTATCCAGGATGGATAAGGTTGAGGTGGTCCAGGAGATGGTAGTCGTGGACCTGGCACACTTGGTTCAGAAGCTTTAATCACCCGATAACTTCTGAGAAAAACAAACGGTCTAAAAGGTGAACAGTTTGACTACGACAAGGCTAAGCTTGTGAGGTGGCAGTGGCCTTGAAATTAGGTGAGTGTCACAGGAAACAAAAATAATCTTAGGATTACCAGACATGTGTGTTTGTTCATTGGAAGTACAGGAAGAGGGATAAAAGCATTCACACTTTCCCCTAGGAGGGCACAGGTTTGGGCACTACTAGGTGCAGTCGGATCACTGATTCATTTATGATGCTAAGGTCTTGGACCCGCTGATAAGACCCATCCTTCTTTTTAACCCTATAACGCTTCAATTTTAATTTTGGGAAAAATATTTCTTTTTGTTGTGGACTTTCATAGTTATAAATATATATATATATGTATTAATATATACATTTTTAATGTTATGAAAACATCATGCTTCGAGTTATAGAGTTAAATGGAAATAATGGGCTAGTGCAGGAAGAGTCAAAAGTGACCAAAATAGAGTAACTGCCTAAGTCATTTTGAATTTTCTTGGGTTCAATTGGAGTAAAGGCTTGTAAATTGCCCGGGGTCCAAATTCCCATGGTGCCTCCTACAACGGGTAGAATGTTCAGGGATGTTTCAGGGCTGGGAGATTAATAACCCCTAAGTCCAGGATACCTTAGGGCAGGGGTCCTTAAACTGTTTACCCAGGGGGCCAGTTCACTATCCCTCAGGCCTTTTGAAGGAAAGACTATAGTTTAAAAAAACAAATATTACGAACAAATTCATGTGCACACTGCACATCTTGATTTGAAGTTCAAAAAAAAAATAAATGGGGCACATACACCCGGCAGAAAGGATCAACGTCCTCGGCTGTCTGCATGTGGCCCACAGGTTGTAGTTTGAGGACCCCTGCTCTCGGCATTCACCAAGAGGATGTGGTTTCAACCCAAAAGCTTGGAGACTCTACAATTTGTTTAAAAGTGATGGGGCAGAAGGAGTCCCTGATTGACCCACGCAAGACTAGTTTTCCCATCCCCCGTTACTAAGAGTTCATAGTTATGGTTAAAGGGAACCAGGATATCCCGATCTGATCCCGTTACTTCAAGTGTGGGCTGACATTGCCACTAAGAAGCCTGCAAATATAAAAGACTTACTCCCTCCCGCAAAGAAAGGGCCCTTGTTTCCAAGGTTTCAGGAAACATGGAAGGACCGGAAAAACAAACGGTCCAAGTTCCCAAAACCACATAGGTGGAGGCCATCCCTCCCCATCACCCTCCCCCACCCCTCCCCTCCCTCACCCCTCCCCTCGCCCATCCCTCCCCCACCCCTCCCCTCCCCTCCCCTCCCCATCACTCTCCCCTAATCGGCATTATCCCATTTTGCAGGAGAACTCTGGGAGTGGGAGAGCTGGCTTCAAACCCTTTCTTTCAACCCCTGCCCTATAAGGTTTCTAGGGTCCAGAAATAGAAAACTTCTAACAGGCCCTTATTGAGTCACTCCCTCCCCCACCGGACCCCCAAACTCACCCCCACCCCTAACAAGCAGCCCCCCCACACACACTAGTACTGGTATGACTTCCATACTCATCAGCCCACCTGGAATGCTTGCCAACAACTTCTCCAGGTGCTGTTCACAACGGAGGAGGGTAGCCCTTCCAGACAGAGGCCCAGTAAGCAGTCAGTGAACCTGATGGTCAACGAGCGGGCACTCCCCACTTGAGAGAAAATCTTTTGGCCACTACACCAACAATGTGGGATCTCAATTCCTAGCAAGGCCCAGAGGACTTTACCAGGTATCAACCATTGCTCTTACATGACCCTCTGCAGAAGAGCTAGGAAACCTATGAATTTATCTAAGGTCAGTGAGAATTTTCAGGTTCCTATAAGAGAATATCCGCCTGCCTTTCTAGAGTGGCTGAGGGAAGCCTACGGGCTTTATACCCCTAACGGCCCGGAGGCACTGAAAACAGGAGGGCAATAAGTATTGCCTTTATTACTCAGTCAGTCTGCCTCAGACATGACAAAGAAGTGGGAAGGGTTTGAAGGGAAAAATCTTAGCGATTTGGTACAAGTGGCTCATTGAGTGTATAACAACAGAGATGACCCTAGCACGACAGAGACAAAGAAGCTAGCTAAAATAATCGTAATTGACATGAGATACCCCAGAGACTCAGGAAAAGGAGAGCATGGCCCACTCACGGAGAGACTAACCTGTGGGCACCGCCAAGCCATGGGGAAGGACCAATGTGCCTACTGCAGGAAAGAAGGACACTGGAAAAATCAGTGCCTTGAAAACCCCAGGAGAGGTGCCAGACCCTCCACTAGAGTGGATGGGCCTCATCTGCACGTAGAAAGACCCAAGCAAGAGACAATAATGCTTGAAGAAGCTCAATGAAGGGGTCAGGGCTCTGTTTCACTTCGCCGCCAAAAGCCCAGGCTAACTCTCCAAGTAGGAGGCCAGGCAGTAAATTTCTTGGTGGACACAGGGGCCACCTTGTCAGGTTCAGAAAGGAATATGGGCACATTTTCAAGAAGAAAGATGTGAATTACTGTGAGCCTATGATTCCTTCCACAGATAACTCACACCAGAAGGTTTGCATGGAGGGTAGGTGGGTTTCCCAAGACAACAAAATAACAAATATCTATCAGCCCTTTGGCCCAGTTAGCCACCTGGTTATGATATCACTGGCTTCTGGCTCAGCTGCTGAGCCAGTGAAGCAGTTATAGCAGGAGAAGACTAGGTGGCCGGTGGCCATCAACGGAAGGACCAAATCTCCACAGTGGGCTTCCTGTTTCAATATGGAGCCACGTATGTTACCTGCTGGACACCATCTCTATCCTGAGCTCATAATTGCCATCGCAGGTCTAGAATGTGGCGCGCAGGTACACACTATATGAAACAGTCTCTGATTAACCCCTCTCGATAACTTGCTGACATGGGAGTCTGGATAATCCTGTACATTTACTTTGCAGATTAGAAAACTCACTCAAAAACACACGGGAGTTGACCCAGAGACACACAACTGGTTAACAACAAAGTCATATTCACAACCAGCGTCTGGACCAAGAGCACGGTGCCCCACAGAACTGTGCCCATCGAGCAGTCAATATCTCCTGGACTCTCAAAAGATCTGAGCTGATACCCACCCCCCCACATCCTTGCAGCCCCAAAAGATTGTATTTCACAGGATGGCACCGGATCTGCAGCTCGCGGAGAGGGACATATCTGATCAGAGAACACAGGGCAGAACAAGGGGGAGGAGGAGAGAATGGAGCACACCCTGGCCCAATACACCTTGAGGATGATGTTCCCAATCAGAGAAGCCAATCCACAGAGAAGACCACATGGGCAGCCCCACGATGAGAAACGTCCCTCAAAGACCCATAGCCTTAGAGGGGACAACACTGGACACACAGTGTGGGAACTGCGCCCGAACTGATCCTGCCACTTCGATGCATGACACTAAGAGAGTGCAGCGGAAGAGTAAGAAAACGGAGCATCAAAGTCCCCGGGGAATGCCAAAGGTGGACTTTGTGGTCAGGGTTCGGTGCCCCCACAGACTGGACTGGAAAACACTCCTAAAGTTCACCACACAGTCCTTGTACTTTTCTTTCTGGTTAGTGTTGTTTTCTTTTAGTGTCATTGGATTTGGGTTGGGTTTTGTTTTCATTTTTGTTTGTTTTTTTTTTCTTTTTGCTGCTTGGTTTAGCTCAGTCTTGTTTTGTGCATGTTATTACCTTTACAGGTCTGTCTAATTAAGAGAGGCTGGATGAACAATCTGGAGGAGTAAACATGTGACCGGCCCTTTCCATTGGGCATGGGAGTGAGCACGGTGGGGGGAAAGGAAGTGGTGTAAAGAAACCCAGAGACAAGGGTACAACAAGTGATGGAAAACGGTAGTGAGGGGGATGTAGGAGGCCTGGTAGGGCGTGATCAAAGGTAATGTAACCAAGAGGAATTACTGAAACCCAAAGGAAGACTGAGCATGTCAGTGGGCACAAGAGGAAAATCAAAGAGTATAGAAGAGTGAGCTGGGAAGCAAGGGCCAGTTATAGACGTCTAAATAAAGGCATGTACATATGTACATATATTTACAAAGGGGCATGGGGAAATAGATCTATGTCCATATGTTTATAGATTTAGTATTAAGGTAGCAGATGGACATAGGGCCTCCGCTCAAGGACTCCCTCATTGCAATAACACTGTTCTATTAAATTGGCATTCTAAGATGCTCACCTTCCCTACACAATCACTGACCACAAAGCGGCTGCATAAGCAAATGTGGTGAAGAAAGCCGATGGTGTCCAGCTACCTAAAGATATAGCGTGTGGGGTCTTAAAGGCCTGAGGGTAAAGAAACAGCCATCTGGCTCTGAAGCAACAGAGCCCACATGGAGAAAGCATACCAGCCTGTGTGATCACAAAGTTTTAAAGGGATAAGGCAACAGGCATCATGAGAACAAATAAATCTTATCATGGAGAATGAGAGGGGACTGCCGGGTATAGACCCAAAACCTATTTGCAGTGCACTGGACATCCCCTTACAGAAGGATCTCAGAGTGGAGATTGAAGAATACAGGGTATGAGACAGCAAAGATGAAACACAACTTTCCTCTAGTTCTTAATGCTTTCTCTTGCCCCACTATCATGATCCCAGTTCTACCATACTAATCTGGCCAAACTAGAGAAGGTATTCTAGTACCGATAGGAATTTCAAACACGGGGGATCCAGAGTGGATGGGCCCTTTACCAGTGTTATGAGTGGAGATACTGGGAGGGTGGAGGAAGGGCAGGATGGAAAGTGGGAACCGATTACAAGGATCTTCATTGACCTCAAAAGAAAGGTGGGTGAAAATATGACAAAAGAATTAGTACATTTCCAAGGATTGATGAGGGATGGGTGGCGGGCATTGAGGGGGGAAAAATGAGGAGCTGAGGCCAGGGGCTTGGGTGAAGAGTGGATATTTTGTGAATAAGGAGGGCAATTAATGTACAGATGTGCTTCAAACAGATGATGTATTTATGGATTGTGGTTAGTGTTGTAGGAGCCACTAATGAAAAGATCATAAAAGAAACAAAAATAATCTTGGCAGAGGGCTCATGCAAGGATGATCTCAGGCTGGATTAGACCAGTCAAAACAGCTACTGGAGTCGCCTCACCCTGTGTCTATTACTGAGTCAGCCATGATGCTTAGGACCCACAGCCCCAGCAGCTGGCCAGAGAGGGAGGTGGATCTCTGAGGCCATTCCACAGGGGGAATGGTCCTCTGTCCTGCAGGGCCCACCCTCCTTTGTAAGCATGCTGCCTGGGGCAAGGCTTTCATGGAGTCCACACCATGGGAGCTCTACTACTCATGGGGGATTGGCAGGAAGCCTCTGCTCATGCGCACACACCACCAACTAGCTGGAGGATCTCCGTGAACAAAGCCTGAGGCAGACAACAAGCCCACTAACTGATGCTGTAAGAGATACAATCAGCATCCAGAAACCTGCAACTGGGAGTAAGAGGCAGCATACCTTGGTCCCAGCCCCTCCCACTCTAATCTACAAGGAGTGACATTGCAAAGCAGAGGGTTTTCATAAAGCACTTCCAGTACTGTGGAATGAGCAGCCTCGTTTGTGGACATGGATACTCTGTGATCCAGACGTACTACTTCCTCCCTTACAGTCAGCTGAGACAAAAACCCTTGCAAGCAGAAAGCCATGCATCTGAACAGTATCCACCAGCCACTCATGTGCAGCACAGCTGCCTCCAAAGAGCCTTCCTGAATGAGAGAGAAATCATGCAGAAGCCTGGTCTGCACTCAAGTGAGTTTTATGAGCGTTAGGGAGGCGTGGTGGGCAAGTCTGGCCGACCCCAGTGGCTGAATTGAATTTACATGGCCTAGATTGGTCAATCCAGGTACAGGAACCACCCAGGTGACCTCCCCTTCATGGCCAGAAATCTGGACCTCTGAGCATGCACAGGGTGCCTCTCCTAACTGGGCTCTTATCTTGGCCCTATGGGCATGCATAACGGATGCCCCAGTCCCTAGTATAGCTACCTAACATTTGCCCCCCTGAAGAGATATGGACCCAAATCTTTGGGGGTACTGGGCGACGACATCTCTAGCTGCTTCCTGCTGGCAAAAGGGGCGAGGTGGGGCTTTGGGTCCATACCCTTCCTACACTGCTGGGAGGGGTTGTCCATTGAGGGCAACTTTATCCAGGATGGATAAGGTTGAGGTGGTCCAGGAGATGGTAGTCGTGGACCTGGCACACTTGGTTCAGAAGCTTTAATCACCCGATAACTTCTGAGAAAAACAAACGGTCTAAAAGGTGAACAGTTTGACTACGACAAGGCTAAGCTTGTGAGGTGGCAGTGGCCTTGAAATTAGGTGAGTGTCACAGGAAACAAAAATAATCTTAGGATTACCAGACATGTGTGTTTGTTCATTGGAAGTACAGGAAGAGGGATAAAAGCATTCACACTTTCCCCTAGGAGGGCACAGGTTTGGGCACTACTAGGTGCAGTCGGATCACTGATTCATTTATGATGCTAAGGTCTTGGACCCGCTGATAAGACCCATCCTTCTTTTTAACCCTATAACGCTTCAATTTTAATTTTGGGAAAAAATTTTCTTTTTTTTGTGGACTTTCATAGTTATAAATATATATATGTATTAATATATACATTTTTTAATGTTATGAAAACATCATGCTTCGCGTTATAGAGTTAAATGGAAATAATGGGCTAGTGCAGGACGAGTCAAAAGTGACCAAAATAGAGTAACTGCCTAAGCCATTTTGAATTTTCTTGGGTTCAATTGGAGTAAAGGCTTGTATATTACCCGGGGTCCAAATTCCCATGGTGCCTCCTACAACGGGTAGAATGTTCAGGCATGTTTCAGGGCTGGGAGATTAATAACCCCTAAGTCCAGGATACCTTAGGGCAGGGGTCGTTAAACTGTTTACCCAGGGGGCCAGTTCACTATCCCTCAGGCCTTTGAAGGAAAGACTATAGTTTAAAAAAACAAATATTACGAACAAATTCATGTGCACACTGCACATCTTGATTTGAAGTTCAAAAAAAAAATAAATGGGGCACATACACCCGGCAGAAAGGATCAACGTCCTCGGCTGTCTGCATGTGGCCCACAGGTTGTAGTTTGAGGACCCCTGCTCTCGGCATTCACCAAGAGGATGTGGTTTCAACCCAAAAGCTTGGAGACTCTACAATTTGTTTAAAAGTGATGGGGCAGAAGGAGTCCCTGATTGACCCACACAAGACTAGTTTTCCCATCCCCTATTACTAAGAGTTCATAGTTATGGTTAAAGGGAACCAGGATATCCCGATCTGATCCCGTTACTTCAAGTGTGGGCTGACATTGCCACTAAGAAGCCTGCAAATATAAAAGACTTACTCCCTCCCGCAAAGAAAGGGCCCTTGTTTCCAAGGTTTCAGGAAACATGGAAGGACCGGAAAAACAAACGGTCCAAGTTCCCAAAACCACATAGTTGGAGGCCATCCCTCCCCATCACCCTCCCCCACCCTTCCCCTCCTTCACCCCTCCCCTCCCCCAACCCTCCCCCACCCCTCCCCTTCCCTCCCCTCCCCATCACTCTCCCCTAATCGGCATTATCCCATTTTGCAGGAGAACTCTGGGAGTGGGAGAGCTGGCTTCAAACCCTTTCTTTCAACCCCCGCCCTATAAGGTTTCTAGGGTCCAGAAATAGAAAACTTCTAACAGGCCCTTATTGAGTCACTCCCTCCCCCACCGGCCCCCCAAACTCACCCCCACCCCTAACAAGCAGTCCCCCACACACACTAGTACTGGTATGACTTCCATACTCATCAGCCCACCTGGAATGCTTGCCAACAACTTCTCCAGGTGCTGTTCACAACGGAGGAGGGTAGCCCTTCCAGACAGAGGCCCAGTAAGCAGTCAGTGAACCTGATGGTCAGCGAGCGGGCACTCCCCACTTGAGAGAAACTCTTTTGGCCACTACACCAACGATGAGGGATCTCAATTCCTAGCAAGGCCCAGAGGACTTTACCAGGTATCAACCATTGCTCTTACATGACCCTCTGCAGAAGAGCTAGGAAACCTATGAATTTATCTAAGGTCAGTGAGAATTTTCAGGTTCCTATAAGAGAATATCCGCCTGCCTTTCTAGAGTGGCTGAGGGAAGCCTACGGGCTTTATACCCCTAACGGCCCGGAGGCACTGAAAACAGGAGGGCAATAAGTATTGCCTTTATTACTCAGTCAGTCTGCCTCAGACATGACAAAGAAGTGGGAAGGGTTTGAAGGGAAAAATCTTAGCGATTTGGTACAAGTGGCTCATTGAGTGTATAACAACAGAGATGACCCTAGCACGAGAGAGACAAAGAAGCTAGCTAAAATAATCGTAATTGACATGAGATACCCCAGAGACTCAGGAAAAGGAGAGCATGGCCCACTCACGGAGAGACTAACCTGTGGGCACCGCCAAGCCATGGGGAAGGACCAATGTGCCTACTGCAGGAAAGAAGGACACTGGAAAAATCAGTGCCTTGAAAACCCCAGGAGAGGTGCACGACCCTCCACTAGAGTGGATGGGCCTCATCTGCACGTAGAAAGACCCAAGCAAGAGACAATAATGCTTGAAGAAGCTCAATGAAGGGGTCAGGGCTCTGTTTCACTTCGCCGCCAAAAGCCCAGGCTAACTCTCCAAGTAGGAGGCCAGGCAGTAAATTTCTTGGTGGACACAGGGGCCACCTTGTCAGGTTCAGAAAGGAATATGGGCACATTTTCAAGAAGAAAGATGTGAATTACTGTGAGCCTATGATTCCTTCCACAGATAAATCACACCAGAAGGTTTGCATGGAGGGTAGGTGGGTTTCCCAAGACAACAAAATAACAAATACCTATCAGCCCTTTGGCCCAGTTAGCCACCTGGTTATGATATCACTGGCTTCTGGCTCAGCTGCTGAGCCAGTGAAGCAGTTATAGCAGGAGAAGACTAGGTGGCCGGTGGCCATCAACAGAAGGACCAAATCTCCACAGTGGGCTTCCTGTTTCAATATGGAGCCACGTATGTTACCTGCTGGACACCATCTCTATCCTGAGCTCATAATTGCCATCGCAGGTCTAGAATGCGGCGCGCAGGTACACACTATATGAAACAGTCTCTGATTAACCCCTCTCGATAACTTGCTGACATGGGAGTCTGGATAATCCTGTACATTTACTTTGCAGATTAGAAAACTCACTCAAAAACACACGGGAGTTGACCCAGAGACACACAACTGGTTAACAACAAAGTCATATTCACAACCAGCGTCTGGACCAAGAGCACGGTGCCCCACAGAACTGTGCCCATCGAGCAGTCAATATCTCCTGGACTCTCAAAAGATCTGAGCTGATACCCACCCCCCCCCCCCACATCCTTGCAGCCCCAAAAGATTGTATTTCACAGGATGGCACCGGATCTGCAGCTCGCGGAGAGGGACATATCTGATCAGAGAACACAGGGCAGAACAAGGGGGAGGAGGGGAGAATGGAGCACATCCTGGCCCAATACACCTTGAGGATGATGTTCCCAATCAGAGAAGCCAATCCACAGAGAAGACCACATGGGCAGCCCCACGATGAGAAACGTCCCTCAAAGACCCATAGCCTTAGAGGGGACAACACTGGACACACAGTGTGGGAACTGCGCCCGAACTGATCCTGCCACTTCGATGCATGACACTAAGAGAGTGCAGCGGAAGAGTAAGAAACCGGAGCATCAAAGTCCGCGGGGAATGCCAAAGGTGGACTTTGTGGTCAGGGTTCGGTGCCCCCACAGACTGGACTGGAAAACACTCCTAAAGTTCACCACACAGTCCTTGTACTTTTCTTTCTGGTTAGTGTTGTTTTCTTTTAGTGTCATTGGATTTGGGTTGGGTTTTGTTTTCATTTTTGTTTGTTTTTTTTTCTTTTTGCTGCTTGGTTTAGCTCAGTCTTGTTTTGTGCATGTTATTACCTTTACAGGTCTGTCTAATTAAGAGAGGCTGGATGAACAATCTGGAGGAGTAAACATGTGACCGGCCCTTTCCATTGGGCATGGGAGTGAGCACGGTGGGGGGAAAGGAAGTGGTGTAAAGAAACCCAGAGACAAGGGTACAACAAGTGATGGAAAACGGTAGTGAGGGGGATGTAGGAGGCCTGGTAGGGCGTGATCAAAGGTAATGTAACCAAGAGGAATTACTGAAACCCAAAGGAAGACTGAGCATGTCAGTGGGCACAAGAGGAAAATCAAAGAGTATAGAAGAGTGAGCTGGGAAGCAAGGGCCAGTTATAGACGTCTAAATAAAGGCATGTCCATATGTACATATATTTACAAAGGGGCATGGGGAAATAGATCTATGTCCATATGTTTATAGATTTAGTATTAAGGTAGCAGATGGACATAGGGCCTCCGCTCAAGGACTCCCTCATTGCAATAACACTGTTCTATTAAATTGGCATTCTAAGATGCTCACCTTCCCTACACAATCACTGACCACAAAGCGGCTGCATAAGCAAATGTGGTGAAGAAAGCCGATGGTGTCCAGCTACCTAAAGATATAGCGTGTGGGGTCTTAAAGGCCTGAGGGTAAAGAAACAGCCATCTGGCTCTGAAGCAACAGAGCCCACATGGAGAAAGCATACCAGCCTGTGTGATCACAAAGTTTTAAAGGGATAAGGCAACAGGCATCATGAGAACAAAAAAATCTTATCATGGAGAATGAGAGGGGACTGCCGGGTATAGACCCAAAACCTATTTGCAGTGCACTGGACATCCCCTTACAGAAGGATCTCAGAGTGGAGATTAAAGAATACAGGGTATGAGACAGCAAAGATGAAACACAACTTTCCTCTAGTTCTTAATGCTTTCTCTTGCCCCACTATCATGATCCCAGTTCTACCATACTAATCTGGCCAAACTAGAGAAGGTATTCTAGTACCGATAGGAATTTCAAACACGGGGAATCCAGAGTGGATGGGCCCTTTACCAGTGTTATGAGTGGAGATGCTGGGAGGGTGGAGGAAGGGCAGGATGGAAAGTGGGAACCGATTACAAGGATCTTCATTGACCTCAAAAGAAAGGTGGGTGAAAATATGACAAAAGAATTAGTACATTTCCAAGGATTGATGAGGGATGGGTGGCGGGCATTGAGGGGGGAAAAATGAGGAGCTGAGGCCAGGGTCTTGGGTGGAGAGTGGATATTTTGTGAATAAGGAGGGCAATTAATGTACAGATGGGCTTCAAACAGATGATGTATTTATGGATTGTGGTTAGTGTTGTAGGAGCCACTAATGAAAAGATCATAAAAGAAACAAAAATAATCTTGGCAGAGGGCTCATGCAAGGATGATCTCAGGCTGGATTAGACCAGTCAAAACAGCTACTGGAGTCGCCTCACCCTGTGTCTATTACTGAGTCAGCCATGATGCTTAGGACCCACAGCCCCAGCAGCTGGCCAGAGAGGGAGGTGGATCTCTGAGGCCATTCCACAGGGGGAATGGTCCTCTGTCCTGCAGGGCCCACACTCCTTTGTAAGCATGCTGCCTGGGGCAAGGCTTTCATGGAGTCCACACCATGGGAGCTCTACTACTCATGGGGAATTGGCAGGAAGCCTCTGCTCATGCGCACACACCACCAACTAGCTGGAGGATCTCCGTGAACAAAGAAAGCCTGAGGCAGACAACAAGCCCACTAACTGATGCTGTAAGAGCTACAATCAGCATCCAGAAACCTGCAACTGGGAGTAAGAGGCAGCATACCTTGGTCCCAGCCCCTCCCACTCTAATCTACAAGGAGTGACATTGCAAAGCAGAGGGTTTTCATAAAGCACTTCCAGGACTGTGGAATGAGCAGCCTCTTTTGTGGACATGGATACTCTGTGATCCAGACGTACTACCTCCTCCCTTACAGTCAGCTGAGACAAAAACCCTTGCAAGCAGAAAGCCATGCATCTGAACAGTATCCACCAGCCACTCATGTGCAGCACAGCTGCCTCCAAAGAGCCTTCCTGAATGAGAGAGAAATCATGCAGAAGCCTGGTCTGCACTCAAGAGAGTTTTATGAGCGTTAGGGAGGCGTGGTGGGCAAGTCTGGCCGACCCCAGTGGCTGAATTGAATTTACATGGCCTAGATTGGTCAATCCAGGTACAGGAACCACCCAGGTGACCTCCCCTTCATGGCCAGAAATCTGGACCTCTGAGCATGCACAGGGTGCCTCTCCTAACTGGGCTCTTATCTTGGCCCTATGGGCATGCATAACGGATGCCCCAGTCCCTAGCATAGCTACCTAACATTTGCCCCCCTGAAGAGATATGGACCCAAATCTTTGGGGTACTGGGCGACGACATCTCTAGCTGCTTCCTGGTGGCAAAAGGGGCGAGGTTGGGCTTTGAGTCCATACCCTTCCTACACTGCTGGGAGGGGTTGTCCATTGAGGGCAACTTTATCCAGGATGGATAAGGTTGAGGTGGTCCAGGAGATGGTAGTCGTGGACCTGGCACACTTGGTTCAGAAGCTTTAATCACCCGATAACTTCTAAGAAAAACAAACAGTCTAAAAGGTGAACAGTTTGACTACGACAAGGCTAAGCTTGTGAGGTGGCAGTGGCCTTGAAATTAGGTGAGTGTCACAGGAAACAAAAATAATCTTAGGATTACCAGACATGTGTGTTTGTTCATTGGAAGTACAGGAAGAGGGATAAAAGCATTCACACTTTCCCCTAGGAGGGCACAGGTTTGGGCACTACTAGGTGCAGTCGGATCACTGATTCATTTATGATGCTAAGGTCTTGGACCCGCTGATAAGACCCATCCTTCTTTTTAACCCTATAACGCTTCAATTTTAATTTTGGGAAAAAATTTTCTTTTTGTTGTGGACTTTCATAGTTATAAATATATATATATGTATTAATATATACATTTTTTAATGTTATGAAAACATCATGCTTCGCGTTATAGAGTTAAATGGAAATAATGGGCTAGTGCAGGACGAGTCAAATGTGACCAAAATAGAGTAACTGCCTAAGCCATTTTGAATTTTCTTGGGTTCAATTGGAGTAAAGGCTTGTAAATTACCCGGGGTCCAAATTCCCATGGTGCCTCCTACAACGGGTAGAATGTTCAGGGATGTTTCAGGGCTGGGAGATTAATAACCCCTAAGTCCAGGATACCTTAGGGCAGGGGTCCTTAAACTGTTTACCCAGGGGGCCAGTTCACTATCCCTCAGGCCTTTTGAAGGAAAGACTATAGTTTAAAAAAACAAATATTACGAACAAATTCATGTGCACACTGCACATCTTGATTTGAAGTTCAAAAAAAAAATAAATGGGGCACATACACCCGGCAGAAAGGATCCACGTCCTCGGCTGTCTGCATGTGGCCCACAGGTTGTAGTTTGAGGACCCCTGCTCTCGGCATTCACCAAGAGGATGTGGTTTCAACCCAAAAGCTTGGAGACTCTACAATTTGTTTAAAAGTGATGGGGCAGAAGGAGTCCCTGATTGACCCACGCAAGACTAGTTTTCCCAGCCCCTATTACTAAGAGTTCATAGTTATGGTTAAAGGGAACCAGGATATCCCGATCTGATCCCGTTACTTCAAGTGTGGGCTGACATTGCCACTAAGAAGCCTGCAAATATAAAAGACTTACTCCCTCCCGCAAAGAAAGGGCCCTTGTTTCCAAGGTTTCAGGAAACATGGAAGGACCGGAAAAACAAACGGTCCAAGTTCCCAAAACCACATAGGTGGAGGCCATCCCTCCCCATCACCCTCCCCCACCCCTCCCCTCCCTCACCCCTCCCCTCCCCCATCACTCCCCCACCCCTCCCCTCCCCTCCCCATCACTCTCCCCTAATCGTCTTTATCCCATTTTGCAGGAGAACTCTGGGAGTGGGAGAGCTGGCTTCAAACCCTTTCTTTCAACCCCCGCCCTATAAGGTTTCTAGGGTCCAGAAATAGAAAACTTCTAACAGGCCCTTATTGAGTCACTCCCTCCCCCACCGGCCCCCCAAACTCACCCCCACCCCTAACAAGCAGCCCCCCACACACACTAGTACTGGTATGACTTCCATACTCATCAGCCCACCTGGAATGCTTGCCAACAACTTCTCCAGGTGCTGTTCACAACGGAGGAGGGTAGCCCTTCCAGACAGAGGCCCAGTAAGCAGTCAGTGAACCTGATGGTCAGCGAGCGGGCACTCCCCACTTGAGAGAAACTCTTTTGGCCACTACACCAACGATGTGGGATCTCAATTCCTAGCAAGGCCCAGAGGACTTTACCAGGTATCAACCATTGCTCTTACATGACCCTCTGCAGAAGAGCTAGGAAACCTATGAATTTATCTAAGGTCAGTGAGAATTTTCAGGTTCCTATAAGAGAATATCCGCCTGCCTTTCTAGAGTGGCTGAGGGAAGCCTACGGGCTTTATACCCCTAACGGCCCGGAGGCACTGAAAACAGGAGGGCAATAAGTATTGCCTTTATTACTCAGTCAGTCTGCCTCAGACATGACAAAGAAGTGGGAAGGGTTTGAAGGGAAAAATCTTAGCGATTTGGTACAAGTGGCTCATTGAGTGTATAACAACAGAGATGACCCTAGCATGAGAGAGACAAAGAAGCTAGCTAAAATAATCGTAATTGACATGAGATACCCCAGAGACTCAGGAAAAGGAGAGCATGGCCCACTCACAGAGAGACTAACCTGTGGGCACCGCCAAGCCATGGGGAAGGACCAATGTGCCTACTGCAGGAAAGAAGGACACTGGAAAAATCAGTGCCTTGAAAACCCCAGGAGAGGTGCACGACCCTCCACTAGAGTGGATGGGCCTCATCTGCACGTAGAAAGACCCAAGCAAGAGACAATAATGCTTGAAGAAGCTCAATGAAGGGGTCAGGGCTCTGTTTCACTTCGCCGCCAAAAGCCCAGGCTAACTCTCCAAGTAGGAGGCCAGGCAGTAAATTTCTTGGTGGACACAGGGGCCACCGTGTCAGGTTCAGAAAGGAATATGGGCACATTTTCAAGAAGAAAGATGTGAATTACTGTGAGCCTATGATTCCTTCCACAGATAAATCACACCAGAAGGTTTGCATGGAGGGTAGGTGGGTTTCCCAAGACAACAAAATAACAAATACCTATCAGCCCTTTGGCCCAGTTAGCCACCTGGTTATGATATCACTGGCTTCTGGCTCAGCTGCTGAGCCAGTGAAGCAGTTATAGCAGGAGAAGACTAGGTGGCCGGTGGCCATCAACGGAAGGACCAAATCTCCACAGTGGGCTTCCTGTTTCAATATACAGCCATGTATGTTACCTGCTGGACACCATCTCTATCCTGAGCTCATAATTGCCATCGCAGGTCTAGAATGCGGCGCGCAGGTACACACTATATGAAACAGTCTCTGATTAACCCCTCTCGATAACTTGCTGACATGGGAGTCTGGATAATCCTGTACATTTACTTTGCAGATTAGAAAACTCACTCAAAAACACACGGGAGTTGACCCAGAGACACACAACTGGTTAACAACAAAGTCATATTCACAACCAGCGTCTGGACCAAGAGCACGGTGCCCCACAGAACTGTGCCCATCGAGCAGTCAATATCTCCTGGACTCTCAAAAGATCTGAGCTGATACCCACCCCCCCACCCCCACATCCTTGCAGCCCCAAAAGATTGTATTTCACAGGATGGCACCGGATCTGCAGCTCGCGGAGAGGGACATATCTGATCAGAGAACACAGGGCAGAACAAGGGGGAGGAGGGGAGAATGGAGCACATCCTGGCCCAATACACCTTGAGGATGATGTTCCGAATCAGAGAAGCCAATCCACAGAGAAGACCACATGGGCAGCCCCACGATGAGAAACGTCCCTCAAAGACCCATAGCCTTAGAGGGGACAACACTGGACACACAGTGTGGGAACTGCGCCCGAACTGATCCTGCCACTTCGATGCATGACACTAAGAGAGTGCAGCGGAAGAGTAAGAAAACGGAGCATCAAAGTCCCCGGGGAATGCCAAAGGTGGACTTTGTGGTCAGGGTTCGGTGCCCCCACAGACTGGACTGGAAAACACTCCTAAAGTTCACCACACAGTCCTTGTACTTTTCTTTCTGGTTAGTGTTGTTTTCTTTTAGTGTCATTGGATTTGGGTTGGGTTTTGTTTTCATTTTTGTTTGTTTTTTTTTCTTTTTGCTGCTTGGTTTAGCTCAGTCTTGTTTTGTGCATGTTATTACCTTTACAGGTCTGTCTAATTAAGAGAGGCTGGATGAACAATCTGGAGGAGTAAACATGTGACCGGCCCTTTCCATTGGGCATGGGAGTGAGCACGGTGGGGGGAAAGGAAGTGGTGTAAAGAAACCCAGAGACAAGGGTACAACAAGTGATGGAAAACGGTAGTGAGGGGGGTGTAGGAGGCCTGGTAGGGCGTGATCAAATGTAATGTAACCAAGAGGAATTACTGAAACCCAAAGGAAGACTGAGCATGTCAGTGGGCACAAGAGGAAAATCAAAGAGTATAGAAGAGTGAGCTGGGAAGCAAGGGCCAGTTATAGACGTCTAAATAAAGGCATGTACATATATTTACAAAGGGGCATGGGGAAATAGATCTATGTCCATATGTTTATAGATTTAGTATTAAGGTAGCAGATGGACATAGGGCCTCCGCTCAAGGACTCCCTCATTGCAATAACACTGTTCTATTAAATTGGCATTCTAAGATGCTCACCTTCCCTACACAATCACTGACCACAAAGCGGCTGCATAAGCAAATGTGGTGAAGAAAGCCGATGGTGTCCAGCTACCTAAAGATATAGCGTGTGGGGTCTTAAAGGCCTGAGGGTAAAGAAACAGCCATCTGGCTCTGAAGCAACAGAGCCCACATGGAGAAAGCATACCAGCCTGTGTGATCACAAAGTTTTAAAGGGATAAGGCAACAGGCATCATGAGAACAAAAAAATCTTATGGAGAATGAGAGGGGACTGCCGGGTATAGACCCAAAACCTATTTGCAGTGCACTGGACATCCCCTTACAGAAGGATCTCAGAGTGGAGATTAAAGAATACAGGGTATGAGACAGCAAAGATGAAACACAACTTTCCTCTAGTTCTTAATGCTTTCTCTTGCCCCACTATCATGATCCCAGTTCTACCATACTAATCTGGCCAAACTAGAGAAGGTATTCTAGTACCGATAGGAATTTCAAACACGGGGGATCCAGAGTGGATGGGCCCTTTACCAGTGTTATGAGTGGAGATACTGGGAGGGTGGAGGAAGGGCAGGATGGAAAGTGGGAACCGATTACAAGGATCTTCATTGACCTCAAAAGAAAGGTGGGTGAAATATGACAAAAGAATTAGTACATTTCCAAGGATTGATGAGGGATGGGTGGCGGGCATTGAGGGGGGGAAAATGAGGAGCTGAGGCCAGGGGCTTGGGTGGAGAGTGGATATTTTGTGAATAAGGAGGGCAATTAATGTACAGATGGGCTTCAAACAGATGATGTATTTATGGATTGTGGTTAGTGTTGTAGGAGCCACTAATGAAAAGATCATAAAAGAAACAAAAATAATCTTGGCAGAGGGCTCATGCAAGGATGATCTCAGGCTGGATTAGACCAGTCAGAACAGCTACTGGAGTCGCCTCACCCTGTGTCTATTACTGAGTCAGCCATGATGCTTAGGACCCACAGCCCCAGCAGCTGGCCAGAGAGGGAGGTGGATCTCTGAGGCCATTCCACAGGGGGAATGGTCCTCTGTCCTGCAGGGCCCACACTCCTTTGTAAGCATGCTGCCTGGGGCAAGGCTTTCATGGAGTCCACACCATGGGAGCTCTACTACTCATGGGGAATTGGCAGGAAGCCTCTGCTCATGCGCACACACCACCAACTAGCTGGAGGATCTCCGTGAACAAAGAAAGCCTGAGGCAGACAACAAGCCCACTAACTGATGCTGTAAGAGCTACAATCAGCATCCAGAAACCTGCAACTGGGAGTAAGAGGCAGCATACCTTGGTCCCAGCCCCTCCCACTCTAATCTACAAGGAGTGACATTGCAAAGCAGAGGGTTTTCATAAAGCACTTCCAGGACTGTGGAATGAGCAGCCTCTTTTGTGGACATGGATACTCTGTGATCCAGACGTACTACCTCCTCCCTTACAGTCAGCTGAGACAAAAACCCTTGCAAGCAGAAAGCCATGCATCTGAACAGTGTCCACCAGCCACTCATGTGCAGCACAGCTGCCTCCAAAGAGCCTTCCTGAATGAGAGAGAAATCATGCAGAAGCCTGGTCTGCACTCAAGAGAGTTTTATGAGCGTTAGGGAGGCGTGGTGGGCAAGTCTGGCCGACCCCAGTGGCTGAATTGAATTTACATGGCCTAGATTGGTCAATCCAGGTACAGGAACCACCCAGGTGACCTCCCCTTCATGGCCAGAAATCTGGACCTCTGAGCATGCACAGGGTGCCTCTCCTAACTGGGCTCTTATCTTGGCCCTATGGGCATGCATAACGGATGCCCCAGTCCCTAGCATAGCTACCTAACATTTGGCCCCCTGAAGAGATATGGAACCAAATCTTTGGGGTACTGGGCGACGACATCTCTAGCTGCTTCCTGGTGGCAAAAGGGGCGAGGTTGGGCTTTGAGTCCATACCCTTCCTACACTGCTGGGAGGGGTTGTCCATTGAGGGCAACTTTATCCAGGATGGATAAGGTTGAGGTGGTCCAGGAGATGGTAGTCGTGGACCTGGCACACTTGGTTCAGAAGCTTTAATCACCCGATAACTTCTAAGAAAAACAAACAGTCTAAAAGGTGAACAGTTTGACTACGACAAGGCTAAGCTTGTGAGGTGGCAGTGGCCTTGAAATTAGGTGAGTGTCACAGGAAACAAAAATAATCTTAGGATTACCAGACATGTGTGTTTGTTCATTGGAAGTACAGGAAGAGGGATAAAAGCATTCACACTTTCCCCTAGGAGGGCACAGGTTTGGGCACTACTAGGTGCAGTCGGATCACTGATTCATTTATGATGCTAAGGTCTTGGACCCGCTGATAAGACCCATCCTTCTTTTTAACCCTATAACGCTTCAATTTTAATTTTGGGAAAAAATTTTCTTTTTGTTGTGGACTTTCATAGTTATAAATATATATATATGTATTAATATATACATTTTTAATGTTATGAAAACATCATGCTTCGCGTTATAGAGTTAAATGGAAATAATGGGCTAGTGCAGGACGAGTCAAATGTGACCAAAATAGAGTAATTGCCTAAGCCATTTTGAATTTTCTTGGGTTCAATTGGAGTAAAGGCTTGTAAATTACCCGGGGTCCAAATTCCCATGGTGCCTCCTACAACGGGTAGAATGTTCAGGGATGTTTCAGGGCTGGGAGATTAATAACCCCTAAGTCCAGGATACCTTAGGGCAGGGGTCCTTAAACTGTTTACCCAGGGGGCCAGTTCACTATCCCTCAGGCCTTTTGAAGGAAAGACTATAGTTTAAAAAAACAAATATTACGAACAAATTCATGTGCACACTGCACATCTTGATTTGAAGTTCAAAAAAAAAATAAATGGGGCACATACACCCGGCAGAAAGGATCCACGTCCTCGGCTGTCTGCATGTGGCCCACAGGTTGTAGTTTGAGGACCCCTGCTCTCGGCATTCACCAAGAGGATGTGGTTTCAACCCAAAAGCTTGGAGACTCTACAATTTTTTTAAAAGTGATGGGGCAGAAGGAGTCCCTGATTGACCCACGCAAGACTAGTTTTCCCACCCCCTATTACTAAGAGTTCATAGTTATGGTTAAAGGGAACCAGGATATCCCGATCTGATCCCGTTACTTCAAGTGTGGGCTGACGTTGCCACTAAGAAGCCTGCAAATATAAAAGACTTACTCCCTCCCGCAAAGAAAGGGCCCTTGTTTCCAAGGTTTCAGGAAACATGGAAGGACCAGAAAAACAAACGGTCCAAGTTCCCAAAACCACATAGGTGGAGGCCATCCCTCCCCATCACCCTCCCCCACCCCTCCCCTCCCCTCCCCATCACTCTCCCCTAATCGGCTTTATCCCATTTTGCAGGAGAACTCTGGGAGTGGGAGAGCTGGCTTCAAACCCTTTCTTTCAACCCCCGCCCTATAAGGTTTCTAGGGTCCAGAAATAGAAAACTTCTAACAGGCCCTTATTGAGTCACTCCCTCCCCCACCGACCCCCCAAACTCACCCCCACCCCTAACAAGCAGCCCCACACACACACTAGTACTGGTATGACTTCCATACTCATCAGCCCACCTGGAGTGCTTGCCAACAACTTCTCCAGGTGCTGTTCACAATGGAGGAGGGTAGCCCTTCCAGACAGAGGCCCAGTAAGCAGTCAGTGAACCTGATGGTCAGTGAGCGGGCACTCCCCATTTGAGAGAAACTCTTTTGGCCACTACACCAACAATGTGGGATCTCAATTCCTAGCAAGGCCCAGAGGACTTTACCAGGTATCAACCATTGCTCTTACATGACCCTCTGCAGAAGAGCTAGGAAACCTATGAATTTATCTAAGGTCAGTGAGAATTTTCAGGTTCCTATAAGAGAATATCCGCCTGCCTTTCTAGAGTGGCTGAGGGAAGCCTACGGGCTTTATACCCCTAACGGCCCGGAGGCACTGAAAACAGGAGGGCAATAAGTATTGCCTTTATTACTCAGTCAGTCTGCCTCAGACATGACAAAGAAGTGGGAAGGGTTTGAAGGGAAAAATCTTAGCGATTTGGTACAAGTGGCTCATTGAGTGTATAACAACAGAGATGACCCTCGCTCGACAGAGACATAGAAGCTAGCTAAAATAATCGTAATTGACATGAGATACCCCAGAGACTCAGGAAAAGGAGAGCATGGCCCACTCACGGAGAGACTAACCTGTGGGCACCGCCAAGCCATGGGGAAGGACCAATGTGCCTACTGCAGGAAAGAAGGACACTGGAAAAATCAGTGCCTTGAAAACCCCAGGAGAGGTGCACGACCCTCCACTAGAGTGGATGGGCCTCATCTGCACGTAGAAAGACCCAAGCAAGAGACAATAATGCTTGAAGAAGCTCAATGAAGGGGTCAGGGCTCTGTTTCACTTCGCCGCCAAAAGCCCAGGCTAACTCTCCAAGTAGGAGGCCAGGCAGTAAATTTCTTGGTGGACACAGGGGCCACCTTGTCAGGTTCAGAAAGGAATATGGGCACATTTTCAAGAAGAAAGATGTGAATTACTGTGAGCCTATGATTCCTTCCACAGATAACTCACACCAGAAGGTTTGCATGGAGGGTAGGTGGGTTTCCCAAGACAACAAAATAACAAATATCTATCAGCCCTTTGGCCCAGTTAGCCACCTGGTTATGATATCACTGGCTTCTGGCTCAGCTGCTGAGCCAGTGAAGCAGTTATAGCAGGAGAAGACTAGGTGGCCGGTGGCCATCAACGGAAGGACCAAATCTCCACAGTGGGCTTCCTGTTTCAATATAGAGCCACGTATGTTACCTGCTGGACACCATCTCTATCCTGAGCTCATAATTGCCATCGCAGGTCTAGAATGCGGCGCGCAGGTACACACTATATGAAACAGTCTCTGATTAACCCCTCTCGATAACCTGCTGACATGGGAGTCTGGATAATCCTGTACATTTACTTTGCAGATTAGAAAACTCACTCAAAAACACACGGGAGTTGACCCAGAGACACACAACTGGTTAACAACAAAGTCATATTCACAACCAGCGTCTGGACCAAGAGCACGGTGCCCCACAGAACTGTGCCCATCGAGCAGTCAATATCTCCTGGACTCTCAAAAGATCTGAGCTGATACCCACCCCCCCACCCACATCCTTGCAGGCCCAAAAGATTGTATTTCACAGGATGGCACCGGATCTGCAGCTCGCGGAGAGGGACATATCTGATCAGAGAACACAGGGCAGAACAAGGGGGAGGAGGGGAGAATGGAGCACACCCTGGCCCAATACACCTTGAGGATGATGTTCCCAATCAGAGAAGCCAGTCCACAGTGAAGACCACATGGGCAGCCCCACGATGAGAAACGTCCCTCAAAGACCCATAGCCTTAGAGGGGACAACACTGGACACACAGTGTGGGAACTGCGCCCGAACTGATCCTGCCACTTCGATGCATGACACTAAGAGAGTGCAGCGGAAGAGTAAGAAAACGGAACATCAAAGTCCCCGGGGAATGCCAAAGGTGGACTTTGTGGTCAGGGTTCGGTGCCCCCACAGACTGGACTGGAAAACACTCCTAAAGTTCACCACACAGTCCTTGTACTTTTCTTTCTGGTTAGTGTTGTTTTCTTTTAGTGTCATTGGATTTGGGTTGGGTTTTGTTTTCATTTTTGTTTGTTTTTTTTTCTTTTTGTTGCTTGGTTTAGCTCAGTCTTGTTTTGTGCATGTTATTACCTTTACAGGTCTGTCTAATTAAGAGAGGCTGGATGAACAATCTGGAGGAGTAAACATGTGACCGGCCCTTTCCATTGGGCATGGGAGTGAGCACGGTGGGGGGAAAGGAAGTGGTGTAAAGAAACCCAGAGACAAGGGTACAACAAGTGATGGAAAACGGTAGTGAGGGGGATGTAGGAGGCCTGGTAGGGCGTGATCAAAGGTAATGTAACCAAGAGGAATTACTGAAACCCAAAGGAAGACTGAGCATGTCAGTGGGCACAAGAGGAAAATCAAAGAGTATAGAAGAGTGAGCTGGGAAGCAAGGGCCAGTTATAGACGTCTAAATAAAGGCATGTACATATATTTACAAAGGGGCATGGGGAAATAGATCTATGTCCATATGTTTATAGATTTAGTATTAAGGTAGCAGATGGACATAGGGCCTCCGCTCAAGGACTCCCTCATTGCAATAACACTGTTCTATTAAATTGGCATTCTAAGATGCTCACCTTCCCTACACAATCACTGACCACAAAGCGGCTGCATAAGCAAATGTGGTGAAGAAAGCCGATGGTGTCCAGCTACCTAAAGATATAGCGTGTGAGGTCTTAAAGGCCTGAGGGTAAAGAAACAGCCATCTGGCTCTGAAGCAACAGAGCCCACATGGAGAAAGCATACCAGCCTGTGTGATCACAAAGTTTTAAAGGGATAAGGCAACAGGCATCATGAGAACAAAAAAATCTTATCATGGAGAATGAGAGGGGACTGCCGGGTATAGACCCAAAACCTATTTGCAGTGCACTGGACATCCCCTTACAGAAGGATCTCAGAGTGGAGATTAAAGAATACAGAGTATGAGACAGCAAAAATGAAACACAACTTTCCTCTAGTTCTTAATGCTTTCTCTTGCCCCACTATCATGATCCCAGTTCTACCATACTAATCTGGCCAAACTAGAGAAGGTATTCTAGTACCGATAGGAATTTCAAACACGGGGGATCCAGAGTGGATGGGCCCTTTACCAGTGTTATGAGTGGAGATACTGGGAGGGTGGTGGAAGGGCAGGATGGAAAGTGGGAACCGATTACAAGGATCTTCATTGACCTCAAAAGAAAGGTGGGTGAAAATATGACAAAAGAATTAGTACATTTCCAAGGATTGATGAGGGATGGGTGGCGGGCATTGAGGGGGAGAAAATGAGGAGCTGAGGCCAGGGGCTTGGGTGGAGAGTGGATATTTTGTGAATAAGGAGGGCAATTAATGTACAGATGGGCTTCAAACAGATGATGTATTTATGGATTGTGGTTAGTGTTGTAGGAGCCACTAATGAAAAGATCATAAAAGAAACAAAAATAATCTTGGCAGAGGGCTCATGCAAGGATGATCTCAGGCTGGATTAGACCAGTCAAAACAGCTACTGGAGTCGCCTCACCCTGTGTCTATTATTGAGTCAGCCATGATGCTTAGGACCCACAGCCCCAGCAGCTGGCCAGAGAGGGAGGTGGATCTCTGAGGCCATTCCACAGGGGGAATGGTCCTCTGTCCTGCAGGGCCCACCCTCCTTTGTAAGCATGCTGCCTGGGGCAAGGCTTTCATGGAGTCCACACCATGGGAGTTCTACTACTCATGGGGGATTGGCAGGAAGCCTCTGCTCATGCGCACACACCACCAACTAGCTGGAGGATCTCCGTGAACAAAGCCTGAGGCAGACAACAAGCCCACTAACTGATGCTGTAAGAGATACAATCAGCATCCAGAAATCTGCAACTGGGAGTAAGAGGCAGCATACCTTGGTCCCAGCCCCTCCCACTCTAATCTACAAGGAGTGACATTGCAAAGCAGAGGGTTTTCATAAAGCACTTCCAGGACTGTGGAATGAGCAGCCTCGTTTGTGGACATGGATACTCTGTGATCCAGACGTACTACCTCCTCCCTTACAGTCAGCTGAGACAAAAACCCTTGCAAGCAGAAAGCCATGCATCTGAACAGTATCCACCAGCCACTCATGTGCAGCACAGCTGCCTCCAAAGAGCCTTCCTGAGTGAGAGAGAAATCATGCAGAAGCCTGGTCTGCACCCAAGAGAGTTTTATGAGCGTTAGGGAGGCGTGGTGGGCAAGTCTGGCGGACCCCAGTGGCTGAATTGAATTTACATGGCCTAGATTGGTCAATCCAGGTACAGGAACCACCCAAGTGACCTCCCCTTCATGGCCAGAAATCTGGACCTCTGAGCATGCACAGGGTGCCTCTCCTAACTGGGCTCTTATCTTGGCCCTATGGGCATGCATAACGGATGCCCCAGTCCCTAGCATAGCTACCAAACATTTGCCCCCCTGAAGAGATATGGACCCAAATCTTTGGGGTACTGGGCGACGACATCTCTAGCTGCTTCCTGCTGGCAAAAGGGGCGAGGTTGGGCTTTGGGTCCATACCCTTCCTACACTGCTGGGAGGGGTTGTCCATTGAAGGCAACTTTATCCAGGATGGATAAGGTTGAGGTGGTCCAGGAGATGGTAGTCGTGGACCTGGCACACTTGGTTCAGAAGCTTTAATCACCCGATAACTTCTGAGAAAAACAAACGGTCTAAAAGGTGAACAGTTTGACTACGACAAGGCTAAGCTTGTGAGGTGGCAGTGGCCTTGAAATTAGGTGAGTGTCACAGGAAACAAAAATAATCTTAGGATTACCAGACATGTGTGTTTGTTCATTGGAAGTACAGGAAGAGGGATAAAAGCATTCACACTTTCCCCTAGGAGGGCACAGGTTTGGGCACTACTAGGTGCAGTCGGATCACTGATTCATTTATGATGCTAAGGTCTTGGACCCGCTGATAAGACCCATCCTTCTTTTTAACCCTATAACGCTTCAATTTTAATTTTGGGAAAAAATTTTCTTTTTGTTGTGGACTTTCATAGTTATAAATATATATATATGTATTAATATATACATTTTTAATGTTATGAAAACATCATGCTTCGCGTTATAGAGTTAAATGGAAATAATGGGCTAGTGCAGGACGAGTCAAATGTGACCAAAATAGAGTAACTGCCTAAGCCATTTTGAATTTTCTTGGGTTCAATTGGAGTAAAGGCTTGTAAATTACCCGGGGTCCAAATTCCCATGGTGCCTCCTACAACGGGTAGAATGTTCAGGGATGTTTCAGGGCTGGGAGATTAATAACCCCTAAGTCCAGGATACCTTAGGGCAGGGGGCCTTAAACTGTTTACCCAGGGGGCCAGTTCACTATCCCTCAGGCCTTTTGAAGGAAAGACTATAGTTTAAAAAATCAAATATTACGAACAAATTCATGTGCACACTGCACATCTTGATTTGAAGTTCAAAAAAAAAATAAATGGGGCACATACACCCGGCAGAAAGGATCAACGTCCTTGGCTGTCTGCATGTGGCCCACAGGTTGTAGTTTGAGGACCCCTGCTCTCGGCATTCACCAAGAGGATGTGGTTTCAACCCAAAAGCTTGGAGACTCTACAATTTGTTTAAAAGTGATGGGGCAGAAGGATTCCCTGATTGACCCATGCAAGACTAGTTTTCCCAGCCCCTATTACTAAGAGTTCATAGTTATGGTTAAAGGGAACCAGGATATCCCGATCTGATCCCGTTACTTCAAGTGTGGGCTGACATTGCCACTAAGAAGCCTGCAAATATAAAAGACTTACTCCCTCCCGCAAAGAAAGGGCCCTTGTTTCCAAGGTTTCAGGAAACATGGAAGGACCGGAAAAACAAACGGTCCAAGTTCCCAAAACCACATAGGTGGAGGCCATCCCTCCCCATCACCCTCCCCCACCCCACCCCTCCCCTCCCTCACCCCTACCCTCCCCCATCCCTCCCCCACCCCTCCCCTCCCCTCCCCATCACTCTCCCCTAATCGGCTTTATCCCATTTTGCAGGAGAACTCTGGGAGTGGGAGAGCTGGCTTCAAACCCTTTCTTTCAACCCCCGCCGTATAAGGTTTCTAGGGTCCAGAAATAGAAAACTTCTAACAGGCCCTTATTGAGTCACTCCCTCCCCCACCGGCCCCCCAATCTCACCCCCACCCTTAACAAGCAGCCCCCCCCACACACTAGTACTGGTATGACTTCCATACTCATCAGCCCACCTGGAATGCTTGCCAACAACTTCTCCAGGTGCTGTTCACAACGGAGGAGGGCAGCCCTTCCAGACAGAGGCCCAGTAAGCAGTCAGTGAACCTGATGGTCAGCGAGCGGGCACTCCCCACAGGAGAGAAACTCTTTTGGCCACTACACCAACAATGTGGGATCTCAATTCCTAGCAAGGCCCAGAGGGCTTTACCAGGTATCACCCATTGCTCTTACATGACCCTCTGCGGAAGAGCTAGGAAACCTATAAATTTATCTAAGGTCAGTGAGAATTTTCAGGCTAAGAGAATGTCCGCCTGCCTTTCTAGAGTGGCTGATGGAAGCCTACAGGCTTTATACCCCTAACAGCCCGGAGGCCCCGAGAACAAGAGGGCAATAAATATTGCCTTTATGACTCAGCCAGTCTGCCTCAGACCTGAAAAAGAAGTGGGAAGGGTTCAAGGGAAAAATCTTAGTGATTTGATACAAGTGGTTCATTGAGTATATAACAACCGAGATGACCCTAGCACGACAGAGACAAAGAAACTAGCTAAAATACTAGGAATTGCCATGAGAGACCCCAGAGACTCAGGAAAAGGAGAGCATGGCCCACTCACGGAGAGACTAACCTGTGGGCACTGCCAAGCCATGGGGAAGGATCAATGTGCCTACTGCAGGAAAGAAGGACACTGGAAAAATCAGTGCCTTGAAAACCCCAGGAGAGGTCCACGACCCTCCACAAGAGTGGACGGGCCTCATCTGCAACGAGAAAGACCCAAGCAAGAGACAATAAGGCTTGAAGAGCTGCATGAAGGGGTCAGGGCTCTGTTTCACTTCGCCGCCAAAACCCAGGCTAACACTCCATATAGGCCAGGCAGTAAATTTCTTGGTGGACACAGGGGCCACCTTCTCAGGTTCAGAAAGGTATACGGGCACATTTACAAAAAGAAAGATGTGTATTACTGTGAGCCTATGATTCCTTCCACAGATAACTCACACCAGAAGGTTTGCATGGAGGTTAGGTGGGCTTCCCAAGACAACAAGATAACAAATATCTATCTGCCCTTTCTCCCAGTTAGCCACCTGGTTATGATGGCACTGGCTCCTGGCTCAGCTGCTGAGTCAGTGAAGCAGTTATAGCAGGAGAAGACTAGGTGGCCGGTGGCCATCAACGGAAGGACCAAATCTCCACAGTGGGCTTCCTGTTTCAATATGGAGCCATGTCTGTCACCTACTGGACACCATCTCTATTCTGAGCTCATAATTGCCACCCCAGGTCTCAAATGCAGCGCGCAGATACACACTATATGAAACAGTCTCTGATTAACCCCTCTCAATAACTTGCTGACATGGGCTTCTGGATAATCCAGTACATTTACTTTCCAGATGAGAAAACTCCCTCAAAAACACACAGGAGTTGACCCAGAGACAAAAACTGGTTAACAACAAAGTCATATTCACAACCAGCGTCTGGACCAAGAGCACGGTGCCCCACAGAACTGTGCCCATCGAGAAGTCAATATCTCCTGGACTCTCAAAAGATCTGAGCTGATGCCCCCCCTCCCACCTCCTTGCAGCCCCCAAAGATTGTATTTCACAGGATGGCACCGGAGCTGCAGCTCGCGGAGAGGGACATATCTGATCAGAGAACACAGAGCAGAACAAGGGGGAGGAGGGGAGAATGGAGCACATCCTGGCCCACTATACCTTGAGGATGATGTTCCCAATCAGAGAAGCCAGTCCACAGAGAAGACCACATGGGCAGCCCCACGATGAGAAATGTCCCTCAAAGACCCATTGCCCTAGAGGGGACAACACTGGAGACACAGTGTGGGAACTGCGCCCGAACTGATCTTGCTACATCGAGGCATGACACTAAGGGAGTGCAGCGGAAGAGCTAGAAAACGGAGCATCAAAGTTCCCGGGGAATGCCAAAGGTGGACTTTGTGGTCAGGGCTCGGTGCCCCAACAGACTGGACTGGAAAACACTCCTAAAGTTCACCACACAGTCCTTGTACTAACTATGAGCTTTTCTTTCTTGGTTAGTTTTGTTTTCTTTTAGTGTCATTGGATTTTTGTTGTCTTGGTTTTTTTGGGTTGCTTGTCTTGGTTTTGTGCATGTTATTACCTTTTCTGGTCTGTCTAAATTAGATAGGCTGGATGTCCAATCTGGAGGACAAAACCCAGGACCAACACTTCTGGGGTGTGGGGCATGGGAAAGAGGGAGGTGGGCGTAAAGGAAGCGGTGTTAAGAAACCCAGAAACAAGAGAACAGGAAGTCATGCATATCCGTGGTGAGGTAGATGTAGGAGGCCTGGTAGGGTGGGATCAAGGGTAATGGAACCAAGAAGAATTACTGAAACCCAAAGGAAGACTGAGCATAGCAGTGGGCACAAGAGGAAAATGAAAGGGAAATAGAAGAGCAAGCGAGGAAGCAAGGGCCTGTTATAGAGGTCTTTAAAAAAGTATGTCCATATGTAAATATATTCATATATGAGCATGGGGAAATAGACCTACGTCCATATATTTATAGGTTTCGTATTAAGGTAGCAGATGGACTCTGGGCCTCCACTCAAATACTCCCTCATTGCAAGAATACTTTGTTCTATTAAACTGGCATTCTATGGTGCTCACCTTCCCCACAGGTACACTGAAGACAAAGCTGATGGTGCCCAGCTGTCAAAAGATATAGCGTCTGAGGTCTTAAAAGCTTGAATGTAAACAAGCGGCCACCTAGCTCAGAAGCAACAAAGCCCACATGGAATAATCACACCAGCCTATGAGATCACGAGGTTTCGAAGGGATCAGGTGTCAGGCATCATCAGAACAAAAACATCTTATTGGGAATGAGAAGAGTGCTTGGTAGAGACCCAAAGCCCATTTCCAGACCACTGGACAATACCTTACAGAAGGGTCTCAGAGAGGAGATGAGCCAAGACTAGGTACGAGATAGCAATGATGAAACACAACTTTCCTCCAGTTGCTAAATGCTTTCTCTCCCCCCATTATCATGACCCCAATTCTACCTTACAAATCTGGCTAGACCAGAGAATGTACACTGGTACAGATAGCAACTGGAAACACAGGGAATCCAGGGTGGATGAGTCCTTTAGGACCAGTATTATGAGTGAAGACACTGAGAGGGTAAGCGGGAGGGCAGTTTGGAAACGGGGAACTGATTACAAGGATGTACATTTTACTTCAACAGAAAAGTGGGTGAAGGGGGATATCAGACAGTGCAAGATATGACAAAAATTAGTAAATTACCAAGGATTGATGAGCGAGGGGTAGCGCACATGGGGGGTGGGGATGGGAATGAGGAGCTGAGGCCATGGGCTTGGGTGGAGAGTGGATATTTTGAGAATGAGGGAAATGAATGTACAAATGTGCTTTACATAACTGATGTATGCATAGAATATGTTTAGTGTTGTATGAGCCCCTAATAAAACGTTAAAAAAAAAGATCTGGGCAGAGGACTCATTCAAGGATCATCTCAGGCTGGATTAGACCCTTCTAAGTAGAAAGTCCTGCATCTGAACAGTATCCACCAGCCATTCATGTCCAGTTCTGCTGCCTCCAAAGAGCCTTCCTGGGTTTGTCAGATCTCTCTGGGGACAGACAGACCTCGGTCCTCTGCTCTGTGTGAGAAAGAATGCATGTAGAAGCCTGATTGTCATCCAAGTGGGTTTTATGAGCATTAGGGAGGCATGGTGGGCAACCCTGGTCAACCCCAGCAGCTGAATTTAATTTACATGGCCTTGGTGGGTCAATCAAGTTGCAGCACTCACCCAGGTGTACCTCCTCTTCCTGGCCGGAAACCTGAACCTCTGAGCACGCACAGTGTGCCACTCCTTCTTGGGCTGCTACCTTGGCCCTCTGGGCATGCATAATGGACACCCCAGTCCCTAGGATAGCTACCTAACATTTGCCCCCTGAAGAGGTATGGACCCAAATCTTTGGGGTACTGGGCGACGACATCTCTAAGTACTTCCTGCTGCAAAAGGGGCAAATGGGGCTCAGAAGGGATTGTCCACTCAGGTCCCAGGATGGATAAAGTTGAGGTTGTTCAGGAAATCGTGGTCCTGCAGCTGGCACACTTGGTTTGGAGGCCTTGGTAACCTGAGAACTTCTGGAAAAACAAACAAAAAGACAAAAGGTTGAAGAGTTTAAGTGAGACAAGTCTAAGATTCGGAGGAGGTAGTTCCCTTCAAGTTAGGTGAGTGTCACAAGAAATAAGTATACTTAGGATTATCAGGCATGTGTTTGTTCACTCTAAGTACAGGAACGGGGATTAAAGCATTCACAATTTCCCTAGGAGGGCACAGGGTTTGGGCACTACTAGGTGCAGTGGGATCACTGCTTCATTTATGATCCTAAGGTCTTACACCTGCTGATAAGACCCATCCTTTTTAACCCTATAATGGCTCAATTTTCAATTTGGGGGAAATGTTTTTGTTTTTATTCTTTATTTTCAAAGTTATCTACCTATTTATCTGTCTGTTTATCTATCTATCTATTAATATATACATTTCTTTATATGTTATGGAAATATGCTCAGCGTTATAGAGTTAAATGGTAATATTGGGGTACTACAGGGGGAGTCAACAGTAATCAAAAGTAGAGTAACTGCCTAAGTCATTTTTAATTTTCTTGGCTTCAATTTGAATAAAAGGCTGGTAAATTACCCAGGGACCAAATTTCCCTGGTGCCTCTACTATGGGTAGAATGATCAGGGGTGTGTCAGGGCTGCGAGAATAGTAACCCCTAAGTCCAGGATCCCTTAGGGCAGGGGTCCTCAAACTGTTTACCTAGGGGGCCAGTTCTGTCCCTCAGATCATTGGAGGGTCAGACTATAGTTTTTTAAAAACCTATGAACAAGTTCCTATGCACACTGCACGAGTCGGCTGCTAAGCAGGACAGGCAGAGGCAGCAAAAACACCCTGAGGGTGGAATAAATGTCGTCAGGCCACATGTGCCCCACGGGCCACAGTTTGAGGACGCCTGCCTTAGGGGTTCCTGTGTGCACTGGGGATGAAGGTCTCTACTGCTCCTCAAAAGGAGAAATGCTCTAACTTCTGGCATCTCCACCCATTTCCCATCACTCTACAGAACTGTTCCAGGTGAATCAGGGTTGGAAGGAAAATTGTGCCATTCTCTGGCCACCATTCTCCTTTCTCAAATAAAGTTGCATAGTGTATCAGCTTTTGTTTGTCTAGCCTCTGTGTCAACTCTATCCCAATTGGACAGGATTCATGCAAGGGGGCAATTCCTGAGTATGAAGCTGCTAAGTCCCATCTGGAAAGCACAAAACAAGGCTATTTAGAGCTTGCTGCCTCAAGGTCAATAACCCCGCTTCAGAGCAGACCCCTGGTGTGCTATTAAACTGATGCCTCTGACAGGTGCCCCCACCATAGACAAAGGGTCAAAGAGCAGTCACTGTGGGCGACTTTAGGTCCAACCATTTTCTAGACAATAAGCTAGGAGGACCACTGCTTGGGATGGCCCCACAGCCTTCCAAGATGCCTGCTGGCAGGAGCAGACTCTCAAATCTCTGAAGGGAAGGGGCATCTGGCAGCTCAGGGAACCTTTAGGAAAATTGGAATTTCTGGCTGGAACATCATGGCAGCTGAGCTATATTAAGAGCTGTCCCCAAAAGTGCGTGAAGAAACACCACTGAAAGCCTAAAAGTAAGGGTTACCCAGGCTAGGCTTCCGAAGGCCTTTGTCTTAAGACTGAGCAACGGAAAACCAGCCAGTAACAAGGAACAAACCTACACTGGTAGAACACTAACCCTAGAACACCTGAAGTTTTCAATGCAGGAAATAATATTTTTTTGTTTTTATTCTTTACTTTCATTGTTATCAATATATATGACAACCAAAGTATATTTTAAAAGTACAAATTTTCAAAAATATAACCAAATTGTCATATTTATAATATATAATTTTGGTGCCAGATACATTTTAATTAAATGTTACAAAAAAGTCCTGCTCAGTGTTATAGGGCTCAAGCAGCTTGTTTTAAAAACCAGGAGAAAGGCAAAGGGAACGGAGGGTAAAAGGGAAACATTTGGCTGCCGGGACAAGGCAGGGCTATCTCCCAGGCCTAAATCAACCAGCTCCCGAGGCAGTGCCCTTCCACGTGTTTGGACTGGTGGGCACCATTTTGGCCTGGGTCATAGGCCCTGTTTCCCCATGGCGGCTATGTAGGTTCTCTGGGAAAACCATAAAGAGCCTTGATAATGGTGAAGCCATTCTGAACTGACAGAAGCCACCATGAAAGGTAAATAAAGTAGCTATGAACTGTCAATGAACTAGCTGATATTGGGGTGGTAGGCCGTGCAGACGTAGCCCAAGGGAATGTCCCAAAGGAAATGGATGTTCAGAAGGCTTTTGAGAACAAGAGCAGTTTTTGTTCAACTAAGAATGGCTAACCGCAACACCCCACTTCTCTACTCTGCCTGCTTGCACACCTGCACATTGCACAAGTATAAAAACCTTTGGAAAATTCAACTGGGGGCTGCTCAGTCTCCTCTCAAGAGGGCTGACAGACCCTGTGCAGAAAATAAAACTTTTTCTGTTGAACTTGCCGGTGGTCGGAGATGCTTTCTTTCTGGGAATGGACAGTAGCTACAACATTTCGAGGTGCACCGAGATCCGAGTGCCACTGTCGGAGCCTGCTTAGAAAGGGGAACCAGGACATCCTGATCTGATCCCTTAAATTCATGTGTGGATTGACATTGCCACTAAGAAGCCAACATATATAAAAGACTTACTTCCTCCCCCAACATAAAGAGTTCTTGTTTCCAAGATTTCAGTAAACATGGCAGGACCGGAAAAACAACCTGTCCAAGTTCCTAAAACCACCAAGGTGGAGGCTGTCCCTGTCCCTCCCCCCTCCCTTCCCCCTTTCCCTACCTGTCTGATTTATCCCATTTTGCAAGAGGACTCTGGGAGCAGGAGAGCTGGCTTCCGACCCTTGGTGCCGCTGCCACCCTATCAGGTTCCCAAGGGGCCGGAGAGAGGAATACTCACAGCCTCTTTTTGAGCCCCCCCACCCCACAACAAATACACTAGGGCAGGCATGTCTTAACAACCCCCAGAGAAAGATCACTCAGCAGCAGCCATTCTCCCCTTAAGGCAAGCAGCCCCCAAACCTGGGAAGACTCCCGAATCCCTTTTTCAGTATATGTTCCCTTTTGTTCCAGGGGTTTGTATAATTGGAACCAACAAAACCCCTTTTTTCTGACAAACCATAAGGTCTGATTTCTTTGCTAGATATGGTTTTCCATACTCATCAGCCCACCTGAGGTGATTTCCTGCAACTTCTCCAGGTGCTGTTCATATCAGAGGAATGGGACCCCTTCCAGAGAGGCCCAGAAGGCAGTCAATGGACCTAATGGTCAGCCAGCGGGCACTCCCCACTTGAGAGAAATTTTTTTCCCCACTGCACAACCAATGTGGGATCCAAACTCCTAGCAAGGCCCAGAGGGCTTAAGCAGATATCACCAGTTGCTCTTGCAGGGCCTCCGCTTAACCACTAGGAAGCCTATAAATTTATCTAAGGTCAGTGAGAATTCTCAGGCTCCTACAAGAGAATGTCCGCCTGCCTTTTTAGAGTGGCTGATGGGACGCCTACGGGCTTTATACCCCTATTGACCTGAAAGCCCCCTGAGAACAGGAGGGAAGTAAGTATTGCCTGTATTATTCAGTCAGTCTGCCTCAGACATGAAAAAGAAGTGGGAAGGGTTTGAAGGGAAAAATCCTAGTGATTTGGTAGAAGTGGCTCATTGAGTGTATAACAACAGAGACAAAGAAACTAGCTAAAATACTAGTAATTGCCATGAGAGACCCCAGAGGCTCAGGAAAAGGAGAGCATGGCCCACTCACGGAGAGACTAACCTGTGGGCACCACCAAGCCCCGAAGAAGGATCAATGTGCCTACTGCAGGAAAGAAGGACATTGGAAACATCAGTCCCTTGAAAACGCCAGGAGAGGTGCACCACCCTCCACTAGAGAGGACGGGCCTCATTCACACCTAGAAAGACCCAAGCAAGAGACAATAATGCTTGAAGAAGCTGAATGAAGGTGTCAGGGCTGTTTCACTTGGCCTCCAGGATCCCACGCTAACACTCCAAAAAGGGGGCCAGCCAGTAAATTTCTTGGTGGACACAGGGGCCACCTTCTTGGTTTTGGAAAAGACTACAGGTGCATTGCCAAATGAAAGATTTTAATTACAGGTGCCACATGGCAGACCCAAGCATACCCATGGACAACGGCCAGAATAACAGATTTAGCACAAGAGACAGTTCCACACTCCTTCCTGGTAATGCCTCAGGGCCCCTTTCCCCTAATTGGTCGGGATTTATTACGATAAATGGTGGCCATGATTACTTTCTCATCTGCTGCAACCACCTTAACCCTTGAACTTGAAAAGGCAAAGGTTTTGCTCACCGCTCCACTGCCAGAGGGATATGTGTTTTATCAAAGAGCAGAAGAAACCTCCTCAAAGGAACTTCTTGATAAATGGCTAAAAGATATTCCTTTTGTTTGGGCAGAGAACAACCTGCCAGACCTTGCTGAACATCAGGTGCCTGCGGTCGTACAACTTCTGAGCTCAGCCACACTGGTGAGTGTCAAGCAAAACCCTACTCCCTGGAAAGCACAGGTGGGTATTGCTGTTCACATATGCAGACTAAAGAGGACAGGCATTTTGGTGCCCTGCAAGTCCACATGGAACGCTCCCCTGCTGCCCATGCCGAAACCGGGAACTGAGGACTTCCAAATGGTGCAGGATCTCGGAGAGGTAAATGCGAGGGTAGAAACTGTCCACTCCACGGTACCAAACTCCGAGACCCTCCTGAGTACTATCCCATCAAACTGAATTTGTTATACTGTTTTGGACTTAAAGGATGCTTTGTTCTCCATACCCTTGTCCTCTGTACGTCAACCCAATGAAGACTTACAGGAATACAAGGAGGAACACCCCCAAACCCCCTTGCTCCAGTATGAAGATAACCTCCTCCTGGCCTCCGAAACCCTGGAGGAATGCCCAAGTGCTACCGAGGACCTGTTAATAGTCCTTGGCCAATTGGGGTCCAGGGAATCTGCAAGAGAGGCTCAACTGTGTGTCAATAAAGCTGTATACCTAGGCTACCAACTGGAGGAGGGAAAACAGACCTTGTCCCCCAGCCGCACTGAGGTGATCCTCAAAATCCCAGTCCCTGAGACTAAGAGGCAGGTGTGAGAGTTTCTAGGATTTGTGGGGTACTGTCCATTGTGGAATTTGGGATTTGAGGGATTAGCCAAACTCCTATATGCAAGTACTGGGGAAAGGAAAAAACTTCAATGGACTGAAGTAGAACAGCAAGCGTTTGAATCCTTAAAAACGTCGTTCATATGGGCACCCTCTCTTCCCCTTCCAGACATAGAAAATCCCTTCCAATTGTCTATGAGGCCAGGGGCACAGCAAAAGGAATGCTAACTCAGAACTTGCAGCCATGAAAGAGACCTGTGGCCGATCTTTCAATCACACTAGACTCTGTAACTGCAGGATGGCCGAGCTGCATGCGAGCTGAGGCTGCCACGGCCATCCTAGTTATAGAAGCTAGGAAGCTTACACTGGGGCAGGATATTGCTGGGGTAGGGGGACCTATGGTTGAGCCCCTCCTAACAAGTCCCCTGGACCGGTGGATCTCGAATGCCAGGATTATACCACAAATCCCCAAGGTAATGGCCATGACCATGCCATCCCAAGTGTTACTGCCACAACCTACATACTCGGAAAATGATCTAAAGGTAAGCCAAGAGCTGGGCTGCCAAAGAAACTCGGAGCATCCAGGTGGCTGCTCCATCCTGATGGAAGAAGATTCATGCCAGAAGCTCTGGGAGAGATCTGATTCAAGGACTACATGAAGGTATGCACTCAGGATCCTCTAAATGGTCTCAGTTGCTCCTCAGGTACTTTTACATACCCAGGCTTGGACACTGGGTGGCAGATGACACCACTGTTGCTTGCACTGTGCTCGCTCGGGGAAACATCCCTAGAAAAGAAAAGGAGCAACCCCAACCACAAGCTCGAGGTAGTACTCCTGGAGAATTCTGGGAGGTGGACTTTATGGATATCAAACTTAGAAAGTATGGCTACGGGTATTTGCTGGTGCTAGTGGACACCTATTTTGGATGGGTGGGAGCCTTCCCAACGAAGAAGGACACTTCTGCCACTGGGTGTAAATTATTAGTAACTAAAATTGTCCCTAGATTTGGCTTCCCACCACCTTGGGGTCCAACAATGGCCCAGTATTCATTGCTCAAATTACTAAAGTATTAGCAATGCTTCTAAATATTAACTGGAAGCTCTACTGGGCTTATAGGCCCCAAAGTTCAAGGCAAGTAGAAAGAATAAACAGAACCCTAAAGGAATTGTTAGTTAAGTTGCATTTAGAAACTGGCGAGAACTGGATTGATCCTTTCTTTACCTTTTGCCCTACTTCGAGTCCGATGCACTCCCTATGTGAAAAGCACGACCCCGTTTGAATTTAAGTTTGGCAGACCTTCCCCAATCCTCCCAAGACTGAAGGAAGTAGAAGTAATGGAAGTCACTACTTGTTCCTTCATGAAGTGCCTGCAGGCTGTCCAGCAGGTGAGACAAATCATCTGCTCCGACACCTTCATTTTGGGCCCAACCAAGGGAAAGGTGAAGAGGCAGCCCACAACTTGCAACCTGGAGACTGAACGTGGGTAAAGAAGCACTGACCCGAGACCTTAGAACCTAGGGGGACTGGCCCATACTAGGTGATACTTATAACACCAACTGCTATTAAAGTAGTGGGGAAGGGGCCGTGGATTCATCAGTCACAAGTCAAAAAAAGCCCTCCCTGAGCATATCCTGAAAAGATGAACACTCAGAAAGACAGAAAAACCCTCAAAATTAAGGCTTTACAGAACTTAATTGTTTTTGTCTGAGCATTGCTGACAGCACCCGCCATTTCGCCCAACCACAAACACATCTGTGGACTGCTACTCGAACCTCCAACAGTGAATATGTAACTTCTTACACTGGGTCTGACCCCCGTTTCCGCTTTGATTTGTTTGATTTGCTAGGAAAGAGCTGGCATTCCGGATCCTTTAAAGGTAAAGGGCACAATGGGGCCCATAACCGGAATCCCGTCCTATGGGTGCGGAATACCCTCTATAGAAAGAAGGCTCCAAACACACCATTTCTATAGATGCCCGGCTCATGGGCTCCCTAACTGCCAAGGGGAGGGACATTGCCATTGTGCAGCTTAGGGTTGTGAAACTATCATCTTCAGGGTGGAAACTTGTTAAAGACGACCCTATTGTTTTTACAAGAATGGGACTCAAGTCGGAGGGGTTTGATCCCACCACGTGTATGGTTTCCAAATGTAACCCAATAAGAACTGGATTCAAGCGTTATTGGGTTCACTGGGAACACATGGGGAATTCAGTATTATGTAAATGATAGAGATCCCGGGACAACCTTTACTATGCAGCAAAGTAAAATATGGCAACTTCCTGTCTATAAATAGGCCCAAACCTGGTGATAAATCCTGAAGAGCCACAGCTGGGTGTCATTAAGATTCCTTTGCCGCACCCTCCAGACTCTTCAGTAACTTTCCCGTTCACTGCCAGCCCAACTCAAAGGGCCCTTCCCATTCAGGAGCCACCTCAAGGTTCTGTGTTTGATACTCTGGATGCTGTATTCCAATTTATGAACTCAAATCCTAACCTCGCAACTGATTGTTGGCTTTGTCTGAACCCTGCTCCCCCTTACTCGGTAGGCACAGCTATAAATAGCACTATTGGTGCAGAGCGTAATCCAATTAGAAATGTTAGTAAGAAGGATTACACGAAGCAGCAGTCTGTAGGTGAGGTTAGAGTGGACTCAACTCTAGCTCACTTTAAAAGATTACCAAGGGCGAAGACTGTTTTTATTCATCTAATTATCCCTTTAATATATCAAAATATCAAGATTTTTGCCTTCAAGCTGTTCCTATTGAACCAAATGGTGATCCTTATTTGTTATCTGCCACAACGGGTACTTGCTTTACTTGTTCCACAGGACTAGCACCCTGTCTCCTTTCCCCAGTATTAGCAGCAGACCCGGGTATTTGTGTCCTAGTGCATGTTATTCCTCAAGTGTACCTGTGTTCTGGTGAAGGAGGTAGGGATAACTTTGGAATTTCTGGATGAGCTAAAAGAGCCCCAATGTCAGTCCCACTGTTAACGGGGCTTGGGATTATGGGATTAGCTGCAGTCGGGTCAGTTGCTTTAATACAAGGAAACTTAAACTATCAGACTCTTAGTCAGCAAATTGCTTTAGATTTACAGGGATAAAAATACCATGTTTCCCATTTAGAAAGATCCTTAGACTCCCTTGTAGAAGTGTGTTGCCAAACTGCCGAGGGCTTGACTTGCTCCTTTTGAAACAAGGAGTGTTGTGCATGGCATTAGGAGAAACTTGTTTTATGCAAACCATTCAGGAATCATTAAAGATAGTTTAGCCCTGGTTAGGAAAAGATTAGAGGAAAGAGTCAAGAAAAGAAATGAAGAAACCAATTGGTTTGAAAAGCTACTTAATTGGGCAACCTGGCGAACCACCCTAGTAACGCCCCTAGCCGGATCCCTAATCCTCCTCCTGCTAAACCTCACGTTTGGACCAATAATAACCAATAAGCTAGTGGCAGTCCTCAAACAGAAAGTACAAACCATAAAACTCTTAGTGCTGAGCCCACCGTACACTGGGCTGGCTACCGCAGATTCAATGATTTGAACTCGGCTAAGAAGAGGAGGGAATGTAGCAGCTCTGGGCAAAGCTTAAACAGCCTTGACAAGAGAAGTCATTTTGAGCTGATAGAAGCCATTATGAACAGTAAATAAACTAGCTATGAACTGTCAACGAACTAGCTGATATTGGGGAGGTAGGCTGTGCAGACGTAGCCTAAGGGAATGTACAGAAGGAAAGACCAGAGCAGGTAATGTTCAACTAAGAATGGCTAACTGCAACACCCTGCTTCTCTACCTGCTTGCATACCTGCACATTGCAAAAGTATAAAAACCTTTGGAAAATTAGACTGGGGGCCACTCAGTCTCCTCTCAAGAGAGCTGACAGTCTCTGCGCAGAAAATAAAACTTGTTCTGTTGAACTTGCCCGCGGTCTGGGTGGCTTTCTTTCTGGGAAGAGACAGTAGCTACAACAGACACAGGTGGCGCCATTCTGCCTGGGAGTGGAGTCATGTGGCTGGGAAAATGGAAGCCGCAGATTGTGGCCTAGCCAAAAGCCAGCCTGGAGCCAACCACCCAGCCAGAGACCGGCCCAAACCAACAGGGTAGATGTGGGCGCTCCCAGCCATCCTGATTGGCGGAGCCGCAGCACACCACTGTGTCCCAGTCTTGGTGCAACAGACTCCATTTTGAGGCCTGCACCTCCATCTTAGCTCTCAAGACTGACCCCTAACCGACCTCCCCTCCCCTGCTCTACCCCAAATTCCTGGAACCAGCTCGTCCCAAAGCCAGAATGTTTTCTGAATATATGGTCACTCCACCCCTCCCTCACATATAGATAAGATTAACGACCCCTCTGAAGCACCTATGTGCGCAGATCCACCCCAGCCATGATCAAAATACTCTACGGACAACCTTTTCTTTTCTCGCCTCTTCCTGCAACTGATTGCCCTCTGCTAGCTTCGTACCTTCCATACTTGTCCTTGCTCCGCAACCTTCTTAGACAACACGAAAACTCCCCCATCCCTGAACCATCTCCGACCTCTGCTGATCACCAAAAACCAGTGCATCCTGGAAATGCTGTGTTAATTAAATCCCTAGCACCCAGACCCTTAGCACCCCGGTGGGAAGGCCCTTACACCGTAGTGCTCACTACTCCCTTGGCAGTCAAGGGTCTTGGAATAGATTCCTGGGTACATTTGTCCCGAGTCAAGGCAGCAGTGAACTCTGACCATGGCTCCCAGTGGTCTGACTCAGTCTAGTGGTCCTATGTCTCTCCGCCTCACTCGCCTCACCAAGCCAGCCAGCTAAGCCTAACATAATTTCCCCTTTTGCTAGCGATTTTACTTGACTGAAAACTATACCAATTACGCCCGCACTAAGCGTTATGATTATTTGCTGGCCACCGCTGACTGCCCACCCACAGGGTGCAGAACACCCATATACTTAAATTTCACTGACTTTAAGCGGCTTCAAGGAAAAGCTGATCCCATTATTTGCTACCTGTATGACCAGAAGGCAACTACTCAATGTGCAAAAAGGTGAATACAGAAAAATGTAGGGTGTCCTTGGTCTTCCTGCCAGATACTTTACCTTTCCCTTTGTCCCCAGGAATGATTCTACTACCATAAATCTAAATACACTCTCACAATCCCAGACCCCTGGGATAGCCGCTGGACACCTCTGGTTCCAGGAGCGTGGTACGCCACTCGCCGAGAGAAATTTCCAGACGCCAAACTCTATGTATGGAGGTCGCTACTCCAGGTCCAATCCACCATCCACTGTAATATTCAGATCCAAGACCTTCAACTCACTAAGCAAATTTCTAAACCTTCTGAGTCTCCCTTCTCCCAGCTTACCCTGCTACAGCAGGGACTGGCCATCGCCACTTTGCTGGACTAGCCAACCTCTCCACCTGCTGCATGTGTGCAGCCCTAGAACGCCCTCCTCTGGTAGCAGTACCAGGTCCTGCCCTGTCATTTTCATCCAACGTAAAGACCACAAAACCCATAACCATCCCCAATATTCCTCTGTACATCCAACCAGAAAACACTCAAGTGCCCTTTTGCTACTCCAATCCATCGACACAGACATGTAATGTCACCCAAATCCCCTCCAAACCACTAACAGCGCCAGAAAAAATTTTCTTTTGGTGCAACTATACACTAAGCATTTAAACATCAGTTCTACCTTACCCTTTTGTGCCTGCCCGTCACTCTGGTTCCGCAGCTCACTGCATACACTCCGGCTGAGGTCCAGGACAAATACATCCAGGTATACAGTCGCCAAACTAAAAGAGCAGTTTTTCTTCCGATAGCAGTGAGAATCTCCTTAGCCTCAGCAGCAGGTGCAGTAGGACTCAGCGGCGGGACCCTTAGTCCCTCTATCACCACAGCAGACAAGTTATCCACACGCTTCCAGCTGGCAGTCGATGCCTCTGCCAAATCTCTAGCCTCCCTGCAGAAACAAACAACCTCTGTTGCCCAAGTTGCCTTGCAGAGCCGCTGCACTTTAGACCTCATCACTGCTGAAAAAGGAGGAACCTGCTAATTCCTCCAGGAGGAATGCCGTTATTACATCAATAAGCTGGGAATTGTGGAAACTAGAGTCCAGACCCTCAACAAGCTAAACCGTGAGCTGCAAAACAACAGATTCAGAACAGACGGATCCTCTTCCTGGTGGAACTCTTCTCTGTACTCCTTCCTAGCCCCCATACTAGAACCCATAATTTTAGTAGTAATTTTGCTCTTAATTGCTCCTTGTCTCATTCAGCTCCTGCCGTATAGCAGTCCACCAGCAACAACAACCTCTCCACCCTGTGCCAGGCCGCAACTCCCAGTACTCTGCCTGGAAAAGCCCCTCCCCTTGCTCTTCGCCCACTACCCACAGGAAGCAGTTACAGAAATGGACTAATGTCCCTTTTCCCTATAGGGTCAGTCTAAAACGTCCTGTCTTGGCACAACAGACTCCATTTTAGCTCTCAAGACTGACCCCTAACTGACCTCCCCTCCTCTGCTCAACCCCAAATTCCTGGAACCAGCTCCTCCCAAAGCCAGAAGGTTTTCTGAAGATATGGTCACTCCACGCGTCCCTGACATATATAGGTAAGATTAACGACCTTCTCTCTTCGGAAGCACCTGTGTGCGCAGATCCACCCCCCCCCCCAAGCTATGATTCTCCCCAGCTGTGCCTGCCAGCAGTGGGCATAAAAACGCCGCCAGGATTTTTTCCCTGGCGTGGCTTCAATAGCTCAATACCCTGAGTTGCTGAACCCGCCACAAGTTCGCAATAAAGCCTGCTTCTAAAACTTAATTAATTGGGTCTTTGATTCTGTTTTCGAGTCCAAATAAACTTTTACACTGAGCCTCGAGAAGGCTTTGGGAGTCAAAATCCTCCCAGCCTCCAGGCAGCAGCGTCCCAGCCCCCTCCCAAATGCAGCCCGGGAAGGCAGGCACAGAGAGGCACATCAAGTCCCGCACACCAGCAAGAAACGGCGCAAAGACCAACACCAGCAAGAAATGGCGCAAAGTCCGACACCAGCAAGAAACGGCGCAAAGACCGACACCAGCAAGAAACGGCGCAAAGACCGACACCAGCAAGAAACGGCGCAAAGACCGACACCAGCAAGAAACGGCGCAAAGACCGACACCAGCAGGAAATGGCGCAAAGACTGACACCAGCAAGAAATGGCGCAAAGACCGACACAAAAGGCTGGGGCTGCGGCAATACGCTACAAGCGTCCCCAGGGGCCTCCACCGTATTGGGTGGGGCGCCACTTGGATTGGCTCACCTAGGCCAGGTGAACTCAACCCAACAATTCTCCCAAGGGTGGTGAGGTGAAAGGAGCCCAGAGGGGCCCACAACCCGTGAGACCAGCATGGGAAGGCCCACTCCTGGGCCCGGCTTACCTCATAGCTTCCAGTCACACAGCACCGCTTCTGTTCGAACATCACCGCTTCTGTTGGACCTCACCTGGGGCAGGTGTGCCTCGGTCCTCGGCTCCACGCCAGAAACAGCTCACGCCGAGGCCTGGTTTGGGATCCTCTTGAGTTTTATGAGCGGTTAGGGAGGCGTGGTCGATGACGTAGTTCGACCTCATTGGCTGTATTGTTGAATTGAATTCACCTGGCCTAGGTGAGCCAATGCAGGTACAGCGCCCACCCAGGCGTAGCTCCCCCTGCTGGCTGGAAACCTGAACTTCTGAGCATGCAGTGAGCCTCTACTTCATGAGCCGGTAGCTCAGACCTCTGAGCTTGTGTAATGGGCCTGCCAGTCCCTATGCTAGCTCCCTAACAGGTTTTCCAGCCAAAGGTCTGCCTTCTGGGGCTGTTCTACAGAAAGCACTTGGTTCCTGACCCCTACGCATTCAGGGTGGTGGATGCCCTTGCTTCCATGCTTGCTTCTATGTAATTCTGGAATGGTCCTTGTTTCACACGGTCGGCGAGGTCAGGAATTCTGGGCTGGTTGGCTACCAGGCACAAAATAAATAGCCAACGGATTGAAATCTCAACCCCTATATTGGTTTATTATGGACCACACAGACTTGTTTTCTGGAACTTCCCTCCTCAATTTCTGAACCCTTGAACTCCTTGCCACCTCTACGTGGAAAACAAGGATTCCAAACTCCGATCACCACATCTGCCTGCCCCCCCCAGTCCCTCTGTGGTCCCCCTTGTCTTCCAGAGGTGCATTGTCAACCAGCAAAGTCGGGCCTCTCCATTTCTCAGAAGCTGCAGATTGTTACGTGACATCACCCTGTGTTTAAATGTTAGTGATTATGCTATCTAAAAAACAAATCTGAGCCAACTGGGGACAAACAAAACTCATTTCAAACACCAGCTCTGTCTCCCATAAGGTCCCGTGTACAACTGCTACAACACAACAGTGGGTCCTGCTGGGTCTCTACTATCATCTGGGAGGAAGGCTATTTATTACCGGGAATCCTACCTTGGTCCCTTGGTGTTAATTGCAGACTCACTGGGTGACGGATTGTATCTGACACGCACCATGTTTCCCGCAGCAAACACAACACTTTGTCAAACTCCGTTTGGTATTGCTCCATCCCTCCATCATTCTCCCTAATGACAAAAATAATTAACACATTCATATAAAAGCACAGGATGAGGAGAGCTTTAATTTATTCATCTAGTTCAGGGTCCTCCCTGTTATCAATATATGACAAGTTAATGTCATATATTAATTAAAAAGCAACAGTGAAGCAATTTAGGAAACTGAGGGATTGTCATGGGTCCTGGTTGTGACAGCATGTTTTGGGCATCATGGAAGATTACAGATTTGCCTTCTGTGGTATCTCATATCCATCATCCAAAAACTACCTGCTCTTAAGGGTAGAGAGAGTGAGCTTGTCTTTGAAAAAGGTGCCTGGGTCTCTTTTCCGGTTGCCGCAGCGCTAGGAACCATGAGTACCAAAGTCTCTCGCGACACCCTCTACGAGGCGGTGCGGGAAGTCCTGCACAGGAACCAGCGCAAGCGCCGGAAGTTTTTGGAGACGGTGGAGCTGCAGATCAGCCTGAAGAACTACGACCCTCAGAAGGACAAATGCTTCTCTGGCACCGTCAGGCTTAAGTCCACCCCGTGCCCCAAGTTCTCAGTGTGTGTCCTTGGGGACCAGCAGCACTGTGACAAGCGAAGGCCGTGGAGATCCCTCACATGGACATCGAGGCGCTCAAGAAGCTCAACAAGAATAAGAAGTTGGTCAGAAAGCTGGTCAAGAAGTATGATGCCTTTTTGGCCTCAGAGACCCTGATCAAGCAGATTCCTCGAATTCTGGGCCCGGGCCTGAACAAGGCCGGGAAATTCCCTTCCCTGCTGACCCACAATGAGAACATGGTGGCCAAGGTCGACGAGGTGAAGTCCACCGTCAAGTTCCAGATGAAGAAGGTGCTGTGTCTGGCCATGTGAAGATGACAGATGATGAACTCGTGTACAACATCCACTTGGCTGTCAACTTTTTGGTTTCGCTGCTGAAGAAGAATTGGCTGAATATCCGTGCTTTGTACATTAAGAGCACCGTGGGGAAACCCCAGCGCCTGTACTAAGCTACGGTTCAATAAACTTTATTGTTCCTGTTTAAAAAAAAAAAAAGAAAGAAAAAAGTGCCTGGGTTTGGTAGCTGCTCACAGGATGGCAGGTGTACCGTATTATGAGAATTTAACAAGGCTCTGAGAAGACAGTTATTGGAAGTTCTGGCTGGAGGGCAAGGCCATGACTCCTGAAAGATTCTGGATCCAAAAGTCAAGTCAGAACTGGATGCCACAGACTTTCTCAATCCAGCCCTCTTTGCCCCTCCCCTAAGGCCAATACATTTCTTTTTTTTTTTCTTTCATTATTTATTTATTTATTTTAATCGTTTTATTGGGGCTCATAAGGCTCTTATCACAATCTGTACATACATCAATTGAGCAAAGCACCCTTATACATTCGTTGCACTCATCACTCTCATAATTCACCTTCCACTTGGGTTCGTGGAATCAGCTCGGTTTCCCTTTTTTTTTCCCCCATCCCCCTCCCTCCCCGATCCCACCCCTGGTCCCTTGATAATTTATAAATAATTATTACATCTTATCTTACACTCCCCGGCGTCTCCCCTCACCCGCCTCCCCCTTGCCAATCTCCCAGAGAGGAGGTTACACATAGATCTCTGAGATTGGTTCTCCCTTTCTACATGCCCTTCCCTCCTGGTGTCGCCACTCCCACAGCTGGTGTTGAGGGGTTCGTCTGTCCTAGATTCCCTGTGCCTCCAGATCCCCACTGCACCGCTGTACATCCTCTGGTATAACCAGGTCCACAAGGCAAGGTAGGATTGGGGTCATGATGATTGGGAGGGGAGGAAGCGTTCAGGAACTAGAGGAAGGTTTTGAGTTTCATTGTTGCTACACTGAACCCTGAGTGGCCCATCTCCTCCTCACTACCCCTCTGGAAGGGGTGTCCAGCTGTCTACAGGTGGGCGTTGGGTCCCCATCATGCACTCCCCCTCTTTCACGGTGATGTGATTCTCACCACCACCCCACCTTTGATGTTGGAGACCTGGTCTCCTCTGTCCTTCATGATCACCTATGTTGGTGTGCTGCTTCCGTGTGGGCTCGGTTGCTTCTGGGCTAGATGGCCGCTTGTTTGCATTCAAGCCTTTAAGCCCCCAGACGCTATATCTCTCAGTAGCCGGGCACCATCCGCCTTCTTCACCACACTTGCTTATGCACACTTTCGTCTTCAGCCATTATGTGAGAGAGGTGATCACACAATGATTGATTTTGTTCCTTTGTATCTGCTACATGGTCCATTCAACACCTTGTATTCGCTTAGGCCGTGTGCTTCTTCTCTGTGGGTTTTGTTGCTTCTGAGCTAGATGGCCGCTTATTTGCCTTCAAGCCTTTAAGACCCCAGACGCTATATCTTTTTTTTGATAAGCCGGGCACCATCAGCTTTCTTCACCACATTTGCTTACACACACGGCTGTCTTCAGTGATCATGTCGGGAAGATGGGTATCCTGCAATGGCTGCTTAGCAGGGTGAGGTGCTATTGTATTGGGGGATTATGCATGAGGAGGCCCAATGTCCATCTGCTACCCTACTACTGAACCTATAAATATATGCATATAAATCTATTGCCCCCATAATCATAAATATGTTTACATATGTACATGTCTGTATTTAGGCTTCTCTGTATGCACTTTGCCTCCTACTCCTTTCCTCTATTTCCTTTCGCTTTCCTCCCGACCCATTACCATGTTTAGCCTTCATTCTGGATTCAGTAGTTCCTCTCAGTTACCTTGCTCTTGGTCACTCCCTTCCAGTCCTCCCCTCCCCTCCCTCCTCTGGTTTTGAACCATTCGCTGTTCCCTTGTCCCTGTGTTGGGCGACACCTCCTCCCTTCCCCTACCTCCCACGCTCTCATGTCCCTCCAGGACCGTTGGTCCTGTTGTTTTTTCTCTCATTATTTGTCCAGCCTATCTTGTCTAGGTGGACCTGCTGACATAGTAATACGTGCATACAAATGGATATGACTTTGACTGCGCCCAAGTGGCCCATAAGAACATGGCTTTGACAGAAGCAACATCGACACGCTGATAAGCAGAAAAGCCACTAGCATACAAAATTTACTGGGTAAAAAAACAAAACAAATTTAAAAAGACTAAACAAAAAGATAGCAAATATTAAAAGAAAAAATTGCTAGTAGTTCAAGGTCCTTTCATTGGCCTTTAGGAGTGTTTTCTAGGTGTAGCTTGTGAGGCGCCACGTCCTGGCCCAGAAGACCATCCTTTCTACTCCCTCGGGCTCCCTTTGCTCTGCTTCCTCCGCTGCTCCATTGCATGTCCCCAGTGTTTGCCTCAGTGTGGTGGGGTCAGCTCAGTTGCCCATCCCCCATTGTGTCTCAGGTGCTGTCCCGTGTAGGGCCATGTGTTGGTGCAGGATGTCATATCTCGTAGTGTGGTCAGCTGAATGGTCCTCTCTGTATGATGGGCTCTTCTAGCTGGTCTATCGACTTTGGGCTTGGTGGACTCAGGTGTACTCCACTATGTCCTTTCTCCTTCTTTTGTTTCAGCTTCCTTCTGGATGTGGTGTGGTGGGTCAGTTCCTTTCCCACTCCAGACAATCTATTTTTGTTTTCTGTGGTATTCCCTTCGAGTGTGGGGGTCGGCCTAATTCTGGTTTGGGCCGGCTTGTCGTCCAGCCTCTTTGTGTAGACCTCTGTACTTTGCATTGTCCTCCTTGTTTGGTGTGTCGTGTTGGGGTCCGTATGCATGTTCCAAATCTGTGGGGACATAACCGATACTCTCCCCCGGGTGGGTTAGTACCCTGCCCCCCCCCATACCATCCATTCGGATTCTCCCCCTCCCGGTTCTCCCTCTCCCTACCCCACTACCCCTTCTTTATGCTGGGCTCTTATGTACCTCCCTAGGTGTGGCCTGTCCTCCCTCCAACTATCTATGCTTCCTCCCGTTTATTGTGGGATGGATGTTTATTCTTCTATTTCTGTCATGCTGATTGTACTTACCTCAGGGGACTCATGTTGTACCTGTCCCTTTGGGTCTGGCTTACCTTGCTTAACATAATTCCTTCCAGCTCTTCCCATGAAATAACGTGTTTCATGTGCTCATCGGTGCTTTTCAGTGCTGCATAATACTCCATTGTGTGTATGTGCCAAAGTTTGCTAATCCACTCGTCTGTCGATGGAAACTTAGGCTGTTTCAAAGTCTTTGCCATTGTGAATTGTGCCGCAATAAACATTGGAGCGCATATGACTGGTCGTGTTTTATTTGCTGCTTCAACCGGGTATATGCCCAGTAGAGGGATGGCTGGGTCATGAGGTAGATCAATTTCCATTTTCTTTAGGTATCGCCAGATTGCTTTCCACAGTGGCTGTACAAATGTACACGACCACCAGCAGTGGAGGAGGGTTCCTACTTCACCACAGCCCCTCCAACACTTGTTGCTCTCTGATTTACTGATCTGGGCTAGCCTCAGGGGTGTTAGGTGGTATCTCATGGTTGTTTTGATTTGCATTTCTCTTATGGCAAGGGACTTTGAGCACTTTCTCATATGTTTATTGGCCATATTGATCTCCTCTCTAGTGAAAGTTCTTCTCATTTCTTTTGCCCACTTCCTTAGGGGGTTAACTGTTTTCCTCTTTTTGCAGGTCACGATGGTGTTGTAGATTTTAGTAATGAGCCCTTTGTCTGATGTGTCATTACTAAAAATCTTCTCCCAGTCTGTGGGTTGCCTTGTCACCCTCTTGGCAAAGTCTTTCGAGGTGCACATGCATTTTATTCTTATTAGATCCCATTTGTCGATTTCCAATTCACCTGTGTGTGTCCCCTTCCCTGTTGCAGTGAGCCTATGTGCTCCCTGGGCCAGTACGCTGAGATTAGTCCCGATTCCCTCCTTAATGGTCCTGATGGTTTGGGGTTTGACTTCTAGATCTGTGATCCACCTTGAGTGTATTCTTGTGCATGGGGTGAGGTAGACGTCTTATTTCAACTTTCTACATGTGGATATCCATTGTTTCCAGCACCACTTATTAAAGAGGGCATCTGCTTCCCACTTGACATTTTTGGGACCCTTGTGGAAGATCAGTTGTCTATATGCTGATGATTTTACTCCTGGGCTTTCTATTCTTTTCCACTGGTCTGAGTGTCTATCATTGTGCCAGTACCATGCTGTTTTGACCACTGTAGCTGTGTAGTAGGCATTGAAATCAGGTAGGGCGAGTCCTCCAATTGTGTCCTTCTTCTTGAGGAGTTCTCTGCTAATTCTGGGTTTCTTCCCTCTCCATATGAAGTTGGTGGTCAGTTTTTCCAATTCTTTGAAGAAGGTTGAGGGTAATTGGATTGGTATAGCAGGCCAATACATTTCTAAGGGTTATGGATTCTACTTCAGAATCGTTCTCAATCTCAATCCCAGGGCCCTCTTCACCATTGCTGGCTAGACCTGTTCACCTCTTGCCATATGTGTGTGTGTGTGTGTGTGTGTGTGTGTGTATATCACACACACACACACATATGGGTTTATTGTAAGTCTGGGTCTGTAGGTTTCTCGGGTGGGAAATGTCTCGGTCCTTGGCTACACACTAGAAAGAAATTCACACCAAAGCCTGGTTGGTGATCCGAGTGGGTTTATATACAGGAGAGAAGAAGGTTCCGGCGTTACAGTTAACTGAACACGGGCACCCTCATGACACTGCACTCCCAGCCCTGCTGAGCGGAAGGCAGAGAAGCAGCTGAAGGGAAGGTTCCAGCCTTTTAAGGGCTTTCAGCTGTGAGGCGTCAATTAAGCTCTCCTGGCTTGGCCTTGAATTGGTGCATGCCCTTTAGCCTGCATTGGCTTCCAACCTCCTGTAGGGGGCCCCCTAAGCATGGAGAGGAACAACCCCTTGTCTTGCTACCTAACAGGTCTACATTCCTGTATGGTTACATTGAGATGGAAGTAGCCCCTTTAGACAGCCTGTGAGGTTCACCAGGAGCCACAGGCCCCAGCGTTCCCTGTTACCACCTTAAACCTTAAACTACTGTTGGAGTTTATATTATTTGTGCGGGTCTGTGGACATGGAATGTTTCCATGCCAGACCCTGAAGTTGCACAAATAAGCATCCAGAACAGAACTCATACAGGCTCTAATAAGATGCTCAGATGCTTCTTGCTAGGATGAGAATTCATCGAAGTTTGTGAGCAGTTCAGATCTTGTAAGGGAGAACAGGTCAGTAGTGTATCCAGAGAAGAGAGCAAAGGTCAGGGGAAAGGGAGGAGGCCCACAGACATCTGTGCTCTGTGTTTGGCCACAAGACAAGAAACCAGGTCTCCCTGAAAAAGAAAGCAGAACAGCAAGTCCCTCGGAACTAGGACATCTTTAAACCTGACCTATACAACACTCGGCTCAGGGAGGCGCCTTGGAAAACCGTAAAAGCCCGAAAAGAGGGACAAGGAGGAAGCCCAAGTCTTTGGTTTTCCCTGCTGTGCTTTCAGTGTTGAAATATCTGTGCACGGAGCCTTTGAAATTTCAGAATCAGAGAGTGGATTCATAAGCCAAGCTCCTGCTTTATTCTTCAATGCATTTTAGCCCAACTCCTCCTTGGTGACACATGTAACAGAAATTCTGGACTTAGGAGCCACTTGGTCCTTGGACACTAGGAGATTACAGTGGAATCTGAAACAGGGCTCTAACCACCAACTGGACTGGCCTAGAAAGCCCAAGTATTCAGTCTCCCAAACACCAACCTCCCGTTGCTCTTCATCTGCCTCCACCTTGTTCAGCTTTAGTTGTCCGTGGAAGCGTTTGGCACCCATCTGATGCTTCAGAACCCAGAAAGGAGGAAAGGTAAAACTGGGATTCAAATGAAACAAGATGTGCCCGGGCACACCAGGACTTGAGGATGATGTTCCCACTCAGAGAATCCAGTCCACATAGAAGACCACATGGCCAGCCCCACGATGAGACAAGACACCCCTCAAAGACCCATAGCCTTAGAGGGGACAACACTGAAGACACAGTGTGGGAAATGCGCCCGAACTAATCCTGCCACACCGAGGCATAACACTAAGGGGGTACAGCAGAAGAGCAAGAAAACGAAGCATCAAGGTCCCCAGGGAATGCCAAAGGATGACTTTGAGGCCAGTACTTGGTACACCAACAGACTGGACTGGAAAACACTCTTAAAGGCCAACAAACCGACCTTGAACTAACGATGAGCCACTTCTTTCTTGTTGAGTTGTTTTCATTCATTGTCATTGGATTTTGGTTGTTTTGTTGCTTTTTGTGCTTGGTTTTGCTCTGTCTTGTTTTGTGTATGTTATTACATCTACAGGTCTGTCTAAATAAGATAGGCTGGACGAACAATCTGGAGGAGAGAAAACAGGACCAACACTTCTGGGGAGACATGGGAGAGAGGGAGGTGTGGGGAAAGGTAGTGGTGTTAAGAAACCCAGAGAAAAGGGAAGAACAGGTGATGCAAATCGGTGGTGAGGGGGATGTAGGAGGCCTGGTAGGGAGTGATCAAGGGAAATGGAACCAATGGAACCAAGAGGAATTACTGAATTACTGAAGCACAAATGAAAAGTGAGCATGGCAGTGGGCCCAAGAGGCAAATCAAAGGGAATAGAAAAGCAAGCTAGGAAGCAAGGGTCAATTATAGAGGTTTAAAAAAAGGCATGTACATATTTAAATATATGAGCATGGGGAAATAGATCTATGTCCCTATATTTATAGGTTTTGTATTAAGGTAGCAGATGGACATTGGGCCACTGCTCAAGGACTCCCTCGTTGCAAAAATACTGTTCTATTAAATTGGCATTCTATGATGCTCACCTTCCCTACACGATCACTGAACACAAAGCAGGTACATAAGCAAATGTGGTGAAGAAAGCTAATGGTGCCCAGCTATCAAATATATAGCATGTGAGGTCTTAAAGGCTTAAAGGAAAACAAGCGCCCATCTAGCTCAGAAGAAACAAAGCCCACATGGAAGAAGCACACCAGCTTGTGTGATCATGAGGTTTTGAAAAGATTTGGTAGCAGGCATCATCAGAACAAAAAAAATCTTATCATTGCGAATGAGCGGGGAGTGCTGGGTACAGACACAAAGCCCATTTACAGTCCTCTGGACATCCCTAACAGAAGGGTGTCAGGGAGGAGATAAACCAAGACAGGTACCAGATAATAACGATGAAACACAGCTTTCCCCTAGTTCCTACATGTTTCCTATCTCCCACTATCATGATCCCAATTCTAATTTACAAATCAGGCTAGACTAGAGAATGTACACTTGGACAGATAGGAACAGGAAACATGGGGAATCCAGGGTGGATGAGCCCTTGAGGACCAGTGTTATGAGTGCAGACTCGGGAAGGGTGGAGGGAGGGTAGGTTGGAAAACGGAAACCGTATACAGGGATCTACATTTAACCTCAACAGAAAAGTGGGTGAAGGAACATCAGACAGTGCAAGATATGAGAAAATAATTAGTAAATTATCAAGGGTAGCTCGAATGGAGGGGGAAAAATGAGGAGCTGAGGCCAGGGGCTTGGGTGGGGTGGAGAGTGGATATTTTGAGAATAATGAGGGCAATGAATGTACAAATGTGCTTTACACAACCGATGTATATATGCATTGTGGTTAGTGTTGCATGAACAATTTAAAAAAAGGTCTGGACAGAGGGCACATGCAAGGATGATCTCAGGCTGGATTAGATCAGCAAAATCACCTCCTGGAGTTGCCTCACCCTGTGTCTATTCCTGAGTCAGGCATGAAGCTTAGGGCCCATAGTCCCAGGAGCTGGACAGGGAGGGAGGCGGGGTTCTGAGGTCATTCCATAGGGGCAATGGCCCTCCTGTCCTGCCGGGCCCACCCTCCTTTGTAATCCTGCTGGCTGGAGCACGGCTTTCATGGAGTCCACACCATGGGAGCTCTACTACTCATGGGGGATTGGCAGGAAGCCTCTGCTTATGCGCACACACCACCACCTAGCTGGAGGATCTCTGTGAACAAAGCCTGAGGCAGACAACAAGCCCACTAATTGATGCTGTAAGAGATACAATCAGCATCCAGAAACCTGCAACTGGGAGTAAGAGGCAGCATACTTGGCCCCAGCCACTCCCACTGCCATCTTCAAGGAGTGACATTCTAAAGCAGAGGGTTTTCAAAAGGCACTGCCAGGACTGTGGAATGAGCAGCTCATTTGTGGACATGGATACTGTGTGATCCAGAAGTATTACCTCTTCCTTTCCATTCAGGTGAGACAAAAAAAGTTCCAAATAGAAAGCCATGCATCTAAACAGTATCCAATAGCCACTCATGTGCAGTGCTGCTGCCTCCAAAGAGCTTTCCTAGGTTTTTCTCTCTGTGGACAGATATACCTTGGTCCTTGGCTCTGCATGAGAAAGAATTCACGCCAAAGCCAGGTTTGTGATCCAATTGTGTTTTAGGAGAGATAGGGAGGCATGGTAGGCAACCCTGGTGGACCCCAGTGGCTGAATTGAATTTACTTGGCCTAGGTGGGTCAATGTGGGTGCAGCACCCACCCAGGTGTACCTGGCCTTCCTGACTGGAAACCTGGACCTCTGAGCACGCTCGGTGTGCCACTCTTTCCTGGGTGGCTAGCTTGGCCCTCTGAGCATGTATCATGGACAACCTAGTCCCTATGCTAGCTACCTAAAATTTACACCCTGAAGAGATATGGACCCAAATCTTTGGGGTACAAGGCGACGACATCTTTAGGTCCTTCCTGCTGGCAAAAGGGTGAAGTGGGGCTTTGGGTCCATACCCTTTCTACTCTGCTGGGAGGGGTTGTCCATTCAGGTCTAGGATGGATAAGGTTGAGGTGGTCCAGGAGATGGTGGTCCTAGAGGTGGCACACTTGGTTCAGAGGGCTTGGTAACTTGAGAACTTCTGGAAAAACAAACAAACGGACAAGAGGGTGAACAGTTTAACTGAGACAAGGCTAGGCTTGTGAGGTGGCAGTGCCCTTGAAATTAGGTGAGTGTCACAGGAAACAAAAAAAATCTTAGGATTATCAGGCATGTGTGTTTGTTCGTTCTAAGTATAGGCACGGGAGTAAAAGCATCCACAATTTCCCCTATGAGGGTACAGGGTTTGGGAACTACTGGGTGCACTGAGATCACTGTTTCATTTATGATCCTAATGTTTGGACCCACTGCTAAGAACCATGCTTCTATTTAATCCTATTATCCCTCAATTATTAACTTTGGTCAAACAAATTTTGTTTTCATTAATTACTTTCATAGTTATCTATCTATCTATCTATACACACACATTTAATTGAATGGAATGAAAAGGTCATGCGTTATAGCGTTAAATTGTAATATTGGAATACTACAGCGGGAGTCAACAGGGATCAAAAGAAAGTAAGTGTCTGAGTCATTTTTAATTTTCTTGGCTTCAAATTGAATAAAAGACTTGTAAATTACCCAGAGACCAAATTCCCATGGTGCCTCCTACAACGGGTAGAATGTTCAGGGATGTTTCAGGGCTGGGAGATTAGTAACCCCTAAGTCCAGGATCCCTTAGGGCAGGGGTCCTCAAACTGTTTACACAGGGGGCCAGTTCACTGTCCCTCAGACCGTTGGAGCACCAGACTATAGTTAAAAAAAACCAAACTATGAACAAATTCCTATGCACATTGCACGAATCGGCTACTAAGTAGGACATGCAGAGGCAGCAAAAACACCCTGAGGGTGGGATAAATGTCGTCAGGCCACATGTGCCCCACGGGCCACAGTTTGAGGATGCCTGCCTTAGGGGGTTCCTGGGTGCACTGGGGATGAAGGTCTCTACTGCTCCTCAAAAGGAGAAATGCTGTAACTTCTGGCATTTCGGCCCACTTTCCAATCACTTTACAAAACTGTTCCAGGTGAATCAGGGTTAGAAGGGAAAGTGTACCATTCTCTGGCCACCATTCTCCTTTCTCAAATAAAGTTGCATAGTGTATCAGCTTTTGTTTGTCTAGCCTCTGTGTCAACTCTATCCCAATTGGACAGGATTCATGCAAGGGGGCAATTCCTGAGTATGAAGCTGCTAAGTCCCATCTAGAAAGCACAAAAGAAGGCTATGTAGAGCTTGCTGCCTCAAGGTCAATAAACCCCACTTGAGAGCGAGCCCTTTATTGCCCTGAATCTGTTGCCTCAGGAAGATGCCCCAGCAAGAAGTAAGGGATCAAAGACAACTCACTGAGGTCGACTTTAAGTCCAACCATTATTCTAGACAAGCTAGGAGAACCACTGCTTGGAATGGCCCCACGGCCCTCCAAGATGCCTGCTGGCGGGAGCAGACTCTCAAATCTCTGAAGGGAAGGGGCATCTGGAAGCTCAGGGAACCTTAAGGGAATTGGAATTTCTGTCTGGAACATCGTGGCAGTGGAACTGTGTAGTAAGAGCTTTCCCCAAAAGTGCCTTAAGCAGCAACACTGAAAGCCTAAAGGTAACAGTTACACAGGAAGGGTTCCATATGCCATTGGCCTAAGCCTGGGCCACGGAAAACCAGCCTGTAACAAGGAACAAACCTACACTGGTAGAACACTAACACTATAACGCCTCAAGTTTTAAATTCAGGAAATAATTTTAAACATTTTTATTCTTTACTTTCATAGTTATCAATATGTATATATGGCATTCAAATATATAAAACGTGCAATGTTTTTGAAATGTAACCAAATTGTCACATTGATAATTTATAAGTTTGGTACTAGATAAGTTTCAATTAAATGTTATAAAAATGTTGTGCTGGGCATTATAGGGCTAAAGCAGCTTGTTTGAAAAGCCAGGAGAAAGGGAATGGAGGGGAAAAGGGAAATATTTGGCTCCCAGGACAAGGCAGGGCTAACTCCCAGGTCTATTCAACCAGCTCCCTAGGCAGTGCCCTTCCACATGTTTGGGCTGGTGGGCACCATCTTGGCCAGGGTCACAGGCCCCGTTTCCCCATGGCCACAATGGCGGCTATATAGGATCTCTGGGAAAAGCTTAAACAGCCTTGACAAGAGTGAAGCCATTATGAGCTGACAGAAGGCACCATGTAAAGTAAATAAAGTAGCTATGAACTGTAAATGAACTAGCTGATATAGGGGAGGTAGGCTGTGCAGATGTGCCCAAGGGAATGTCCCAAAGGATATGGATGCTCAGAAGATTCGCGAGAGCGACCAGAGCAGTCTTTGTTCAACTAAGAATGACTAACTGCAACACCCTGCTTCTCTACTCTGCCTGCTTGCACACCTGCACATTGCAAAAGTATAAAAACCTTTGGACAATTAGACTGGGGCTGCTCAGGAAAAAAAAACTTTTTCTGTTGAACTTGCCAGCGGTCGGAGTAGTTTTCTTTCTGGGAATGGAGAGTGGCTACAACATTTCGAGGTGCACCGAGATCCAATTGCCACTGTCTGGGCTTGCTTAGAAAGGAAACCTCCTTAACAGGAGTGCTCTCCCCAGAACTACGGATTTCTGATTTCTCTAGGCCAGGGGTCCTTAAACTCTTTAAACAGGGACCAGTTCACTGTCCCTCTGATCAGTTGGAGGGCCGAACTATCGTTTCAATAAAACTATGAACAAATTCCTATGCTTCCTGCACATACCTTATTTTGAAGTTTAAAAAAAACACACAAACAAACGGGGCACAAACACTCGGCGGACAGGATCAAGGTCCTCGGCTATCCGCATGTGGCTCACAGGCTATTGTTTGAGGACCCCTGCTCTAGGCGCTCACAAAGAGAATGTAGTTTCAGCCCTAAAGCCTGGAGACTCCGCAATTTGTTTAAAGGTGATTGGACAGAAGGAGTTCCTGATTTGCCCATGCAAGACTCGTTTTCCCTTCCCCTATTTCTCAGAGTTCATAGTTATGTTTATGGGGAACCAGGACATCCCTATCTGATCCCTAAAATTGATGCGTGGAATGACATTGCCACTAATAAGCCAGCATAAACAAAAGACTTACTTCCTCCTGCAACAGAAAGGGTTCTTGTTTCAAGATTTCAGGAAACATGGCAGGACCAGAAAAAAAATAGACCCAAGGTCCTAAAACCACTAAGGTGGAGGCTGCCCTTCCCCAACCCCTCCCCATACCCCTCTGTCTCGGCTTTATTCCTTTTTGCAGGAGGACTCTGGGAGTGGGAGAACTAGCTTACGACCCTTCATTATCACTGCCACCCTGTCAGGTGCATGGGGCTGGAGAGAGAGAGAAATACTCATAACTCCTTTCTGAGTCCACACCCCAACATACACTAGGGCTGGTATGGGATCTCGACCGCCCCACCCCCCAAGAAGGATGATTTGGCAGCAGCCATTCTACACTCAAGGCAAGCAGCCCCAACACCTGGGGAAGACCCCTGAGTCCCTTTTTGGGTATATATCCCCTTGTATTCCAGTGATTTGTATAATTGGAATCAACAAAATCCCTTTTTCTGACAAAGCAGGTCTGATTCCTTGATAGAAACGGTTTTCCATATGCATTAGCTCACCTCCAGAAATTGCCAGCAACTTCTCCAGGTGCTGTTCACAACACAGGTACAGTAGCCCTGCCAGAGAGAGGCCCAGTAAGCAGTCAATGGACATGATGGTCAGACAGCAGGCACTCCCCATGTGAGGGAAACTCTTTTTGCCACTGCACGAAAAATGTGAGATCCAAACTCCTTGCAAGGCACAGAAGGCCTAACCAGGTATCACCAGTTTCTCTTGCAGGCCCTCAGTGGAACAGCTAGAAAACCTATGAATTTATCTAAGGTCAGTGAGAATTTTCAGGCTCTTACAAGAGAATGTCTGCGTGCCTTTTTAGAGTGACTGATGGAAGCCTACGGGCTTTATATCCCTAACGGCCTGGAGGCCCCGAGAACAGGAGGGCAATAAGTATTGCCTTTATTACTCAGTCTGCCTCAGACATGAAAAAGAAGTGGGAAGGGTTTGACGGGAAAAATCTTAGTGATTTGGTACAAGTGGCTCAGCGGGTGTGTAACAACAGAGATGATCCTACCACAACAGAGACAAAGAAACTAGTTAAAATACTAGTAATTGCCATGAGAGACCCCAGAGACTCAGGAAAAGGAGAGCATGGCCCACTTACGGAGAGACTGACCTGTGGGCACCGCCAAGCCATGGGGCAGGATCAATGTGCCTACTGCAGGAAAGAAGGACATTGGAAAAATCAGTGCCTTGAATACCCCAGGAGAAGCAGACAACCCTCCAATAGAGAGGACGGGCCTCATCCACACCTAGAAAATCCCAAGCAAGAGACAATAATGCTTGAAGAAGCTGAATGAAGGTGTCAGTGCTCTGTTTCACTTGGTCCCCAGGATCCCAGGCTAACTGTCCAAGTAGGAGGCCAGCCAGTCAATTTCTTAGTGGACACAGGGATTACCTTCTCAGGTTCAGAAAAGAGTACAGGCAAATTGTCAAAAGGAAAGATTTGAATTACTGTCAGCATATGATTGCTTCCAAAAATAACTCACACCAGAAGATTTGCATGGAGGTTAGGTGGGTTTCTCAAGACATCATGATAAAAAATATCTGTCTGCCCTTTGTCCCAGTTAGCCATATGATTTTTATGGCACTGGCCCCTGGCTTGGCTGTTGAGCCATGGAAACTGTTTTTGCTGGACGTGAGGCGGTGGCCTGTGGCCATCAGTGGAAGGACAAAATCTCCACAGTGGTCTTCCTGTTTCAATTTGGAGCCACCTATATCACCTCTCGGACATTATTGTTGTCCTGGGCTCAGAATCGCCACCCCAGGTCTAGAAGGCACCTAACAGATCCACACTATTTGAATCAGGCTCTGGTTAGCCCCTATCGATCACTTGGTGACATGGGAGTCTGGACAATGGAGTACCTTTACTTTTCGGATCAGAAAACTAACTCAAAAAAACACAGGTGTTGACCCAGAGGCACACAACTGGTTAAAAACAAAGCCAAACTTACAACCATTTCCTGGAGCCAGAGTTCTGAGCCCCTCGTGGCTGTGCCCAGCCGAGCAGTCCCTCTCTCCTGGACACACCAAAGATCTGAGCAGATATTCCCCACAACCCCTCCCAAAGATTTTATTTCAGAGGATAGCATTGAATTTGCATCTCCTGGACAGAGACATTATCTGATCAGAGCACACAGAGATGAAGGGGAGAAGGGGAGAGTGGAGCACATCCTGTCCCACCAGACCTTGAGGATGATGTTCCCACTCAGAGAAGTCAGTTCACATAGAAGACCACATGGCCAGCCCCACGACGAGACACAACGTCCCTCAAAGACCCATAGCCCTAGAGGGGACAACACTGGAGACACAGTGTGGGAATTACCCCCAAACTGATCTCGCTACACCGAGGCATAACACTAAGGGGGTACAGCAGAAGAGCAAGTAAAAGGAGCAGCAAGATCCCAAGGAAATGCTAAAGGTGGACTTTAGGGTCAGGGTTTGGTGCCCCAAAAGACTGGACTAGAAAACACTTCTAAAGGCCAACACATAGTCCTTAAACTATCTATGAGCTTTTCTATCTTGTTGACCTTTGTTTTCTTTTATTGTAATTGGATTTTTGTTGTTTTGTTTATTTTGCTGCTTGGTTTTGTTCTTTCTTGTTTTTGTGCATGTTATTGCCTCTACAGGTCTGTCTAAATAAGATAGGCTGAACGAACAATCTGGAGGAGAAAAAAAAACGGAACTAGCACATCCTGGAGGACATGCGAGAGAGGGAGGTGGGAAGAAAGGTAGTGGTGTTAAGAACTCCAGAGACAAGGGAACAAAAAGTGATGGAAATCAGTGGTGAGGGGGATGCAGGAGGCCTGGTAGGGCGTGATCAAGGGTAATGTAACCAAGAGGAATTACTGAAACCCAAAGGAAGACTGAGCATGACAGTGGGCACAAGAGGAAAATCAAAGGGTATAGAAGAGTGAGCTGGGAAGCAAGGGCCAGTTATAGATGTCTAAATAAAGGCATGTACATATATTTACAAAGGGGCATGGGGAAATAGATCTATGTCCATGTGTTTATAGATTTAGTATTAAGGTAGCAGATGGACATAGGGCCTCCGCTCAAGGACTCGTTCATTGCAAGAACATTGTTCTATTAAATTGGCATTAAACGATGCTCACCTTCCCTACACGATCACTGACCACAAAGCGGCTGCATAAGCAAATGTGATGAAGAAAGCCGATGGTGTCCAGCTACCAAAAGATATAGCGTGTGGGGTCTTAAAGGCTTGAAGGTAAAGAAGTAACCATCTAGCTCAGAAGCAACAGAGCCCACATGGAGGAAGCATACCAGCCTGTGTGATCACAAAGTTTCAAAGGGATAAGGCAACAGGCATCATGAGAACAAAAAAATCTTATCATGGAGAATGAGAGGGGACGGCCGGGTATAGACCCAAAACCTATTTGCAGTGCACTGGACATCCCCTTACAGAAGGATCTCAGATAGGAGATAAAAGAATACAGGGTATGAGACAGCAAAGAAAAACACAACTTCCCTCAAGTTCTTTTTTTTTTGTTTTTTTTGCGCACCCCGCGGGCGCCCAGTGCCGCCCCCTCCCCGGTCCCGCGGCGGCGGCGGCGGCTCGGGGCCGGGGGGGGGGGGGGGGCGCCAGGGGAGGGGGCAGACACCAGGGGCAGCGGTGGCGGCGGCGGCTCCCGGCGCCATCTTGGGCTGATCGATGAATTGAACAAAGAGGATCAATTTCCGATCAAGCGAGTTATCAATGGGGGCCGGGGAGTGAGAGGGACTTGTCCCTGAGTCGGCCCCGCTTTCCCCGGCACCCCCCTCCTCCCCTCCGCCGGGGCTCCCCGGCGGCAAGGCAGCCCGGCGCCCCCCCGGGGAGGCCGCGACCGCCCGCAGCCCCCACCCCCGAGCGAGAGGCCGAGAGAGAAGCCTGACCTGCAGCTGCTGTAAATCAAAGCGCTTCCAATATTGAAACATCGATCCCACATTGGCCACCATCTTGAGACGTATTGAGACGGAGTGAGAGGCTGATAGAGAGGGGGCTGGAGTTCAGGAGCCGCCAGGAGGCAGCAGGCGGGCGGCGCCAAAACCCGGCCTGGAGCCGGCCGCCGCCGCCGCCACAGAGGAGCGCGGACTCCTCCTCACGGCGCCACCGCCGCCAGGGCGAGCCGAGCCGGAGTCGGAGTCTGAGCCCGAGGGCGTGGCGGCCGCTGGCCCGGCCTAGCGCGCGGCCGCCCGGCCACGCCCCCCGCCTGCGGCCGAACGAGCGACCCGCTCGTGACCCCCGCCCCTCCCAACCCCCAGCCCCGGCCGGAGGCCGCCCGGCTCGGCGCGGCCCGGCCCCTTGAGGGCGGTGAGAGGGGCGCTGGAGGGCGGCGAGAGGGCAGCCCCACCGCCCGCCGAGGCCCAGGCCGGGCTCACCTGGCGCGGGGGGGGGGGGCGCGGAAGGAGGGGGCCCTGGCGGCAGCGGAGCGCAGGCCCCCCGCCCGCCTCTACGCCCGGGCGCTGGGTGCCGGCGACGCGCCGGGGGTCGTCGGTCGTCCTGCTGGGCGCCCGCCCGCCCGCGGAGCCGCCGCGACCACCTGCTTGAGCCCAGACCCCCGCACGGCGCAGGCCTCAGCGCACCCGCGCTTGTGCCCGAAGCCTTGACCGTGGGCGGCCCCGCCAGCCGGGGCCTCAAGGACCCAGCACCCCAGAGCGCCCTTGCTGGGGGAGGGCAGGGACATGGGGAGGCATCAGCCCCTGACCCTCTTGAACTTGCACCCGCCAGCGTCCCACGCTGGGGCCCCAGAGTCCCCGCTCAACACCACCCGGTGACCCAGGGCCCCCTAGCTGTCACCGCCGACTTGGTACTTAGGAGACATGCTCTCTGGAGGCGGTTGAGGCTTGTCTTGTGGCCAATAATCATCTCCTACGCCTTCCTTTCCAGTCACTAATTTGATGTCTTCACTTAAAGAAATGCCCATAAATTGAGGTTTCAGAGGAGAGCTCCTTGAGCTCCCCAGACAACAAGGGGGCCGAGTGTCACCGTCATTATCCTGAGCTGGGAGGGAACACTAGTGTTCCAGAGGCTGGGAATCCGTCACTGCCTGCCCACAGCACAGACAGAGCAGGTGCTGGTTATAATTGTTTCTAGACGTCCTGCCATGCTCAGTTGAACGTCAAAGCCATAAACGTTGCCCGACTACAATCAAACTGGAGTACGCAGACATTTCTGCATCATTGCCGGGTGGAAATACACTGAGTGGAGTTGGATGAGATGGCAGCAAGTGCTTAAGGAGGGGGTGCTGTGGGAATACCAACAAGATGACTGCTAGTCTCCGTTTCCTTCTCTCGTCTGCTTTGTGTTTTCTTTCAGGACCAGAAGAAATGATGCATATGTAAGGAAAAAAACTTTTCATTTCCAGAGGAGTTTTCCACCCCACAATCTACCCGCAGCCTCCTTTGAGCAAGCCAGTAAAAGCTTTTTTTTTTACCCTGCCTTCTCACTATGACAATTTCCGGAGCTGCTATGTGGCTGTGTTTAAAAGTCCCCCTCGGGATCCAGAGTGCAATCCATATCACAAAGGCATCCTCCCAGTCCCAAATAGCAATGTGACCTCATTTCAGAAGGTTGTTCTTGTTTCCATAGACCCAGAATGGAGTTTAAGCTGTTGATCTTGACTGTGGTTGTCGACTCAGCCTCTCATGGGCACCTCATGGGCAGTGGAGCAAACTGTGCCAATCTGTGCTACCACCAGGACTGGGAGAGGAAGCCAACAGTGGTGGGCCATAGGTCAATGTGTGGATGGGGATGATCAGGTCTTTCTTCATTATTCTGTTTCAGTCTGGAAACACCACTGAAACCTCAGTGTCGTAGCAACACACAAACCTTCACTGACAGTCTGGGGCACATTGGCTGCAAATCAAACCCGGGTCTTCCCGGTGAAAGACGATGAGAGGTCTACCACTGAAGCACCGTGGCCCTCACCTCAAACCAGGGCAGTCATTTCCGGAGTTCAAACCAGACCACAATGCAGGATGACTGAGATTGCCACCAGAATCTGATATTGATGAAGAAAAAAACCTAACTACCATTTTATTGACTCCCAATAGGACAAAGATCTGCCCCTTTGGGGTTTTGAGACTTTAAATCCTTACAGCAGGGGTCGCAACCTGTGGGTCGCGACCCCTTTGGGGATCAAATAACCCTTTAACAGGGGTCATCCAATTCATAACGATAGCAAAATTACAGTTATAAAGTAGCAATGAAAATAATTTTATGGTTGCAGGTGACCACAACATGAACTGTATTAAAGGGTGGCGGCATTCAGAAGGTTGAGAACCATTGCCTTACAGAAATAGACAACCTCATATTTCTCCCACGGACGGGCTAGTCAGTTCAAACCCCTGACCTTGCGATTAGCAGGTTAATGCATAGTCCACTACACCACCAGGGCTCCTAATGATATAATAAGAGATACTATTGTTAGATCTCTCGTGGGAGAAATATACCTCAGTCCTTGGCTTCGCGTGAGAAAGAATTCACTCCGCAGCCTGGATTGTGATCCAAGTGAGTTTTTTGAGAGAAGAAGTTTCAGGTTTACACAGGCACCTCAGGGCCCCTCACCCCTGCACAGCTTGCCTAGAAGCTGCTGGAGAGAAAGTCACTACGTGGGCTCCAGGATCCTGCCTTTTCTTAAATCGTTTTATTAGGGGCTCATACAATTCTTATCACAATCCATACATACATCAATTGTGTAAAGCACATTGTACACTCACTGCCCTCATTATTCTCAAAACATTTGCCTCCACTTAAGCCCCTGGCATCAATCAAGTCCTCATTTTTACCCCTTCCTCCCCCATCCCTCAAGAAACCTTGATAATTTGTGAGTGGTGATATTGGGAGGGTAGAGGGAGGGTGGATTGGAAAGAGGAAACCGATTACAAGTATCTACATGTGACCTCCTCCCTGGGGGACGGACAACAGAAAAGTGGGTGAAGGGAGACATCGGAGAGGTCAAGATCCTGCCATTTCAATTCCTCCACAGGGAGGCATGGTTGATGGTCCTGGTCAACCCCATTGGCTGGATTGAATTCACCTGGCTCAGATGGGCCAATCCAGGTGTAACACCCACCTAGGTGTACCACCCCTTCCTGGCCGGAAGTTTGAACCTGAGCATATGTAATGGATGACCCACTCCCTATGCTAAGCTACCTAACAGTATTTGCAAGATGCCGAGCAATGTTCTAAGCTTTTTGTATATAATAATTCAATTATTTCACTTAAGAAGCCTATGTGTGGACTGTATTCTTGCCTCATTTTACAGATGAAAAATCAGTGGCACAGGATGATAAAGTCATGAGCCTATGACCACACAGTGAGGAAGTGGAAAGGAGAGATTTGAACCCAGGCTGCAGAGTCCATGCCTTGGGTGCCTACAGCGCCACATAGGACACAGGAAAGCATGGAGCAGACTCGGCGTAAGACCTAGCATGTATGTGCTAGGACTGCATGAGAGTAGCTGCTACTCAGATCCAGAAGAGAATACAAGGCTATTGCAAAAATTATTTTTTCCAAGAGAGGGTGGAATTCTGCATCTTGTGCGAAATCCCCCAACCTGCACATGGCACAGCTACTTCAGAAGGTTCCCAACAATGTGTGCTGTGTGGCAAACCTAACTGAGCTCAGGGGGAGCTGGTCTGTGGGTTATGTTACCCAGAAGGTGAGCAGTTTGAACTCACCAGCCACCACTCCAAGGGAGAAAGAGAAGGCTTTCTGCTCCCATGGACTTACAGTCTTTGAAGTGGCAGGGAGCATTTCCATGCAGCCTATGATTAGGATCTAGGAGGGTGAGGGTGGATGGAGTTGGTTGAGACCTGGCTTCAGGGCATTTCCCAGAAGGGCTTCCTGCAGTGACTCTGCCTTCAGGAATGTCTGGTGACCCTGAGGGCAGCAAAGTCCTAAGCACACTCAGGCAGTGGTTCTCAACCTTCCTAATACAGGTCCTTTTGTTGTGGTGACCCCCACCCCCCGACCATTAAATGATTTTCTTGCTACTTCATCACTGTAATTTTGCTACAGTTATGAATTGGACGAGCCCTGTGAAAGGGTCATATGACTCCCAAAGGGGTCGCAACCCACAGGGTGAGAACCACTGCACTAAGGTTTCCCCTTCCGGGCAGCTCTACCAGTGTCTGATGTGCATAGTTCTGTGAGGTGAGAGAAATGAACTTAGTGTCTGCTTCTGGTGACAGTTGATGTGGGTGGGCTTTCTCCCTATGTCAAATCCCTCTCAAGCCATTTGTCACCACAACAGAGGGAGCCACACACATAAAGCAAGAAGAGGAGGCAGCATAGCAGGACGGTAAGCAGAACAAAGATTGAATAAGCACAATTCACTTCAATCATGAATCGGGTGCCCTTGAGATGTGAGGAAGACCCCAGTCTAGTGACATTAGATCAGGTTTAGGGATTGAGTGACGGGACCCTCTTGGCTCCCCTCAGCCCCTATCTTGCTTTCCCATTGACCCTGCCCCTTACATCGTGATTGGTCCTTATTCCAACATGATGGTTGGTTTCATAATCACAACATGTGGGAATGTGTTAGTCGATAGGTTATACAGGCACAGTCTCTGGAATGGGTAAGTGAGGAGGTGTGACTGGTGACATGACTGGTGGAATGGATCATGTGAAGTGATTTGAGATCGTTGTTCAGACCTGATAGGTCATCCAGGCCTCTAGTTGATCCTGGCAGTACTCTAGTTTAAGGAAACAGAATGTTAGGCATTTAAGTCATATTTAAGCTTAAATTTTGAGCAATAGGCTGTGGCTCACAGTGAGAGTCTATGTGGAGACCCTAAATCCATTTTGAGGGGCCACACATTCAGCCACCATTGAGTTCTTTCCTACTGCTGCCCGGCAGTGGAAAGCTTGCGTCCACTCCCCGGGCCAGACTCAGCGATATACGGTCGTGTGCACATCCCAATGAAGGTCCCGCTCATGCTCTCACAGGCCCTCCCGCAACTCCATGAATTGATCCGTCTTCAGGGACAGTTTTGTGACAAAGGTGTTTGTTTTCCATGTCTCATTTAAGCTTTCAGGAGCTCAGGTGGTGATGCTGGATAGTGTTGGACTATTAACAGCAAGGTCGCTGGTTCGAAGCCACTAGTCATTCCACAGGAGAAAGATGAGGTTATTGCTTCCTGTAAAGGTAGCAACTTCAGGATCCCTACACAGAGTCACTATGAGTCAGAGTCAGCAGGACAGAATGAGTGTCATTTTATTTAAGTAACTGTGGCTGTGGGTCCTTCCGACACCATTGTGGCCTCATGCGGATGCTCTCCTTCATCCAGAACAGCGGTTTGTGTCTTTTTCTTGTGTAAAACATAGCAAAGGAGTTCCTAATAAAATAAAGTTGAATTGGGAGTCTTTTTTCCCTCAAACAAAGTAAATCCATAAATAGAAATGAGACTATGGTGCTAATAACCAGTTGGAGAGTTGAGAGAGCTGAACTCTCAATCCTGGTAGAAACCCATTGTGACTTTAAAAACTTGCTCAAGGTCATCCATAGCCTATGAGGTTGAGTTGAGCAGACACAAAACAGATGTGTTGGGGAGTAATTGTGTACATTAAGTAAACAATTTATCTTTCTAAAGATTCTGTCTAAAACTTACTTTAAATAGTAAGTTTTCCCCTGGGCTAGGGAAAGGTCAGGGAGCTTAACCCCCTAGTATCCACCCCCTCTCAGCATTCATCATGTTAGGCCAGAGGAGCCAAATCACACCCACTACCCAGGGAGCACTGCTTCCAAAAGCCCATTGCCTGTGCCGGGGCAGAGGGCAGGTACCCGGACCAGAAATGCTGACAGAGTGGAACCAGCGGGCTCAGCCCCCAGCTTCCTGAGAGAGCAGCTGTGATGGTTCACTTTTGGACAAATGTCAATGCATGACTTGGGCAGCACGAAAAGCAGATGTGCAGAGGTTGTTCGCTGTATTCCAGAAGTTCACACACTCCCCGCAGGCTCTTTGGTGGCTTCCACCTTCAATCCCAAAAGGCCACTGCCGTCCAGTGGATTCCAACCACAGTGACCCTATATGGAGTTTTCAAGACTGTAAATCTTCATGGGAGCCAGCAGTCTCATTGTCCCCCTTGGGACAGGGAGCTAGCAGCCCGTTTCACCTCCAGGACCCCTTCCTCTCTAATTCTGGATCCAGTCCCTCCAAATATCCTGCCCTGCCCTTGTCTAGGCTTCTTAAATGCGTTCCATGCTGCTTATGTTAGTCTGGGTGCCTTAGCGAAACAAATCCACAGAAACGCGTATGTATAAGAGAGAGTTTTATGTAAAGGGTGAGTGCACATCAGGAAAACATGCCCGCATTTGCTTATGCACCCGCTTTGTCTTCAGCGATCATGTCGAGATAGGCTGGTGGCTTCTTCCATGTGGGCTTTGTTGTTTCTTAGCTAGATGGCCCCTTGTTTATCTTCCAGTCTTTAAGACCCTGGACACTATATCTTTTGATAGCCGGGCCCAGGGTGCTTAACCACTACACCACAAGGGTTCATTAGCTTGTGACTTATCTCCTGCCATTCACACTAGATGCTCAAAATAGCAGGAAACCAGGTTTCTCCTTTGTGGCCACACCAGGTACTGACAGAACCAAGAACAGAGAAATGCTTAGTTATATATCTTGACTATCATTAGCATATTATATGCCTGGCAATATGTAAGCCTTCGCTCCCCTGACCTCTCACAGTCTCGGTAAAATGAAGCTAATAAAAGTAGTGCTCTCACAAGCTTGGTAGGAGTTTAAACAACTCACATAAGGGTACACAGCCTATCAACGAGGAGGCGAGATGAGGCAGTGTGTGGCTGCTGAACCCACACCCTTCACAACACCTGCATTAAAATGACTGAGGGCTATGAGGAACCAGACAGAAGCAGGTTCTCACCCCAGATTGAGTCAATTTAACTGCCTATTGTGCCTGACCCTTCTATCTCTGATCTTAGAAATGGGGTTAACAACAACAAAACACTGTAGAAGAAATGTCCAGCAGATGACAGGCACGCGATTAAACAACAAAAAATAAATCACTTAAGTTGAAATTCGAACTCCTGGAAACCCCTCACACACGTGCAGAAAAGGATTGAGCCCATACGGTGTTTCCAGTGCCCCCGTCCTTCCCCCCTAAAATGAGCATTTGATAAGGTAATGCCTGGATTGTTCCAAGCCCAAGACTGTGAAGAACTAAAGGAAAACCCAGCATTATGAATCTTTGAGCACAGCCCTGCTGGGAAACCGCCCTGCAGTCACTTGTTGATGACTGGAGGAGGGACAAGAGTAGGGAGAAGAACGAGGACTGAATGTGACACATAAGCAGGGATGGCCTACATTCCATAAAGGAAAAAACTCAAGGTCTGCTTTTCTGGTGCCGGAAAGTTAAAACCCATCTGGTGCAGTTGAAAAGGGGTGTGTGTGTAGTGGGGGGGGGGGGGTGTTAGGGAGGAGGGGCGATGAGTCCAAAGGATGAACTCCATCTGCAATTGTGTCCTCAACTGCTTTCCCCTGCTAGCCACACGATATTTGTGGCTGGCCTGCCCTGCTTTTGTTATCAAGCCCAGAGAGGGCAAGAGACTAGCTCGAAGCCACACTGCAAGTTGGCAGCAGAATCAGGCCAAGAACTCTGGATGCTTAGAAAGCTTCACACAGACCTGAGAAAGTACCAAGGGAAGACCTGTTCGCTAACTGGGCAGCACTCACTGCATGCCAGCGCTGTTCCAGTGCCCCAGCCAGGGCATTGCTCCCTGTGTCTGTGTGTCTTCAGTGATGCACACAGGTGACGGATTGGCTTTTAATAGCATGCTTGGAAGGTTGAGGCCACCCAGCGGCACCTAGAAAGAAGGGCCTGCAAATCTACTTCAGACCAAGCAGCCTTTCCAGACCCTGGGGAGCACAGTTCTTCTTGGACACACAAGGAGGCCAGGAGTTGAAGTTGATTCCATGATGTAGTTGATTCCATGGTTCCCGGTTGTAGCTATACCTAGAGTCACATCCACATTCATGTTTATATCTCTTCACTCCATGGGGTGTTCATGGCTCCAACTCTTCTGAAGCAGACCACCAGGATTTTGTTTAAGAGGCCTCTGGATAGGTTTGAACTGCCAACCTTTTAGTTTGTAGCTGAGTGCTAAACAACTTGTGCCATGCAGGGTGCTAAGCTCAGAAACTCAGTCGGTGCTTCATGATCTCAGTTGGAATTATAGAGAGGGTCAGTGATGACCCATTGACTGCTGGGTAATTGTTGATGTAGTCTCCCTGTGCAGACATGTAAAGTACCTGAAAACTTAAAATCCAACTCATTGAGTGCATCATCCTGCCGTGCGCCAGCCCAGCAGCATGCTCTGCTGGGGACATTTGGCCATGCCTGGAGACATTCTGAAGAAGGGAGTCCCACTGCCATCTAGTGGGCTGAGACCAGGGATGCTCGCTTAGCATCCTGGTGCAGGGAACAACACAGCCCCACAAGAACGATGTTGGCCAAAATGTCAGCAGAGCTGCCACTGGGAAAATGGTCTAGTCCAAGCGCTGACCTTCGTAGAGGAAGAAAGCCAATCCAGAGCAGCTAAGTGACCTGCTGTGGGTTGCACAGCCTGATTCCAAGCCCAGTACTATACCCAAAGCTGTTACCACGCCCAAAATTAAACAGCAATAGCTGCCCAAAGGCCTCTTAGTTTGAGGACCAAGTAAGACAGTAAATGAGAAAGCCCTTTGACAAATGTGGCATGCTGCACAAACATGAGATGTTATTACCCAGGATCTTTTGATATATGTAAATAGATCTTGTACCAGGTCAGTTAATTTTCCAACTGCTCTATCTGAGCTTTCAGATGGCAGCACCTCTGTCCAACCCAGGAAAGGACTCCTGTGCAGGCTGAGCAGCCCTGGAAAGCCTCATGCCTGGCTTCTCCCACCCCTCAGCTATTCTCCAAGTGATTAATAAGGGCTCTCACTATGTTGTGCCTCCCAGCTGACAGATACTAGGCTATCAAAGCATTCGTATCACCTCCTTGATGCCTGAGGAGGAATATAGTTTCATGTGTGAGAGTGCCCCAACCCGCGGGACTCAGTTATTCGAGGGGTTCCAAGGAGGACCCAGCCTGAAAGAGAAACGGGCGAGAGAGAGGAGCGAGACCAAGCAGATTCTTGTCAAGGTCTGAGTTTATTGCTACACAAGCCTCTCTATAAAGGGTGAGGCAAACAAGGGAGTTCAAAGGGGAGATAAAAAAAAGGAAGGGCGGGGGTGTAGAGCACAAAGGGCAGGCGGCCGCAAGTCTGCAGTTGGAATGTCCGGTGCTGGAGCAGACAAGGGTGGGCCATCTGGTGTGTGTCAGGGTAAGATAAGGTTGAGGTGACGTGGCTTTAGCCCTGCTGGGCAGGCAATATGGCCTTGGTTTTGTCAGGCTGATTATGCCCGGTTCCCAACATGAGAGAAGCCAGGAATATCTCCTCTCACAACTGTGCAGCAAACGAGATCAGATCTCCCAATCTGATTTTCAGCCCTCCTGTCTTTCCAAGTGAAGTGGATGGTCCATTTCACATTGTCTCAAGTCTTTGCACATTGCATGCCAACATTGCGACACAGGGCGCGGCTGTGGGTCTTAGTAGACAAAGCCCCCACCCAGAACCCTGCCCTCAGAGCTCCTTGGTCACCCTGCACAACGCAGGTCCAGGCCGGGCTCCACACTGCAAGGCGATCAACCCTGACCCTCCAGTGTGGCCGTCCTCACACGCTCCCACATCCACCTAGAAGGACTGGAGATGAGAGATTCCGGAAGCTCCCTGCCTCATCTGCCTCCCTCCCCAGAGCGACAGAGCAACTGTAACTGATTAGGCAGGATGCAGCCTCGTTCCCAGTCCCCACCCTCTCTGGGAAAGCAGGGATGTCTGGCACCTCATCCAAGGCCTTTCCCCTGTGATCTCATTACTAAGGAGCTGCTCCTCTACCGCCCACCTCCATCACCTCATCTACATATGGGGGAGATGAGTATGTCTTCTTTGCTGCTCCTTCCCTGAGTCCACCCCAGGAGCTCCCTGAACAGATCACCAATCACTTCTCATTACACCTGCAGCAGCCGTCAGATACTGCTGAACAGAGACAGGCGCCTCCCCTGCTGCTGCCAGGCTCCAGTGCACATGTGCACACACACGTGCACACACATTGTACAGGCACACTCACATGGACACACAAGCATGCACACCCATGTGCACACACTTTGTTCAGAGGTGGGAATTCTGCCCATTTTAGCCTCTAATATTGCAATCAGAGAGTGATAGAACAATGAAAGATGAAGGTGGATGAAGGAAGATCTATTTATTCCCTTACTTGTTACATAACCATTCAGGGCTCTTTTTTTATCCATACAACACACCACCACACTATCAACAATCATCAAGTAGATGTCATGTATGCAGTGCTGCCCTATTCAAGGCGGTGCTGAGTATGTGAGGAGGATTCTCTCTAAAGCACAGCTCTGAGGAAGTCTGTCTCCTTCGCACTTTTACACACACAGGGTGAGGAGCCTGCAGGAGGCTCCGTGCGTTGGGTGAAGCCACATGATGAGTGAGGAGACCGAGTGTGTAGCCAGGGGAGTGAGAGCGCAGAGTTCACCACTTCACCACCATGCTGGTGTGCACAATCGATGAAAGGGTGGCTGCCAGCAGCAGGACAGAAAAAAAGTAAAGCATGTAACTTGTGGTTTTATCTCTGGCTTACTTCCAAAAGGAATTGTTTTTGTTGTTCTAAAAAGCTTTATACCGAGAAAAAAAAAGAAAGAAAGAAAGCTTTATACCTCTATAAAAACAAAAGGCTACTGCTGTCAAGCACCTTCAGACTCAAGCCAGAGGAGAGCTCTCCCAGTGGGCTTCCAAGCTGAAAATCTTCACAGAAACACAGTACCTCCTGTGGAGTAGCTGGTTGGTTCAAGCCAGCAACCTGGCAGTTAACAAGTACGTCCCTTGTACCTGTAATACCTGTATAAAGTGTATTAAATATGAACTACTCCTGGTGTGTAATTTTAAATTGAATTATTGTGCCTGGAACTTTTTTTTTAATAGCTAAGAATGGTGAAATGAGACTCCTTTAGATGTTATGATAAGAATACACACTACACAGGGCTTGGACCCAACCCAGCTTAATTCAAAGGAAGGCAGATTTATTTTCTTCTGCTTCCCAGAAGGTTCCCCAGCAGAACGTGTGTTAAACAAAATTGTTTAGCTATGGAAAAGAGCAATCTCCTCTTGGGAAGATCCTGGTAGAAGGGGGCTTTGGTTACATATCCAGCTCAACCCAGCCCCAGAGGCCTCGTCATGTTTTATTTTGTTTTGCCCTTGACACTGATTGTCTTGGGAACTGTGGCCCCCGAGCAATGGCCAGGAAGTCAGGTCTTCTTGATGTAAATCCTCTAATATCCCCTACAATGATTTTCAGTGCCAATGGTAAGGCCCGCCCAGTGGCTGCCACATGCCCCTGAGCAAACACGTCAGAGCAGATGAGAGCATGAGACAGCATTTAAGAGAACGGTAGGCTGGCCTTGACTTAGCTGTTTGGCCTCTCCTCAGAAGTCATTTGTGACACTGACTGTCATGGGTTTCATTAAGAACAAGTCTATCTCTACCAAAGAAAACTGCAAGGTAAGAGGACTTTCAGCTCCAGCTACATATGTCTCCAAACTTACTTACATATTGTCCTGTTTTCAGAAGAAAAAAAATTTACTCAGTGCCTCCCGGGCAAATAAAAACTTTGGTACTACAACCTACAATCCCAGATAAAGTGTAGGTATCTGCTTTGGCAGCTCCCCTGGATCGAGCTGCTCCGGTAGCTCTCCACAAAAACCCTGTGAAGAGATGATCAGGCAGGATAGCCTAGTCTGTTCTGCAGAAAGAAGCTACCCCTGAAACCTCAGTGGCTTAAAATCTAGAAGTTTATTTCTTGTTCATGCAAATTCTGACGCTGGAAGGGCAATTCTACAGGGTGTTTGTCCTGCACACCGTCCGTCAGTGATTCGGGCTGCTTCACAAATATGGTGCCACCAGATCAAAAGGTGGATTCCAGGTCATCACAGAAGAGGAAGAGAGAAGTGGGGGTTGTGGATCAGTCTTTACATGCTTTGACACTTTAGTTGACATAGATCGCTGGATAGGGCTGCTTATATAAAGGTTATCAGTTCAAACCCACCTAGCTGTACCACAAAAGGAAGGGGTCATCTGCTTTCATAAAGGGTACAGCCTAGACAACCTCATGCAACAATTGTACTCTGTACCACAAGGGGTGAGCATGAGTCAGAACTGACTTGAAGGCAACAGGATTTGGGGTGTTTTTGTTTGTTTGGTTGGTTGGTTGATTGGTTTGGTTTGCTGAGTGGGAGGTGGTTCTACCTACAGCATATTAATCTGAAGTAGTCACTTTAGGTTTTTTTTGTTTGTTTTTTGAGAGATGTGGAAAAGCTCATTGGCTTTAATGGGGAGTTAACTCTGCCGCAGACGGCCTCCTCAAAATTTCCCTCCCGCTTCATAAACTAGCAGAGATTTTCAATGAAGGAGCCTGCAGGCACCCGCTGGACATCTCCTTGCAAGGTCAGTCCTTTGGAGCCACTGGGAGGGAGAAAAAAGAGACTTCTATTCCTGTAAAGAATTCCAGCCCCAGAAATCCTCAGGGGGCAATTCTGCCCTGTCCTCTCGGGTCGCTATGAGTCCGAATTGAATTTATGGCTATGAGTTGAGTTTTAATTCCATTCACTTACTGCTATTGACAGGTTGCTAGATTAGGGCTTGTCTTCCCAAATGCCAGCACTAAACGAAAATGAGCTGTCCGGGCCACAACAAAGGGGTTGGAAATAAATCATGCACACTCATTAGATACCTATGGCAAAATTCAGAACTGAGCATGCTCTGACCCAAGTCATGTAGACCCAGGTGGAAGGTCCACCTGGTCATACAGAATAGGACTTCACAAAAGTGCACCAAAATCAACCAGTACGATCGACCAATGCCCTCCAGTGGTGTTGGGAGGTGATAGAAGTAGGCCTGGGCTCCTTGTCGCCCTCCCTTGTTCACGTGCTCTGCAAGTGGAGGGTGAGGCCCTTGGGGGTTCCTGCCGTGGCTCCTCAGCTGGTTCTGCACTCCTGCTCAGGTATTCCTCCCATGAAACCGCCATATTCAGCTGCAAACTTTCCCCACCCCTGCCATGCAGCCCGGCGTGCTTTCCGGAGATAGTGGGGACTTTTGGGGACTGCGATACCTGAAACTTTCTGTCATAACATTCACTTGGATTTACAAAAGTGCTTCTGCCATATGAATTCTTTCAGCGTTGCTAAGCAAGAACTGAGGTCAACCACCCCAGAAACCTAACACTATCAAGTCGATTCTGACTTATATCAATCTAGGGGGTCCTCAAACTATGGCCTGCGGACCACATGGCCCTCAGAGGAAATTTATTCAGCATGCCGGGTGTTTTTGCCCCTTTTTTTTTTTTTACTTCAAATTAGGTATGTGCAGTGCGCATAGGCATTTGTGCATAGTTTTATTTTTAAACTATAGTCCGGCCCTCCAGCGGGTTTGAGGGACAATGAACTGGCCTCCTGTTTAAAAAGTTTGAGGACCCCTGAAAGGACAACGTAGAACTATGCCTGTGGGTTCCCGAAGTTCTAAATCTTTACAGGAGCTGAGAACCGCATCTTTCTCTGTGAGCCATAGTGGATTCCAACTGGCTGGCCTCATGGTCACACACATTCCACCAGGCTCCTTGAGCCTTAACTTGATAATTTAATGAAACGATACTTCTCCAAGTCACACTGTATCAAGGTCTATAATCTTGCTATTCTAATATCAAATTTAAAATAAGGAATATAGTTAAGCTCCAAATCCATAAGCAATAAGATCATTGAATCTCTTTGGACACTATTACTTAAAAAAAGAAAAAAACTCTGTCCAATTATTTTCAGCACAGAAAAGCTTCCAGTGTTTACAGCTTAGTATTTAATTGCTTTTTCTCTTCTTCTTTTGCATTGGTGAATCATTTTGAGCTTATAATAATGTCAAAATAAATAGTTTCCAGAGCCTCCAGGCATTCACTGTGTAATGATCATTTAAAAGATTTCTTGGTTAGAGGGTCCTCAAAAGAATAAAAGGCGTGTCCGCATCCCTGGTCATTTCTATATTCAAAAGAAGAAATTGCTCATCAAATGCTACAAGCCAATTTCTTTCTTCAGCCAAACTGCCCATTTTAGCATCACTGAATTAAGCAAATGATTCTACATTTCAAAGTCAACAATGATACTCTTTTCCCTTTAACACGAGCATCTTAAACAGCTCAAAAAATAGTCGAGCTCTTTATTATGGCTTTTCCTGAGAAAGCTGTTTCGTTGTTTATTTTATTTATTCATCTAGACTTTCATGTTAAGATTTGTGTATTTTAAGTTCTGCTAGTCAGGACATTTTAAATGGAGCCAGATTTTTTTTTTATACTGTGTCTTTTAAAATATAATGAGACTGAGCAGTACATCCGTTAATAAAATATAAAGTCTTCCTATTTCTGTTTGTTTGTAATTTCCCTAAGGATAACTCTTAATGTAGTAAAACCAAAACCCGCCATAATGAATTACATTTGGTCTACTGGGGGTTGTGGCCAACCTTTTGATAGAAAAATCCAGAGACTCCCTTCTGCATCTCCTTTCCCAACCAAACCCCGTTGGCTGGAGGCTGGAAGGAAGAAAGAGGCTGGGCTGCTGGGGCAGGGTGGGGAAGGGGTAACCTTGCAGATTATTTCAAATTCTACTCTGAAGGCAGAAAGTTATCCAAATGAGATAGCTAGAGATTCACTTCCTTAGAAAAAGATTGAAATTAATGTGTCCCTTAGAAAAGCCAAAGGAAAAAAGTCGTTATTAATTTAGGCAATTGAAGAACTTTGAAAGCCATGTCTAGTACATAAAAACACCTGTCCCTTGAGCCCATCGGCCTAGGAAACTGAATTTTTATACCATGTAAAATAAAGGAAGGTCATTTCTTAGACTTGCTCAACAGAAGATTGTCATTTTAAACCGGTTACTGTAATGAGAAGCTGGGTTTTCGTAAAAAGGACTGAATGCTTGAGTCAGTGTGAAATGAAATTAGAGATGCATGTTCTGCGCATGGCGGCATTTCCGGAGGAGTCTGTGTTCCTGTGACTGCTCTCGATCTGTCTCGTGCCTTCTGGGAAACTCACAGCGTGGTGCCCACATCTAGTCTCTCGGACTTTCTTGCCAGCTTTGGAAAGGTGTTGAGTCTGTTGGATCTGCTGCACAGAGACAGCATGCAAGTGGACCCTTCCCACATTCCTCAGAGAGCAGCCCCCCAGTGTAAAGCTGTGGGTGAGGTTTGATGACCTTTGCCCCTTCATCATCCCGCATTCTTTGAGGGACCCAAGCGCTCCCCCGAGGCATTACCGGAGCAGCAGCTACCCCATAGTTTCCAGATGGTGGGTATCAGCCTGTGTGCTCATTGGGATCGCCAGAGAGCTGTCCAAAAGACATCTTTGTCCCATCTCCACTGAGTCCGATTTTATTGGCCTGGAATGCAGCCTAGGTGCTTGGATTTTTTTCTCTCTCATAAGTTTTTATTGTGAATTAGGTGAAGGTTTACCAAGATCATCAGTTTTTTATTCAAAAATTCATACCCATTGTGTTTTATGCCACTTATTGCAATCTCCACAATATAATATGACTTGTTCCACTCCCTACTTATGTCTTCTGTTTCCCTTCCTCCTCTCTTCCTACCCTTCTGAACTTGGGCCTTGGATTAATACTGCCCTTTTGAGATCAAATGGTTTGCTGTTTTCAGGTTTGCGTGCCTCACTTGTGTAATTGCTCCCATTATAGACCAATCTATTATTTGGCTGAATATTGAACCACAGGTAGGAGTTCATTTTCAAACTTAGTGAATAAGGACCATCGTTTCAGAGGTTCTGTTAGTCCCTATCCAGCCAATAAGCCTGGTCTCTTTTATGACTGTGAATTTTGCTTCACTATCTAGGACCTTTGGATGTGATCCCTTTCAAAGAAGTTGGAATTGATAGTTGGAGATCATCTAGTTATTCTGTGCTCAGAGTCATGAAGTCTAATGTTCATGTGGTCCACTCACCACTCTTTCCTCCAGAGTGAGGGTGACAATACTTGCCACCTAGATGGCCACTTGTGAGCTTCTGAAATCCAGCTGCTACTCACCAGCATGGATGTCGAACATAGTCTTTACAGTCTAGGTAATGACAATTGTTCTTGGTGTCCTTCACAACTATAATCCCCAGCCCCCCAGCCCAATAAAGCACTCCCTCCAGTTGTTCGGTTATGCCTAAGGAGTTTTGATAACTTCATCTTCTGTGTGCTCCGGAATATTCAATTCCCTGGATGGTCAGAATGGTCAGTCAGGGCTCAGAATCTTGGTGTTAAGGCTTCTGGTGAGATCCTGGCACATCAGACACAGAGGTTGTGAGGCTAGAGGATGGGCAGAAGGGGATCATACTGAGTCTAACAAGGAAAGAAAAGGAAATGAAGGATATAAGCAATTAAAAGCAAGCGCATAAATAGATACAAATACACAGATGGCCCTTGCAACATTATTCCCAATCTCGCAAACGTGTCAACGGTCTAAATACCCATCAATAGGTGAATGGATAAGTCAAACATGTTGCCTACGGTATATACAATGGACTACTACTCAGCCATAAAGAGAAATGAACTCTTGACACAGGCTACAAGAGGAATGAACCTCATAAGCATTATGCTGAGTGAAATAAATCAGCTTCAAAAAGGACACATTTTGCTTAATTCCACTTACAAAAAATATCTAGGCTAGGAAAATGAATAGAGACAAACATCTCCCAATTGTTTCCAGGGATAGGTAGGAAGGTAAGTATGGTTGTTACATAATGCCATGTCAATTGGACAAATAAGTGAGGTGGAGTCTTTCTTATACCTATATGAGTGTCCTTGGATTTATTTCTCTAGTCAACCCAGCCTAACCCAGTAGGGCCTGGAGGGGAAGTGCCATCCCTGAGACGATACTGAGCTTCCATAAGGGTGATGACATAATTTTGGAATGGGTAAGGATGATATATGAACAACATGCAGAATGCCACTTAATTATAATCTTGTAGAGCGTGGAAGTGACGAATGTTTTGATGCATGTATATTTAGTATGATTTTTAAAGATTGTACGCAAAAGAGCAATATGGCAAGTCTGTGTTGCCATTTGCTGTTGCTCAGCTAAAAGCGATTCGGGCCTGTGTAGTTCAAAGGGAACCACAGAGGCTCAGGAGGAAAGCTGGTACCATCTCCAACTGAGACTTGTCTGACCAAATGCAGAGTCTCCCTTCAAGTAACTGACAGGTCAGAGGCAGCTCATCTCTGCTGCAGAAGCAATGATTTGTCTCAATTCCCAGACCACTGTCACAGCCATGTCTTGTTGCTCTCGGTGCCCCCCTTCCCCACCACAATAAGTCACTAGAAAGCCATGCTTCATTTAAAAACAAACAAATAAAACCCTTCTGCCTCCATCCTGGCACTGTTTCAGCTTATTTAGCATCATAACATATGTCATCTGTTTCCCTAAACAATCTAACATGGACATGGCACGATGGGACTGATGAGTTAGGCAAATGAGAACCAGCCTGCCCTCTGAACACACACGATGGCATTTGACTTGCTGTCAGTAGATGCTGTCGCGTTTCTTCTCCTCTTTCATGGAAAATAAATACAGAAAAGAATGAGGACATGAAAAGGGCTGCAAGATGTTTAGCTCTGGTCTTTCTAGAAAGTGTAGAAAAAAAGTATGTGACCCCTGCCTGCCTTTAGATGCCCCACTCCTCTGGCAAACAAGGATTGCACACTGACCATGGACAAGACATCTGGATCTGGGGGGAGGATATAACAATTGCCCCCACCAGCAAAGAGTTTCCAGATTTACGGGACTACACAGGCCAGGGAGCAGCTCATAAAAAGAACAAGAAGAATCACAAAGGAGGGTGTGCTCCAGCACCACTTCGTCCAGCTGCAGGCACATGAAGGCAAAGTTTCTTTTGCTTTCAGTCAAGTTTATGATTTCCGCTGCGTCCCTTACCAACACCTTCACGAAGATCTAGGTTCTTGGGTTGTTTCGCTCCAGGGCGGACATCTCCTTGGTAAAGCTTTATGGACAGCTCATGGTCCAAGAATTCCACCTATATGTTTTGAAAGGGGCCACGTTAAAACCCCTGGCTCAGACTTTCAGGACTGGGCACAATACAGCAAACCCACCATGGGGACAGAAGGATTTGGTAACACTCTCATCTCCATCACAACCTGGACCTGGCAAAGCTATTTTCTTCCACTCACCATCTTTCAATCAATATTTACTCAGCTATTAGTTGCTCCCCAGGCTCAGCATCAGAAAAGTGTTCAAACGTTACCGAATTGTCCATCTAATGGTAGAGGTCTGTGCAAGGGATATGAGAGCAAGAGGCTCAGAGATGATCAGTGGGTAACGAGAGAGGGATTCACCTTTATCATTTGTAGAAAGCCCCTGAGGCTTAGTCACATTGGCAGACTTTCCCTGGAGCAAGCAAATAAAGCTGCTCTCGGCTCAGCTCCATTCCTGATCTGGTCTTGCCATGAGACTATCCAGGCTTTGTCCCAACCCCACGTTCTGGAAACCACGAGTGGAAGGAGGTGAATCTTGGGGATACCATGGAAAAGAATGGGCATTGCACAACACTTCATTGTACTCATATGGAGCTTATGCAAAGGCCAAGAGATAGAACCAGGTGAGACTGTGAACAGGACAAGGTGATACTGCATGGTTTAAAATCAGAAAAGGTGTGCATCAGGGTTGTATCCTTTCACTGTTCTTATTCCATCTGTATGCTGAGCAATTTATACAAGAAGCTGGTCTCTGTGAAAAAGAACATGGCATCAGGATTAGACGAAGACCCATGTAATGTCATTGGGAACATTTTCTCACTAAAAATTTTAGGTCATGGCATCAAAAAAGTGTCATTTTAACCTAAATGGGTTTTTAGACCAGTGAAATAATAGCGAGAGTGAGTCAGCATTGTGCACAGAATTGAGCGATACTGGTTCTTTGGGAAATTCATAATCCAACACTGACACTGCTGAGATAAAGGATGACAGTGAGGAAGATTCTACACCTGAGCTCTGTGATGGGCCAACGTGGTGCTCTACTCTCTTCAGGAATGGATGAGCCAGCTCCACCAAGATTCCCCTTTACTGGAGCACCTGCTATGTATGTAGACGTTGAACACAAGAACGCTTTGGCGTTCCTACAATGATTTCTGACCGATGAGGTCATCGAAAAAATGATTATGATAGCCCGGAGGTTTACTTTCAGGTTTTAACCCCTCTTCAGTTAATTTCTGTGCATGGGGGAAGGTTTGGGGCTTGCTTCATTTTCCTACATACGGTATCTCAGTTTGTCCAACACCATTTGTTGAGCAAGCAGAATTTGTCCCTTTGGATATTTCTGTGTCCTTTTTCGAAGGCTAGGTTCCTGTTGACTGGTGAATATATGTGTAGCTTTTCTGTTCGTATCCATTGATCTATATACCTCTCAGTGTACCAATACACTGCTCTCCCTTAGGGAAAAACAACAACAAAAGTTGTATGAGCCCCTATATAATGATTTTTTTTAATGGACGATGAACTATTTTCCAGGCCAGCACTATCCTATGTTTGAGCACATTGCTGCAGCCACTGTGTCAATCCATCATGCCTTATAGCCTGCGGTACTCATGTTCAGGTATAGTGTTCTGCCATTCACAAGGTTCACACTGGCCAGTTCTTTCAGAAGTGGAAGACCAGGTCCTCCTCCCTCGTCTCTGTCTGGAAACTGCTGAAGTCTACCTGCAGTGAGTGACCCAGCAGGCATTTGAACTACTGGCTGCAAAATTTCCACCATTACAGCCAAATGCAGGCCACCACAGTACAACAGACAGTAACAGCATCTTAACACCACACAAAGGCTCCTCCCTGGGGAGACCACGTGTTCAGGCAATTGCTGCTGTTACACATGTAAGTGGGGGCTACATGAAGTCGCACCATCTCCTGTGGCCCTTCCAGGAACAGGCCATTCTGCTGTTGTTTCTACTGGACTTAGGCTCAGCTGCCAACCTGCCCTCTGCACGCATTCTTCTCCTTACCCTTCCATGTCACCTTTTCTTTGCCCAAGTCAATACTGCTGGTCAGTCACCTACTGGTGGATGCTTGCTTCTGAAGTTTCTGAACCACATTTCCCCATGGTTATGAGACATTGCTGCTGCCACTGCGAGCATTTAACAGGTTACTTTACACCTTCAATGAGAAATCTAGGGGAATAGAAAGAAAGCTTCTTCTTTCTCCCAAGGAGTGGGTGGTGGTTTTGAACCGTTTCCCTTGAGGTTAGCAGCCCAATGTGTAACCCACTACACCAGTAGAGCCTTGGTGGCACTGTCCAGCAATTATTAGACTGCTAAATATGAGGTCAGGGTTTCAAACCTACCAACTTCTCCTTGGGAGAACGATAAAGCTGTTCCCATAAAAGACTGACAGCTCCAGAAGCCCTCTATAGGGTGGCTATGAGTTGGAATTTTGCGGTCATTTAGGGCTTTTTGTTGGCATGTGATTTTTTAGGGCTTTTAGGTTGTTTGTGGACGTTCAAGGTGTGTTTGGGGCATTCGGGTGGTTTGGGGTTTTTAGGGTGTTTTATAAGATTTTAGGGAGTGTTTAAGGGATTTAGGGGTGGTTTTTTAGAGTGTATAGGTATTTTTCAGCACAATATGGTGTTTTTAGTGATGTTACAGAGTTCCTTAGGGATTTTAGGGTATTTTTCATATTATATGTGTTTTTTTCCCCCAGCATTTTAGGTTTTCTTAGGGCTTTCATGGTGTTTTCAGGGCATATATGGGGTTTAGGAATGTTTAGGGTTTGGGAATCTTCTAAGGATGATTTTTGGAAGTTTCACATGTTTGGGTGGGCATTTGGTGTTTTTTTGTGGCTTTAGAGTGTTTATGGGATCCTGTCAATTTGCAGCTTTAATTCCGCAAAGAAAAGTCAGTCAGCAAGCCAGAAAGGAGCAGGAAATGAAGGGGAAGCCCAGGCCACATGTTACAGCTGCCAAGTCCGGAGAACCTAGGTGTGGTCGTTGGCTACCTGGGACCGGGAGTGGGGCTGTGCTCCTGCCCAAGGGTGCTAGGGAGTAAACCAATCTCAGCTGGACGTTTGGCTTTTCTACTAATTAGCCGACTCCATGAACTTTCCCAAGGGCAGCTGGCGAATTGCCAGGGGAACCCAGCTAGACCCCCCACACAAAAGCACAGGGATGGTTACAGGAACAGGAGGTTTCACACAGTGGATGTGCAGGGCTTGGGGTCGGGATTGGGGGCCAAGGTGAGGAAGGGGCAGCAATAAGGCCTGGTCCCAAATAATCAGACACTGAGCAATAAAAGTACAAGGACTGCCAAGAGAACATGGGGACAAAGGATGGCTGGACTTCATTTGATATCTTTGGACGTGCTGTCAGGAGAGACCAGTCCCTGAAGGGACATCAAGTCCATGAAGGACATGATGCTTGGCAAAAAGTGGAGGACGGGCAATAAAACAGCTCGAACCAGTGGCTACATCAGTGGGCATAGTAACAATGGTGAGGATGGTTCGAGACCTGGCAGTGTTTTATTTTACTGCTTGTGTTTTTCTAGAACTGTCTTTCCTGGATGCACGAGGAAGGATAACTGTGCTTGTGGGAAGCAAATGCACAGTGGGCAGCGCTTTGGCCAACATAGGTACACCACCGGCACACAGTGCCCCCTTACTTGGCATCCAAAGTGACAGGATTTGTCTTTCCCCAGAGCTCTCCAGCCCTGGGGGAAGCGGCCCTGCCTTCGGCGCACCGCCAGGGGGCAGCACTGCTGCTCTCTCACTGGCTACATCTGTGAGGACCCAGAGAGCAGCTCCTTTCTGCTGCTCTCCTCTCAGACTTCTGCCAGAAGCCTTGGCTCGTCCTGGATCCTCCCTTGATTCCCACTCTGCACCTTTGGGGACGCCCAGCCCATTAACTCTCTCCCATCCTTCCTTGCTTCCTCTTGTCCAGATGCCTGAGCTGGGCTTCAAGTAGTTGTAATGTTATGCTTAGGTGAGATGTGTTCAGCTTGTTTACTGTCTGTATACAAGAAAAGAGTGCAGCCCAAGACATCCACCCTTTTGTTCCTCTATGGAAAGCCTGTTACGTGTCATAGTCTTCTCTCTGTGCAGTGCTTTCCTCTGCTGCTGATGCTTTTACATGAAATAGGACTCGGTGTGTCACCGCTACAGGAAATTATCTCTGAAAAAATAATATGCCCAGAACTCAGAAACAGTGTCAGCTTGCATCTGGCATCATGGAAGCATCATGGGTGTGTTTCCATTCATTCGCTCCTGAGTGTCACATGTTAAACTCAGTGCATAGCATAAACAGCAGCAGGCACAAACTGAGACAAAGCACACCCTTTGCTGTGAAGCACATTCCGACTCCTGGCTGCCCCTGTGCCACAGAGTAGAACTGCCCCGCAGGGGCTCCCTAGCTGTCATCTTTACAGAGGCACATGGCCACACCTCCCTTTTGGGAAGCCACTGGGTAGGTTTGAACTTCAGGGTTGTAGTAGTTGATATTGTAGAGCCCTGGAGTCAGTTCGGATTCATAGGGGCCTGTGCACTAGAGAGAGAAACAAAGCCCAGTCCTGCGCCATCCTCGCACTTGTTACTGTATTTGAGCCGATTCTCGCAGCCACGGTGTCAATCCACCTAAGTAAGGGTCTTCCTCTTGTTTGCTAACCCTCTGCCAAAAATGATGCCCTTCTTGCAGGACTGGTTCCACCATAGTAATATGTCCAAAGTACCTGAGACAACGTCTCCGCATCCTCTTTCAGATCTCCTGCCTTTAGTTTGTCAGCTCACTTCGATGGAGTCGATGCTGAGCCATAGCGACTCTATGAGATCAGAGCAGAACTATCTCTGTGGGTTTCCCAAAGGCTAACTCTATGGGAGTAGAACGCCTCATCCTTTTCTTCTGAGGACTGACTGGTGGTTCCCCACTGCTGACATTACAGTTGACACCCAAGGCATAAGGTACTATGCCACCAGAAGTCCCTTGCCCCTGTGCAATAACCAACACCACCTACACACAAAACCCACCCCTTCTCTGTCAGTTTGATGTATGGTGATGGCTTGAGTTGCTATGAAATTGGAAGCTACTAGAGGGAACCCGACAAAAACTACAATTTTTTCAAAACTATGCATTTAAATTTTTTATCCCCTTCATAGTACTCTCCATTACACTTCACACATTTGTCTAATCTGTGATTACATTCTTGGAAACATTTTTCAAACTCAGCAGTTTGGGTGACACCCTTGTTTTCCCCCCCCCTCTTCTGTGTTGTCAAACCACTGTCCTTCATTCATGGAAACAGAAAGAAGTCACATGGAGTGAGTTCAGGTGATTAGGATAAGAGGGACAAGAGAGGCATGCTTTTTTGGGGGATGTTTTCATACTGTTATTTCTTTTCTCTTTTTTTATAATCAATTTTTGGGGCCTCATACAACTCTTATCACAATTGATACATACATCATATTTGTACATTCATTGCCCTCATCATTCTGAAAACATTTGCTCCCCACTTAATCCGCTGGCATCAGCTGATAATTATTCCCCATCCCTCATGAACCCTGAATAATTTCTAAATTATTATTTTGTCTTATCTTACACTATACAATATCTCCCTTCAGCCACTTTTCTGTTGTCTGTCCCCCAGGGAGATGGTTATATGTAGATCCTTGTAATCGGTTTCCCCTTTCCATTCCTCCCTCCCTCTACCCTCCTCGTATCGCCACTCTCACCACTGGTCCTGAAGGGATCATCCGCCCTGGATTCCCTGTGTTTCCAGTTCCTATCTGTACCAGTGTACATCCTCAGGTCTAGCTAGATTTGTAAGGTAGAATGGGGATCATTTTAGTTGTGGGGGAAGAAGCATTTAGGAGCTAGAGGAAAGTTGTATGTTTCATTGTTGCTACAGTGCACCCTGACTGGCTCCTCTCCTCCCTGCTACCCTTCTGTAAGGGGATGTCCAATTATCTACAAATGAGCTTTGGGTTTTCACTCCACACTCCCCCGTATTCACAAAGATATGATTTTTTTGTTCCGATGATGTCTGATACCTGATTCTTCCGACACCTCGTGATCACACATGCTGGTGTGCTTCTTTCATGTGGGCTTTGTTGCTTCTCAGCTACATGACCACTTGTTTAACTTCAAGCTTTTAAGACCCCAGAATGTATAACTTTTGATAGCCGACCACCATCAACTTCAGTCACCACATTTGCTTATGCACCCATTTGCCTCCAGCAATTGTGTTGGGGAGGTGAGCATCACGGAATGCCACTTTAATACAACAAAGTATTTTTGCATTGAGGGAGTACTTGAATGGAGGCCCAATGTACATCTGTTACCTTAATACTAAACCTATAAATATATGCATATAGATCTATTTCCCCATCGTTATACATAAATATATTTACATATGCACATGCCTTTATTTAGACCTCTATAAATGCCCTTTGCTTCCTACCTCTTTCCTTGATTTCCTTTTACTTTCCGATTGTCCCACTCTCATGTTCAGCCTTCATTTGTGTTTCAGTAATTCCTCTAGGTTACATTACTCTTGGTTACACTCTACCAAGCCTCCTACACCCTCCTCACCATCTATTTGGATCACTTGGTGTTCCCTTGTCCCTGGGTTTGTTAACAGCACTTCCTTTTTCCCTACACCCCCCTTTCCCATCTCCCTCCCCCAGCTGTCAGTCCCATTGTTTTCTCCTCCAGATTGTTCATCCAGCCTATCTCATTTAGACAGACCTGTGGAAATCATAGCATGCACAAAAACGAGACAGAGCAAACCCAAGCAACAAAATGAAACAAAAGAACAACACCACCACCAACAAGCCAATGACAAAAAGCAAAACAAAACACAAGAAAGAAAAGCTTTTAGTTAGTTCAAGGACTGTTTGTTGGCCTTTAGGAGTGTTTTCTCATAGAGTATGATGGGTCAGCTAGCCCAGGCCCCAAAGTCTATTTTTGGTATTCCCTGGGGACTTCGTTGCTCTGTTCCCCTTCCTGTTCTGTTGTACACCCTTAGTATTTTGCCTCGGTGTGCTGGGATCAGATCGGGCGATAGAGGCATGCTGTTTTTTTTTGTGTGAGCAGGTGCACTGTCATGGTGGCAAAACCAGTCCCCTGTCTACCACTAATCAGTCCTTTTTATTTTAAATAAATCATTTTATTGGGGGATCTTACAGCTCTTGTAACAATTCATACACCAATTTGTATGAAGCACATTTGTACATACATTGCTATCATCATTTCCAAACATGTTCTTTCTCCTTGAGCTCCTTTTTTCCCCTCCTCCCACCCACGTGAACCACTGATACTTTATACATACTTTTTAGTTTTATATTTTACGCCTCTGCTGTATCCCTTCACCCAAACTTCTGCTGTTTGTTCCCCTGGGTGGTGGAGTGGGGCTGTATGTCCATCATTGAGATTGGTTTCCCCTTTCTTCTGCTTCTCCCCCCTACCTTCCCTCGTGGTGTTGCTACTCTCAGTATTGGTCCTGAGGGGTTTATCTGTCCTGGATTCTGTGTGTCGGAACTTCTAGTCAATAGCAGTGTGCAAGCTCTGGTCTAGCCAGACAACTCAGACCTTCTTACACAATATCTTCAGAACCTCTATATAGGAAGCTTGATTAACAGTCTGACCTAGTGCAATGACTAAACTCCAAATGCACTATCACCCTCACATCAACAAAACCAAACAAATGAGCATCTTCTTGAAGTTTGAGTTCACTTGACGAGGTGTATTTGAGTGAGGTGATGATGGCGTCTTACACTGACTTGATTTATGTTTGCATTCTGGCTTGTGAGAAGAGCACAAGGTCTTGTCACCAGCAATGACCTTGGGAAAAAAGTGTGGGTGCACTAGCTCAGAGCAAGTTGCCAGATGCCTGCCCAAACAGGAGAATGTATATTTTGAAATGTGTACCCAGTGGAGCTTTGTACCGCTTGGTTTTTTGGCGGGGGTGGGGTGGGGGTGGGTGGAAGGCCGGCTACTCCTTTGTAGGTTAGATAATCTGAGATGTGCTATTTGAAATTTCCTGGGGCCAGTTTTAGACAAAACTAGAAAAGTTAATTTTGCTGTATGGAAAAATCTGACAGTCTGGAAGTATCTAATTTTCCTCACATGCCATCATTCCCCTAGTAGCATTATTCTTAGTTAAAGCTCTCCTCTGTTCCTCCTTAGGGTTTCCCCCACTACCTGATGTTCCTTTTCTCCTACTCATCATCAAGGGACTTGTGTCCAAAGTGAGGACAGCAAATAAGAGACCCTCCTGACTCTCTGTTAAGAAGGGTGCTCTGGTGCATGCGTGTGTTTATGTGTGCACATACAATCGCATTTGAATTTTGTTGGAAGAGGCTTCATAGAGACAGAGAGTGACATGGTTAGAGCTGCTGCACATGTAGAGCACTGTACTCTATGGTGTTCTAATTCAAATGCATGTAAGGTCCAAGAGAGGTAATAGAAGCAAGTGACCAGGGTCAGGGAAGGCAGTAGGAGGAACTGAGGGAGCCTGAATGCCTCACACCCTGCCAGTTTCACTGATTCTTGGATGGGAGAGTACCAACCTAGTGCTGTGAAATCTTCGCAGTTTTCAGAGGCTTGGGGGATTTAAATTTTGTATGTAAAAAATAGACATCTAAATGCTTGTAATTTATTGATTTCGATAAACACACTGAATGCCAGTACGCAAGTCAAACAAACCAAACTGACAGCCATCGATTCTTTGCCAACTCATAGTGACCCTATTAGACAGGGTAGAACTGCCCCTCAGTTCAGCTCCCAGCCCTGGAGGCCCACCAGTTCCTCGTTATTATCATGAGGAATACTATTTTCACAAGAGCATTACATACCCCTAGAGACTAAACCATAAAGCCATATAGGCTTTGACCATCAATTCTGATATGCTTTTTCCTCAAACTGATGGGTCATTTGATGGAATCCTTGTATTACTTCCCTAACATAAAAATTAATCAAGCAAAGGAGATTCAGTGCTCAGTACTACAGCCCCCTATTTAGAGATTAACTCTTAAAAACCACCACCACCACCACCACCACCACCACCACCACCACCACCACCGCCACCTTATCTATGTTGATAAAAACTTGAGTAGGCTGTATAAATATCTCAAGTATTTAGGATAAAATGGATTCTTATTCTACTGTCACATATTTAGTTTGAGTTATGTGTTTCCATCTGAACACAAATTAAATAGACCTCATTGACATCTTTTCAAAATGCCATAAAAATTAAATGATTACCTTAAAAGATACTCAGTATAATTAGGCATCAGAAAAATGTACATCAACACTAGAGCGAGATAGTGTTTCAACCCATCAAGATGACACTAGCCAAGAATATTAAAAATACCATTGAGTGCTGGAAGAATGAACAGATTTGTGTCAGAAGAACAGTCTGAAAGGTCCTTAGAAGCAAGCACGGGGAGACTTCACATGCTTTGGATATGTTATCAGGAGATGCCAGTCCCTGGAAAAGGCTGAAATGTTAGGTTCAAGTATAACAACAGTTTTGAAGATGGTGTAGGACTGCGCAGTGGTTCATTCTGCCTTGAGTTGGAACTGACTCAATAGCACCTAATGCTAAAAGCTAGATGCTTTTGATCCTAAATGAAAAGTGGATGGTCCAGCCTCCATACCAGCTACGTGGACAACTGCCCCTCCCCCCAGAAGAATTTACTTTAGAAGACGGCACTGAACCTGTAGCTAGGGGAGATGGACATGTCTGATCAGAGCACACAGGGGCAAATGAAGGGGGAGGAAGAGAGTGGAGCACACACTGGTCCACCAGGCTTGGAGGATGATTTTGGCACTCTGAACAGCCAATGTACAGAGTGGACCATATGGCTGATCCCACTATGAGACATGCCATCCCTTGCTGGCCCAGAGCCCTATGGGGACAATACCGGAGACTCTGTGTTGGGACTGACCCGACTGGCCCTCCAACACGGAGGCAAATCACTAAAAGCATGCAGCAGAGCAACCATGAGAGCAGAGCGGGTAGCCCCTGAGGGAGTACAAAGGACAGACTCTGGGGCCAGAGCATGATACGCCATCAGACCTGACTGAAGGACACACCTATAGAAAAAAAAAATCAGACCTTGATCTATTTACAGGTTTTTCTTTCTTAAAAAATTTTTTTGTCTTTTAATTAATTTACTCTTTTATTGATCATTGGTTTTCTGTTGTTTTTTTTTGTCATCACAGTGTTCTCACCCATCGCCTATCTTGCTATGGTTTGATTTTTGGTGCATATTATTATCTCAACAGATCTATCTAGATAAGATAGGCTGGAAGAATAGTCTGGAGGAGAAAACAACAGGACCAATGGTTCCCGGGGACATGGGAGAGAGAGAGGAGGGGGTAAGGAGGTGATGCTGACCAATCCAGCGACAGGGGAGCAACAAGTAATCCAAAATCCGTCGCAAGGAGGGTGTGAGAAGCCTGGTAGGTATTCAGCAAGGGCAATGTAACCAAGAGAAATTACTCAAACCCAAGTGAAAGCTGAGCATGATAGTCGGACAAGAGGAAAGTAAAAGTAAATAGAGGAAAGAACTAGGTGACAAAGGGTATTTCTAGAGGTCTACATACTGGCATGTACATATGTAAATATATTTATACAGGAGGGTTCGTAAATAGATCAACGTGCATATATTTATAGACTTAGTATTAAGGCAGTAGATGGACATTGCCAAATACTGACTCAATGCAAGAAGACGTTATATTAAATTGGCATTCCATGATGAACACCTTTCCAACATGATGGTTGAAGAAAAATGTGTGCACTAGCAAATGTGGTGAAGAAAGCTGATGGTGCCTGGCTATCAAAAGTTATAGCATCTGGGATCTTACAGGCTTGAAAATAAAGAAGCGGCCATCTAGCTCAGAAGCAACAAAGCCCACATGGAGGAAGCACACCAGCCTGTGTGACCATGAACTGTTGAAGGGATCAGATATCAAGCATCAAAGAACACAAAAATCATGTCATTGTAAATGAGGGTGAGTGCAGAGTGGAGACTCAAAGCCCATTGGTAGGTAACTGGACACCCCCTTCCTGAAGGGATGTGGGGAGGAGATAAGCCAGTCAGGGTGCAGGGTAGCAACAATGAAACATATTTCCTCTAGTTCCTAAATGCTTCCTCCCCCCACTATCATGATCCAAATTCTACTTTACAAATCTGGCTAGACAAGGGGATGTACAGAGAGATCGCCTTGGAGATTGGGTGGATGTTCCCACAGTAGCGTGGAGCCTCACAAGTGGTGGTCAGGCGTTTCCCCCAGTCACTTGTAGGACCTCAGGATTTAGGCTGGGGATGCCCCCACTTTTTATAGGGGAGAACAACCTGTGGCCTGGTGTGTGGGAGAGGACCAGCGTGAATTCCCCAGCTGCTTGCCACACCAATAAGTCGGGGGTGGGAGCTCCCTCAGTTGGGCCTTCAGGTTTGCCCTAGGCAGAGGGGAGTGGCCTGGAGACAGCTATTGTCTTGTGATGGGAAAGAGAGTGAAAGGAGAGGAAAAAGAGAGAAAGAGGAAGACACAGACTGGGGCAATAATGCCAACCAGACTGACAACCACTCACCCACACACAACTAAAATGCACAGAGTAAACAAAGGTGACAACAGTAAAAAAAAAAAAAAAAAGAAAAGAAAACAACTAAAAAGGAGAACCAAATCTGTGGAGGCTGTGGTAGGAAGTAGAGAAGAGCTAGATGGAGCGGAGAAAAGCAGAAAACCTGTAAGAAGAGTCCAATAAAAGGAAAAAGAGAGAAGAGAAAAGGAAGGAGGAGGAGAGAGTATTTTTTAAATGGTTAAAGAAATAACTGACCCTGTGTTATGCTGTGTGTAGCTCTGACTCGTCCTGTGGGCAGTACTGTCTTAGGGGTCAGGTTGCCCACTAGGAGGACAGGGTTGCCCTAGGCAGAGTGTAGGGCTCTGGAAACCAGCAGTGGTATGTGCAAGCAATGAGAGGGAGCAGAGAGAATCGTACAAGCTAAGAGAGAGGTGAAGAAAGCAAAGACAGAAAGAGGAAAGAAAGAAAAAGAGAATAAAGAGAAAGAAGGAAATAAATCCAACTGAGTTCACTAAGGTTGGCTGTGATGGTAAAGAGCAAGGAGAGAGAGAAGGAGGAAATAAAGTATAAAGTAGTAGCTGATCCCTGATTGCTTGGATGAAGGGCCAGAGGGGTTTAGACACTGCTCCAACATGGCAGGTCAGTGTGCCCTTTTAATGCCGGGACCCAGTGGTGCTGGGCAGAATTGCCCTAGTTGACGAGATCACCTTAGAGGCATGACGGAGGTTTCTTCAACGGTGCAGCGCACTGTAGGTGTTTGTCCCAGGTGCCTTGTGTGGTGTACAGCACTCCCACACAGGGCAGGCTGGAGTGCCTCCTGCTATTTGGGTTGATTTGCCCTAAGCGGAGGGAAGTGACCTGGAAGCCTTTAGTGGCATATGAGAGGAGAGAGTGGGAGAGAAGAGGAAAAAGAGGGGAAAAGGGGAAAAAAGAGGGATAAAGAAGAAAGCGAGTAAATAAAAGCCCAACACCAACCTGAGCACGTTGAAACTGAGTGCGGTGGAAAAGTTAGAAGGGCTAGTGAATAAAGTGAGAATAAGTAGAGCAGTGGGTAAGGAGGTAATGATACTTGATCACCTGTCCTTGAGGCCAGAGGAATTCCAACTCTTCCTCAAGGTCACGGGGTCATGGACTTGTAAGGTCTCTCTCTCTGGCCTAAATTCCAACCCCAGTCCTTGGCTCCCCGCGAGAAAAATTTCATGCGGAAGCCAGGCTCGTGATCCAAGTGAATTTAATGAGAGTTAAAAGAAGCTTCAGGTTTTACAAGGCACCCATAGGATTCCTTTGACCATGGGGCCTGGCAGAGACTGCCTCAGGTCATGCAAGGATCTCTCTCCTCCCAGGAAGACGACCAGACCACCCCTCTCCCTTCTGGTTCCTGCCTTTTCAAGGGTTCCCGGGGAGGCTGGTGAAGGACCCCAGGTCAATCCCATTGGCTGAACTGCAATCATCTGGCCCAGGTGGGCTGCTCCAGGTGCAACATCCATCGGAGCCCACGGGAAGGAAAATCCAGCTTTCCTATGCTGGCTCTCCTGGGCATGCGTTAATGGACTTTCCCATCCCTGATGTAGGGTTCCACAGATGCTGTGTGAGATTACTTCAAAAGCAAGATCGCGCCCGTGGCCAGGGGTCACTTGGGTGCTGGAGTACCTGCCTTGTGCTGCATGTAGCACTGCAGCAGGGGCTGGGAGGGGGCACTGGGGGGCTCCCTCAGCCCCATCTAGGGCTCCAAGACCGGCAGGGCCTCCCCAGCTATGTGTAGAATCACTGAGAGGGAAGCTTGCTGTCCTATCTAGACTGCTGATGCTTCCTAGATCAGAGGATTTTCTTTTTTATCCCTCTGGCCAGCTAGAATGAAATTGTCTCCCACAGTCTCTGGGCTACAGCTCAGTGCTGTTTAAGGCTGACACTGCTACAGCGGGTCTTTGTTATGGTAAAAGCTGCCAGGCCCTGTGGCTGAGTTCTGGCATTCCTTAGCTAGGTTGCTTCTTATGCTGATTTATGTTAAGGGACTCCCCTATGTGGTGCTTGGAGCTGAGCAACCAGACTTGGGTTTGAGTTTTAAACCAATCATTTATGTTTCACCCTTAAAAAAAATTCTACTTGTGATGTGCTCAGATTTGCTGGCTGTCAAGCTGACCCCCAGAGGGGGAGATGCAGCTTATCAGGGGGGTTGTTTACTAGTCGGCCAATTGGAACTAAATTTGCTCCCTGGACTCCCGACTTTCTGCCTTTTTCTCCCACACCATGATCTTCCTAAGGTAATAATATATTTTTTCTTCTACTCTAAATTATGGCTACCCACCACCAACCCCTGACCGTGAGCTCAAGGCATCCAACCGCATGGAGAGCTCAGTGTGGGGTTCCCCTCGTGTCTGAGATTCTGCCCCCTCTCAGGGCGTCCACCTGCAGGGATCCCTGCTCCAGGCAAGGGCATATCTGGCACCTGCCACTTCGTCAAAATTATAGTGCTTTAAAGCATTCTTGGTTTGCTTTGTGAGTGGAAATCCCACAAAAGAAGGGGTTCAGGAGAAACCCTGTTACCCTAGTTCTAATTTCAGAACTCCACCTCCCCGTTTCCTTCACCTAATTTCCTATTTTTCTGGTCTGGCAGCAGGAGCTCCAGATAGATGGGTCCTATCTGGTCGCCATTTTCTCTGAATCCCTCCATCTATTTTTTTTACACTCTTAAAAAGTACAAAACATTTACTCTAAAAGCGCAAACAGATTTTCAAAAGCAGGGAAAAACCTGAACGTTCAGTACATGGTTCAATCGTCTTTTCATCTCTGTGCCCTAACTATGCTGAGCTCCATGGAACTGCATGGAGGGGAGCTATTCTGGCGTCATCGAGCCAAGTGAGTGTTTTGAATTACCTCAAGTGAATATTTGACTGGAAAGCATAGGGTGTAAAAAAACCCTGAAATCAGATGGTGCACATCTATCACAAAGAACAGGGCCTTGTACTTAAACCTTTTTTCTGAAAATAAGCAGCCATCTAAGTGAGATATCAACTAAGGCCGCCCAGAACAAGCAGCACAGCCAGTGTGATGCCAGGGTGATAAATAATAGAATCTCAATCTGCAGGTATGAACAAGAATCAGAGCTTAAGTTCGGAACACCCAGTTTGCAAAAGGACTCAAATGCACATGCTGGGTGAATTCCCTCTGACCACAGTCCATGGACATGAACAGATACAGTTAAGTTCAAATGTAACACCTGATCATTTGATCTCTTCAGACTAATTTTAATTTGGTTCCAGTTTTTAGTATTTTTCACTTTCTGTTCGATTGAGGTTTTTCTCTCTTTTATCATTGTTAGTTTTTCTTTTCTACTTGTTTCTTGATTTTGTTTTGTATTTTTTTTAATACATATGAAATCCAGGAGAGGTAAATCCAGAGAGACACTAACAGAATTAACAATCACCTAGGGACAGGCAGGGAAGATTTGGGGGAGTGAGGGGGGGGCTAACAAAAATGAATATAAAAGAAGGAAATGATGTAAACCTGATTGTGGTGAGGATTACACAAATCTTAATATGACTGAAGTATTGAATGATATATGTGAATTATATGAGAATTAAAATAAAACAAAAGCTGAGGTCAGAGATAGGGCAGCAATTTAGCCCTGAATCTCTTGGTGAAGATTGAATGTCATTTTGTGCCAAGAGCCCATTTTTCCACTCATGAAGTTTGGGGAACCGGCCATGCTCCTTCATCACTTTTCTTACCTCAATAAATGGGTACAGTTCACTCTTCTCCCTTTTCTTCTCTGTCACATACTTTGCAGCAGTCAGGGGAACAGAACTTACAGTCCTGAAAGGGATCCATGAGTGTTAGTCCAGGTAGACTAGAGAAACAAATCCACACTCAGATGTGTATAGGAAAGACCTTTATATACAAGAACAGTTGTATATTGAGAAAGCATTCCAGCCCAACCAAGATCAAGTCCATAAGTCCAATATTAGCCCATGTCTGATATCAATCTATAATGTTCTCTTCAGACTCATGAAACACCTTCAATGACCCCAAATGCAGGAAGATCACAGGTCAGTAGTTGCAAAGTCTTCTGCATCCAGTGGTGGTAGAAGCATCTCAGCTTTGGCAGGGTCTCCATGTGGCTCCTCCAGTTCCCAGGGCATGGGTTCTATCAGTGTGGTGCCATGTGTCTTGTTAGTAGGACATCTCTCAGGGAATGAGCAGAAAGATAGTCTCCTGCCTCCAAGGAGGAAATACCAGATTTCCCAGAACCCTGACGGGAAGGCCAGGCCCACAAAGAGGCCTCATTGGCCATAACCCAATAGAGAGACTAGAGTCTACCCCTTCACTCTTAATCCTCTCAAGTCCCAAATTGACACCAGATTGTATAACTACAACAGACCACCCCTTGTCCATTTGACATTTTCACAAAATTCTTTAGCCGTATATAATTTCAAAACAATAATAGAATCATATCAGTATCTAACAGTATAATATGAAAATGCATACATTTCACTCCGTGCCACCCTCCTTTAAACATAATATTCTGTAAGTGATGAAACAAAAATATCCTATGCTTAACAATTGCAGGTAAGGTACACCCACATATTAATCCTATAATTCTATGAATATATTCCAGTATCTATGAAATCTTGTAAGCTAGCCACTTCACGCCTTTATCTGGCCCATTTTGGCTATCCAGTTTCTCTACTGCCTACTTCCATCAACCCAGTGCTCTGAGGAGACAATCATATTCTTCAATATAAAGAGTCTTCATGCCAGTTGGAACCTTGTGAAGTCCACATCCACAAGAAAGTCAAAGCAGGACAGTTCGTCTATACAGTGTGCAGCAGTATATACCAGTGCACAGGCTCAACATTCTTCTCTTCATCTGGTCGGGTTCGGGTCAAGTCAATGTGGGCTCCCTCTCTTGGCCTCACCTCAGTGTCCATTGGTCGCATTGCCTTTAGGCCTTGGCCCCATCACCAATTCTCCACAACTCTAGTCCCCTCAGTGTAGGTCATGGACTTCAAACGAGTCAACCTGCTCTCATCTTCTTCTCTACTGCCTGTAAACCAGGTCCACGAGTGTCAGTGGTCAGAATGAACCCGCTGCTCTATTGCTGCTATTCTGCCACTTTCACTCAACAAGCAGATCCAGGTGGTCACCTAGCAATCATTTCAGGCTTCTACAGGCTCCCTTGAATGTTCAGTACTAGAAAGGAGTTTCTTCAGGCTTTGAGATTTTTTTCCAGTTTCTGACAAAAACCACTATTCAAAATTCAAATATTACAAAAGTTCCCTTTTAATGCACATGAAGCTCTTCCTCACAGTGGGAGCAGTGCACAGAAACGGACCTTGATGCTGGGCTGCTCTGTGCGTGCTTTGGTCAGTTGGGAGCTGCTGATTCACAGATTCACTTCACGTGGATGAAGATGCTTGTTTGCTTCCCCGTGAGTTTATCGCGCTTCAACAGAGAAGAACCCTGTTCTTGGGTTTTGCCTCTGCCTTGCTCCTAGCACCGCTGGAATAGAAAGATTACAAATGATTTTTTTGTTGTTGTTTTAAAAAACAGAAAAGAAATGCCGTGTACCTGTTAGGTAAGTAGAGGCAGAACTGAGGGTGGTCGCTGTGCATGCCAAACCTCCTCCCCATCACAGACAGTTGAAAGCTGCTTCAGGCTGGAAAGATGCACACATTTAGGTCCTTGTGACAGGAAGCAGGTCAACCTGGGCGGGCCCCCATCTAGACCAGGTGGGCTTAATTCAGTCAATGGGGTCAAACAGTACCGTCAGCCATGCCTACCAACAGGGTATTGGTGGGGGCCTCCCACCAGCTGTCATGCAACCCAGCGCGCGTGGGCTGTCCAGTCCGCCCCCACCCCCCACGAGCATATTTGCCTCTTCTATCCTTTATAAAGTCACTTGGATCACTAACTAGGTTTCTGCGTCAATTGGTTCTTGTGTGAAGCCAAGGACAGAGGTACATTTCTCCCAGAGAGAGCCCTCACATAACCAAATCAGATTATAGCCTTCAGTGTTAGGGTTCCAACGAATTTTGGGGGAATATCTCAAGTGGTAGTGGTAAGGACACAACTCAATCCATATTATCTCTTTATTTTGCTCAGCCAGATGCTTGCCCTTTGAGCCTGAATTGTTGCAAGGCTTATTACCCCATCAAGTGTTCCCAGAGCAAGCCCTAAATGGGCAGTAGTCACACACAAGGAAGATTTGCAGGGGACACTGTTAAGAATGATTAATGCTTAAGTGTTCCTTGTCTCCCCAAATGTACCATCTGGCAGAAAATTTCTTAGATCTCTCTCCTGGGAGAGATATACCTCAGCTCTTGAATAACTCTCCTGGTCATAGAAGTCAAATTCCAAGCTTTTCATCCAACATTCATAAAGCTAAATAAATGTTACATAAACCTAAGTTCTCTATCTTGGATAAGACAAAGTAAAACCATGACTTGAGAAGGTTTTCATTGAGGACAGAGACAACTTCAGATATTCTAAGCCTATGAAATTGGTCATGATTCAGGCAACTTGCCAAGGAAGCAGGTAATACCTAGGTGGGAGGTGGAATGAATAAGAACTTGCACTAAGATTCCATTCCATCAGGTGCAGCTGGTGACTTTGGAGGCCCAGAGCAGGCAGTGGGAGAGAGAAGACCAGAGCAGGGGAGGGATGTGATGAGCTGGAGGGTAGAGGGAGGGATTATGTGTTGTTCTGCTGTCACCTCCCACCCCACTGTGACCCTTTAGTGATGTGGGCCCAGGTTTGTGATGCAAGTGGTTTTGAAGCCAGAGGGGACTCAGAGTGCTCAGTTGCCTGAGTGCAACCGCTGTATCCAGAAGATGGAGGAGATTCTCTTTCTGCTGGAACAGAAAAGTGCTTCCTGGCTGACCTACCAATACCCCACCTGGTTCACTGTTTTGACCTTGGGCATCCTGTATGGAGTGGGTTGCTTCTTCCTGGTCCTCCCCTTCCTTCCAAATACTCCACCTGTGCGACCACCCAGGAAAAGGATAAAGGTAAGAAATTCTCAACCCAGCCATAGGAGAGATTGATTTTTCCTTGTTTTATAAATTTTTCCTTTCGTAATTAATTTCCTGATAGGGGAAATCTCAAGAAAGAAGAGACCATCAGCCCTGGCTTTGGAATGTTGATGAGGGCTGGTGCGTCCTTACTCACTGTTAGGACTTTGTTCACTGCATTGGTATCATTTTATCCTTGCCGGCTTATGTTGATTTTCATTATTTCTGTTGGCTTTCCCTGTTTGTGAAGCACAGGAGGCGTGGATGCATCATGATCATGGACACAAGGGTTGACAGAGTTGCAGGTGGAGAGATCTCATGGCAGAGGGAGGGATTGTGAGATCAGCAGTGTGGAGAACTTCCCCATCGGGAAGCTAGGGAGTGAAGGGGGATTGATTTCAAGACGAAAAAATGAAGGAGGCCAGAGGGGAGAGAGAGCTTTAGACCTGACTGTGATTACACAACTCCTTTTGAAGGCAATTTAACCATGGAGGGGGGGGGTGTTGTTCTAAAATGGATATGGTAATCATTGATTGTACCATTGCCCTTGATCTGATTGAACGACTGAACTATTGACTCGTATGATATGTAAATCATTTGCCAGTAAGATGAGCATTCAAAAATATTTCTCTTTGAAGACCTCAGACCTCCCATCTCTAGTTGTTATAGAGGGCAATAGGTAAAAATCCCCAATATAGTGACGCAGTGGCTAAGGACTAGATGACTAGACATTTCAAAGGGCAGCTCTCATCACTGGGTCCTCAGTCTCTTTCCTTGAGCTCTAGTCTCTGGGCCAAGGCTCCTTTTCTGTCTGGGCTAATTGAGAAAGCATGGCTGACCCCGGGGAGGAAGTGGTCAAGGGCTGGCCCAGAGCTTCAGCTCCATAATCAAAATCTTGCCCACCAGAACACTGAGTGCTGAGAGTGTGTGCTCTCCGTGAGCAGAGGAAGGCTGACGGAAGAAATGCACTCTAGGTCTCACACAGAAGCTGGTTTCTGGGCTTTAGTCATTCCATGGAGATTGTCATTCTTCTAATCACCAGTAAATGCCTGCAGTTTGTCACAAAGAACAGATGCAGGATTGGATTCCAGCCTGACTTCCTCTCTTGTGCCCCAGCCTCAGGTGGAGACAAGGAGAAGCAGCAGGTCAAGGGACAAAGGTGACGCTCTGAAAGGTAAGGTTCTGCCCATTCAACCAAGCTCTGTAAGCTCTCCTGTCCCCTCCTCTGCAGGATGCCAGTGGCAACAGCCCGTCTCTCTCAGGTAATAATCCTGAACAAAAGGATACTGTGGATGGAAACAGAACCCAGATATTTCCCAGATGTACAGGAGGGGCCTAGGATGGGATGAAGGCTGGCCAAGGTAGGACCCAGTAGGGGGCAGTGGGGGTGTCAGGAGCAGATTCTGGTGGATTTGGAGGTGGAACATTGAGGGGTAACTGCGATAAGCTGTGTAACTTTGCCAAGGTTCAGATTGCTCACTGAGACCCCACAGACAATATTGGAAACCGATGCTCCTTGAAATGCCAAAGCACCTCCTGCCCGTGGGAGTAAGCTATCATTTGACCTTGAGCTCTGGAGAGTCCAACGTCCTAAGTGCACAGCCCGTGTGACATTCCTTTCGGTCCTCTGGGAGGGCTGCACCATAACGGTTCTCTTGATTTCCAGTTTTCCGAAGCTTCCTGCAAGAACTATATGGCGCTCAGAACCTGCGTTTGCGTCTTAGGCAGAAGTAAGTAACCTTCCTGCTTCACCGCGGGGTGCATCTTCCAACCAGGGTGCCTGTGTGGCCTCGGGCTGCAGAGCAGCTGGGATGCGCTGGTTTGGGGGACACTTTCAGGGATGGGCAGAGAATGACAGGAGTCCCGGGCAGTGGGGTGGGGCAGGAAGAGCAGGCCATCAAGGCTTGGGGAGGGGCTGAGCTTGCACCGACCCTTGCTAGCCTGCTAGGTCTCTTGCCCCTTCAGTCCTGGCTGTAATCTGGTCCTTCTGTCTCCTGCAGCCACTTGGGAAACCCACTTGACACTGGCAGCTTTGGTCAACAGAAAGCTCAAGCCCTCTCTGGTAGCTGGCGAAATAGAGGTACAGCTGAAGTCCACGTCGGTACGCGCGCCCCACACGGTTCTGCGGCTCATCCATTCCGGACACCTAGGTCTCAGAACTCCACCCTTCCACGGGCCCAGATGTGCATCTCAACTTCTCATGTCTTACCCGCCTTGAGTCAATCACCAGACTGCGCACATTCCCATGAACCTGACAGTCTTTCACCCACACCACTGGCTCTTCCCTCACCCAGTGCCAAACCCCCGGATTCAAAGGCCTACCTGCAGCCTCCAAGCACTCTCTGGGACTCACCAGCCCCGCACCCCACAGGGACTCGTTCTCAGAATGACTTGTTGGCAAGGCCCAGGCAGAGCCCATCTCCACACAACCGCTGCTCCACACCTGCCATGGCAGCCATCACAAGTCAGGATCCCACAGGCCTCCCTACTGCCTCCCCACCCCAGTGTTGGGCAGCTGCCAAGAACTTACAGCTTCCCTCCTTGGAATACTTTGCGTCTCTGAAAGAGCACTCTACCTGGCACCCCCAAGAAGACACCTTTCGGGAAGGACCCACAAAGAGGCAGGGGGAAGTAGGGAGGCCCACCTTGCTCAACCCCAATGTCCACAAGCTGCTGGAAATAGAAATCACAAAGGCAGAGAAATGGAATATTTGGGAAGAAAAAGGAAAGGGTGTATCAGAATACCATCTGCAGGCCTTAAATATGTTGAAGGCACTCGATGGGGAGCAGATCACTGCACCTCCCCAGCCCTTCTGGAATGCCAGCATCAAAGCAGAGCAGATACCCAGCGCTCAGAAGCATTTTCCACAAAAATTCAGTGAGTTTTTCTGGGGTCTACCTTTTCTGCACAGCGAGTCTCTGGCAGCTGCTCTCAGGGTCTCTGGATCCACCCTAGAGTTTCCCACTGTCTTATTTAATGAAATTCCTAATGCCTTACCAGCTCAAATGCAAGCTAAAGAGTACCCACTCTTGTTGCAACGTCACTCCTTGCCCTACACTGAAGGCCGATTCCAACTTTTACTTCCAACTGCATGCCAAGCCCAGGCCCCACCGCCTGCTACAGTCCTGACTCCGCCCGGTCCACAGCCCCGTGGCCCACTCGCAGTACCTTTTCCTCCTCCTCACAAGAGTCCCTGTGATGAATCCTGTCTTACCGTCCACACTAAGTCCCAATCACGCATTCCAAATTCACTTCAACAGCTGGAAAGCCATTTTTTAAAGAAACAACAGGAAAGTGAGAGTTCTTTACCCTTTATGATACCACCACCCCAGGAAGCTTTTTGTCTTCGCAAACCCACTCATCCCCAGGACAATCAGAAGGTCCAGACCCCAAAGACAGACCCCAAGCTTCCTGGCTGCTTGAAGCAATCGGAGCTCCACCGCCAAGAGAACTTCCCTCAATTGCAGGGGCCCCTCGGCAATGGGACTCTTGAGTCTCTGACACTAAAGCAGCCTCAGGAAAAATGGCCAGGGACTTGTCTGGATATGAAGCAGCCCGAATGCTCCTGCTCAACACCTGGAGACAAGCAGGGGAAGAATGTAATGAAGACGGTGTCCCCAGGAAGATGCACACACCCTGGACCGTCGCTTGCGTGCTGCAGAGCCGGTGTCCAGCTGAGGAACAACTCGGTCAATGGACAAGGGAATTACTTGAGGAAAATATCCAAATGTAATCTATCTCTCTGTGGATCAGGAAACTACTGCCCAAAAGGAACTCCGGGAGCCGACTCAAAGGAGTTAAGTGATTTGAGGATACACAAGGGGATTACCGCAGGAACTTACACCCTAAGGGGTCCAAATAAAATCCTACTGGAAAACACCCTGAATGTCCACATGTGCAGGAAGGTGGAGCAGATTAGAAAGGATCAGATCCCTGGCATTGTTTGCCGTTCATGTCTTGCGACCACGCATGCTTTGTCTATTTCCCTGACCCACCCACATGTTGTCAATGTGGCCTCCTGGGAAGAGCTGGAAGATCTGAACACAACGCAGAGCCTTTCCTTTCTCAGCCCGGGCACTCAACAGGTGCTAGACTCGCATATCGTAAGGCTCCAAATGAGGCAGAGGTGGTGCATGCCCCTCAAAGTCCTTGAGCCCACAAACCTCTGTAGGACAAGAAAAGACAACGCAATGTCCTTTCCAAAGTCCACCTGCTTAGCCACCCCTAAGTATTGAACTAACCTAGTAACTGAGGCTGCCAAGGTCCTGGGAGAACCCTGTCAGGCAGACTGGGGAGAGAGAGTGACCACAAAGAAATCAAGCCCTACCCTGGAGAGTCCTTTTGCTGATTGCTCCCCTACAGAGGAGCCTGTTCAGGGAACCCCAGCCTACCCCCCACTTGATAATGACAGTGGATGCTCATTGGCCCTCAGGCAGCCGTTTCCAGCCTTCATGCCCAGTATCCTTGGCAGAACCTTCCAGAATGAAAGTGTCCAGAGAGAGAGCCTAGAGCAAACCTCAAATCCAGTACTGACCAGCAAGGGGTCAAGGAAAGAGGGTGCTAGTTATGTCCCAGGAGGCCCCAGATTGGAAGTGAACTCTGAATGTCCATCTTCAAGAGCCAAAGAGACAGGGTTGGTGGTGGTCAAGAAGTCCTCTTCAATAGAGCTAGACGAGAGAGACACTTTCAAAACCAGTGTGCTGGCAAAATCTCAAACCAATGATGTGGACCGGGGCTGCTTCAAGGCTCTAGGATGTAGTAAAAGTTTCCTGCTACCTGGAAAGTGTGCTCCAGTTCCTGAAAAGCCAAGCCTTACAGCACGAGTGTGCAGTGAGATTAAGCTCCAGGTGGAGGTAGAGGCAGAGGATGGTTCTCCATGCTGTCCTGTTGACGGGCTCCTTCAGGACTGCACCACTGATGTGCTCACTGCCACCAATGTTTTGCCTTCTCAGGTGGTCCATTGCCGCCCCCAGCATTTGTTCACTGGGGATAAGCCAATATGTCAAGGGCCAAGTGGCTTCGTGGTGGCTAGAGCAAGTTACATGGGGCAGCAGAAGCTCAAAAGCCCCAACCTTCAGGACCCCTCGACAAGGAGAAGGAAGGATGCTGTTCCCACTGACAAGAGGGAGACTCATAAATGGCCCAATCCAGAAGAGCATGGAAAAGGATTAGCGGGAAGAGGCATCTCCCAAGTCTGTGGGTTAAGCCAGCCTGTGCAAGACAAGGCATTGGCTGAGTGCCTTGAGATCAAGTCCTCACAGCTCCCACCAGAGAAGGGACAGCTTCCTGCTGAGGGCCACAGCAAAAAATGGAGGAAGCACTTTGTCCAGTGGATTTGCTCCAGCAAAAAATCTACAGGACACGGTGATCCTTTGCAAAAAGGAAAGCCCGTATTACCCTGTGGTCACAGCCTTGGGCCCCTTCAAAGACAACCAGTGTCTCCTAACAAGGTCACGGAGGCTCAGGTGCTCACGACAGATGTTGGCCAAGTCCTAGAGGGGACACCAGGCTGTCATCAGGAGTATCTTGCGTCAACGTTATGTCCACGAAAAGAAGCGCAGGCCTCAGTTAATGGATGTTCCTCCAGCTGCAGGGCTCCTTTCTTTGTAGAACACAGGAGAGTGGCAAGTGTGAGACCCTGCCTCCACCAGGCGATACCTGACTGCCAGAGCCTTCCCACCACGAGCACCTGTATCAGGGATGTATTCACAAATTTCTGTCCGTTCAGGGGATTCAATATCAGAAGCCACACTCAGGCATTGCCCCCCAGGGTGTTTGTGTGCCCAGTCAGCTTGCAGCAGCAGAGGCGGAGGAGGTGGGCTTACTCCAGTTACCCTTACCACTGCCCACGTCACTGTCTTCGAGAATATGTCTTATCTGGCAAATTAGAAGACGCTTCTTCTGCTCTGATTAGTAGGAAAGTATCCATGCCAGCCACTTTAGCCTGTTCTGCACAGGCTAATGGCTTCTCTCAGCCATGATATTCATTGTTCCATAATAGAGATTTTCCCCCTCCTACATTAAAGTGTGACTTCTGTGCTGCATGGCGGGATCTAGAGGGGGTGTCATGTGTGTTAGTCTGTGTAGACTAGAGAAACAAAATTCACACACTCATATTTTATGAGTTTTATATAAAGGTTAAGTGAACATTGAAAAGCATCCCAACCCAGTTCAATCTAAGACCACCAGTCCAATAGTATCCCATGTGTCTGACACCAATCTACAAAGTCCTCCTCACAATCCAAAAACACACGGGGAGACAATGACTGCAGGAGGAAATTGTAGTCCGTGCGCTGGCAGGTTCTCCATGAGGCTGCTGCAGAAACCAGGGCTGCAACAGGGTAGGTCCATGCGGCTTCTCCTCAGGGATCTCCCAGGAAATGAGTCTTTCCAGCTGCTTTAGGGACCTAACAAATGCATATCCACCCTGGTGGCACTATCAGAGAGCAAGAGACCAGAAAGGCTAGGCTCACAGAGCCATTGGTCTCCCTGCCCTTCAATTAACCCCACATGAGTTCATTGACGAGGTTGGCATAATATACCTTTAACTATGTTAGATACTGCGTCTCCTTCTCTGAGTGCTAGCTCTGACTTCTCAAAGGGCAGGGCTCTGGAGGAGGTTTTCAGCAGTGTTTCCCACCCACTTCCATCCCAAGTTCTTCATTTTGCACCTCTTATGATTTATGGTAACACCCCTACTGTGAAAACCTCAGAAGGTCCCAACACAGTGAAGAATGTTCCCTGGTGCCATTACTTTGTCTTCAACGTTATGTGGCTGCAGTTGATAGGTTTTGAGAGGCGCAATCCAGCCAAGAAATTCCATCGAGGGTCCAGAAGAGGTTTAGACCAAAGTAGCGTCTCATGGTACCAAGCAGGCATGAGACATGTGGCGGCCTGTCTAAGTCCCACATGTGCATTTGATGAAGGCTGCCAAGTTTGGCATGGAGGTTCCGCCTCAATACACCTGTCACAAAATGTGAAATGACATCTTTTGCTACCTTTGCCTCTCTCCCAGCCTAGGGTAACCTCCAGGATGGAAGTCCCAGGTCTGACACATGTGGGTGGGAACTGCTAGGGAGGCTGCCAGCGGGGGACTCTGCTCACCCACTGCACCAAGGGAAAATCCGGTTCACAGCTCACATGCCTTCCTCTGTATATAAACCCGGAGAAGGAGCAACAGCTTAGGCTGAGTGGTACAGGATGAGCGTCTGTGTAATAACCACTAATGGTTAGGCACCATGGACACAGGGTAGGGAAGGATACAGTGAAGAAGAATATGAAGCGTTGGACGTAGCAAAGGGGGCCAAAGAGCATGAGGATCCCCAGAAATGACGCAAGACACAAGCGGAGCTAACACAGGCTTACAAAGGGGAATCGGCCAGGTGCTTCACCCCAGCTTTAGCTAGCTGCCCCCACAGCAGAACTTTATCTCCTACAGAGAGCACTGGGTTGGATAGCAAAGGCACAGCTTTCAAGCAGGGAAGGTTACTTTCTCAATACTATCTTTAGTTGGGCGACAAACTGTTATTTTACTTGATTTCCATCTCCTGACTGGGGGAAGGATGAGTTGATAGCCAGGGTGGGGTAGAGTGGGGATGAGTCAATAACAGGGTGCCAGGACTCAGGAAACATGACCCCAGGCTTTTGGGCTTCACACATGCATACACACACGCGTCCGCGCTCTAGGAATGTTCTCACGAAACATGACCCCAGGCTGGTGGTCTTCACATGCACACACACGCGTGCGCACACACACACATACATGCTCTAGGAATGTTCTCAGCAAACATGACCCCAGGCTGGTGGTCTTCACACACACACACACACACACACACACACACACACACACACACACGCACACACACACACACGCTCTAGGAATGTTCTCAGGAAACATGATCCCAGGCGGGTGGTTTTCACACACACACTCACGCACACACTCTAGGAATGTTCTCAGGAACAATGACCCCAGGCTGGTGATCTTCACACACACGCACACACACACACACACACGCGTGCACGTGCTCTAGGAATGTTCTCCGGAGAGAGTGGCTTCTAAGGACTGAGTGCTGCAAAGAAAGTCACAACTGGGAGCAGCCTTCCCTTCCCCTAGAGACTCCTGGGAAATCAGGATGTGCACGGAGATTAGACATCACCTGTCTTGATAAGGGAAACCAGTTCAATAGTGGTCAGTGTTTCCTCTGTGCTTCTAACACAGGGTTTTATTTCCTGGGCACCAGATTATAGAAGAAGGCAGGAGGGCCCCCCAAAATATGATTAGTTGATCCGCTAGAGTAAATTCTCATGTGCTTAAAAGAACACCCCTGGTGGGCCAGGGTTTACTGTTTACTGAACTAAACAGTAAAGGATGGCGAGGAAGATATCCACTGAGCCTTGACCTCCATGCCTCAGTCAGGACACCAAGTGTGTGTGTGGGGTGGGTGGGGACTGACACCAGTGGTGGAGGAGGGAAGTGGACATAGGCCCCAGAGACTGCTGGTACAGCAGCATGATGTTGTTTCTGGAGTCCTGATTGTGCCAAGGCAGCCTCTGGAGTGACTGTGGCAGTAAAAAATCAGATTCTGGATCTGCAGAGCCTGGATCTGGGGCCTCTTGGGTAGCAGGTAGCTTGGGTGTGTTCCTAGAGAGAGTGAAGAGCTGGACACCGGACTACCCGCTGCTGAACCCTACCGTTCGTGCTAGGTAAGTGCACGGAGATGGAGAGAAGACCCTGAAAGAACAGCAAGGGGTGCATGGACCAAGCCCCTTCCCTTTCCCCTGCCACCAGGTCCTCTTATATGGTGCTGTGAGGTCAAACAAAGGGAAGCCCACTCAGACCTGCAGAGACCTCAGCGAAACAACTGCCCCCCACCCCCCACAATTCAGCAGACATCTCACAAGGACACTCACACATACCCGAGAGAGAAACCTCACACACATACTTCCTTGGAGACTTCCAGAGAGACTCAGAGGCCTCGCACAGAGACTTCATATGAAGTTCTCAGCATCCTTTATGGAGACTTCTCAGAGACCCCACAGGGACCTCACACAAAGCCCTCCCACATAGCTCACTGCCAGCACGGGAGAATTAGCAGCCGCTGTCCACCCCTGAGCTCCTGGAAACTTTCACACATTGTCTGCAGTGCCCCCCATGCTTGTGCATCTTTGTCCTCATAGCCTTGCTTGGGAACAACAGAATCACAAACTGCACGTAGTTGTGTGCAAATTTTTTCCACTGAAACGTTTTCACTAGCCTGAACTCTGAAGTGTAGTTTACAATTGAAATACAAGTAAAACTGCCAACACCAAATGAGAGTGTGATTTTAGATGGTGTGCAGTCAAATGTCGTACGCCACACTTTTACTTTTGCTTCGGACAAATTCTCTAATTGGTGGGGAAGTGACTGACTACTTTGGAAGCAACAGAACAGTCCATCAAATGGGCTTCAGGACTCAAATATATAAATAGACATCTGATCTGAACTCAAACTCATTCCCCAAGGGGCTCATGAACCTAATTTTTTTGGAAGAGTGAAGGAACCCACATGAAAATAACAAAATGTACATCACATTGTGTCTGTCTGGCTTAATTTCTCAATGAAACAGCTGTCATATCTGAAGATATTCAGGGCAACATTCCTTTTATAGCTCTGTCGACATAATTAATATGATTTTTCTGTGAAATGTAATATTTCTAAGTTATGCAAAGTCCTAATGTTTATCTACCACAACAAACTGATAATATTTTGAAGGATGAAGAAATAGATCAAGAAATAATAATTAATGAAATACACATTTTCAGGTAGTACCATTTACAATAGCCAAGCGTAAATGAAAATATCTATATCTATACTTGAATAAAAAAACAACAGATTTATATGAGGAAAACTACAGAAATTACAAGAAATCAAGTGTGACCTCAGCAAATGGGATAATATCCCATGCTCCTTGACCAGACGACTCAATGTAGTACAGTTATCAGTTCTACTCAAGGCACTAGACAAGTTTAATTCACTCCTGATAAAAATTACCCTCATCTTTCTTCAAAGAATTGCAAAACCACTGATTACTAACTTCATATGGTAAGGGCATAGGTCAGGGGTTGAACCTACAAACTTCTCCTTGGTAGAAAGATAAAACTGTTCTCATAAAAGACTTGTAGGCTGGCTTTGAGTTGGAATTTTGGGGTCATTTAGGATTTTTTTGTGGCATGTGATGTTTAGGGCTTTAAGGTCATTTGGGGTCATTTAATTTTTTTGCGCATTAGGGTGGTTTGGGCTTTAAGGGTGTTTTATAAGGTTTAAGGGAGTTTTTAAGGGATTTAGGGGTGATTTTTTGGAGTGTATAGGTATTTTTTAGCAGGTAGGGGTGTTTTTAGTGATCTTACAGGGTTTCTTAGAGATTTTAGGGTATTTTAAAATATTTTATGTGTTTTTCCCCAGCATTTTATGTTTTGTTGGGGCTTTCATGTTGTCTTCAGGGCATTTATGTGGTTTTGGAAGTTCATGGTTTGGGAATCTTCTAGGGATATGATTTGGAAGTTCCACATGTTTTGGGAGGCATTTAGTGTGTTATTTGTGGCTTCAGAGTGTTATTTGAATTTTAGGGAATATTATGGCTTTTCAGACATTTTAAGGCTTTTAGGGTGATTTTAGTGTTTAAGGGTGTTTATTAGGCTTATATGTGTTTTTATGGCTTTTAGTGTTTTCTTAAAATTTTAGGGTGCTTCTTAAGGCATTAGAGTGTTTGGGGGGATTAGGTTTTGGTTTTCAGGGCTTTAGGGTTTTGTTGGATTATTTTTTGCTTTCATGGTGAATTCATGTCTATTAGGCTGTTGGACTTTTACAGGGTTTTATAGTGCTTCGGGTTGCTTTGTAGGGATGTTCTTGGGGTTTTAAAAGACTTTTAGCGTGTTTTTAGGGCTTCACGTGTTCTTTATTTTGCGTTTTAAGGCATTTGCATAATATTAGGGCATTTATTATGTTTTCGGGACGTAAGGAGTTTTTTTTAAGACTTATGGCGCATTAGGGTGTTTTAGAAAGCCTTTTACCATGTATTTAATGGTCTTAAGATGTTTTAGAGGGTCTTTAGGGGTGGTCTTAGCATTTTAGAAATATTTTAGACGTTTTAGGGTTTTTAAGGCATTTATAGTGTTTTTACGACTTTTAAGGTGTTTTTAGAACACGACTGACAGGTACACACTATTTCAATCAGGCTCTGGTTAGTGCCTCTCAATCAATTGGTGACATGGGAGTCTGGATAATGGATTACCTTTACTCTGCAGATGAGAAAACTCACTCAAAAAGACACAGGTGTTGACCCACAGGCACACAACTGGTTAACAACAAAGACATATTCACAACCAGTGTTGGGAGCCAGAGCCCTAAGCCCCACATACCTGTCCCCAGCCGAACAGTCAATCTATCCTGAACCATCAAATGATCTGAGCAGATCCTCCCACCCAACTCACCTTCCCATGCCAAATATTTTATTTCAGAAGGTGGCAGTGAATCTGCAGCTCTGAGAGAGGGACATATCTGATCGGAGCACATGGAGCAGATGAAGGGGGAGGAGGGGAATGTGGAGCACATCCTGGCACACCAGGACTTGAGGATGATGTTCCCACTCAGAGAATCCAGTCCACATAGAAGACCACATGGCCAGCCCCACGATGAGACAAGACACCCCTCAAAGACCCATAGCCTTAGAGGGGACAACACTGAAGACACAGTGTGGGAAATGCGCCCGAACTAATCCTGCCACACCGAGGCATAACACTAAGGGGGTACAGCAGAAGAGCAAGAAAACGAAGCATCAAGGTCCCCAGGGAATGCCAAAGGATGACTTTGAGGCCAGTACTTGGTACACCAACAGACTGGACTGGAAAACACTCTTAAAGGCCAACAAACCGACCTTGAACTAACGATGAACCACTTCTTTCTTGTTGAGTTGTTTTCATTCATTGTCATTGGATTTTGGTTGTTTTGTTGCTTTTAGTGCTTGGTTTTGCTCTGTCTTGTTTTGTGTATGTTATTACATCTACAGGTCTGTCTAAATAAGATAGGCTGGACGAACAATCTGGAGGAGAGAAAACAGGACCAACACTTCTGGGGAGACATGGGAGAGAGGGAGGTGTGGGGAAAGGTAGTGGTGTTAAGAAACCCAGAGAAAAGGGAAGAACAGGTGATGCAAATCGGTGGTGAGGGGGATGTAGGAGGCCTGGTAGGGAGTGATCAAGGGAAATGGAACCAATGGAACCAAGAGGAATTACTGAATTACTGAAGCACAAATGAAAAGTGAGCATGGCAGTGGGCCCAAGAGGCAAATCAAAGGGAATAGAAAAGCAAGCTAGGAAGCAAGGGTCAATTATAGAGGTTTAAAAAAAGGCATGTACATATTTAAATATATGAGCATGGGGAAATAGATCTATGTCCCTATATTTATAGGTTTTGTATTAAGGTAGCAGATGGACATTGGGCCACTGCTCAAGGACTCCCTCGTTGCAAAAATACTGTTCTATTAAATTGGCATTCTATGATGCTCACCTTCCCTACACGATCACTGAACACAAAGCAGGTACATAAGCAAATGTGGTGAAGAAAGCTAATGGTGCCCAGCTATCAAATATATAGCATGTGAGGTCTTAAAGGCTTTAAGGAAAACAAGCGCCCATCTAGCTCAGAAGAAACAAAGCCCACATGGAAGAAGCACACCAGCTTGTGTGATCATGAGGTTTTGAAAAGATTTGGTAGCAGGCATCATCAAAACAAAAAAAATCTTATCATTGCGAATGAGCGGGGAGTGCTGGGTACAGACACAAAGCCCATTTACAGTCCTCTGGACATCCCTAACAGAAGGGTGTCAGGGAGGAGATAAACCAAGACAGGTACCAGATAATAACGATGAAACACAGCTTTCCCCTAGTTCCTACATGTTTCCTATCTCCCACTATCATGATCCCAATTCTAATTTACAAATCAGGCTAGACTAGAGAATGTACACTTGGACAGATAGGAACAGGAAACATGGGGAATCCAGGGTGGATGAGCCCTTGAGGACCAGTGTTATGAGTGCAGACTCGGGAAGGGTGGAGGGAGGGTAGGTTGGAAAACGGAAACCGTATACAGGGATCTACATTTAACCTCAACAGAAAAGTGGGTGAAGGAACATCAGACAGTGCAAGATATGAGAAAATAATTAGTAAATTATCAAGGGTAGCTCGAATGGAGGGGGAAAAATGAGGAGCTGAGGCCAGGGGCTTGGGTGGGGTGGAGAGTGGATATTTTGAGAATAATGAGGGCAATGAATGTACAAATGTGCTTTACACAACCGATGTATATATGCATTGTGGTTAGTGTTGCATGAACAATTTAAAAAAAGGTCTGGACAGAGGGCACATGCAAGGATGATCTCAGGCTGGATTAGATCAGCAAAATCACCTCCTGGAGTTGCCTCACCCTGTGTCTATTCCTGAGTCAGGCATGAAGCTTAGGGCCCATAGTCCCAGGAGCTGGACAGGGAGGGAGGCGGGGTTCTGAGGTCATTCCATAGGGGCAATGGCCCTCCTGTCCTGCCGGGCCCACCCTCCTTTGTAATCCTGCTGGCTGGAGCACGGCTTTCATGGAGTCCACACCATGGGAGCTCTACTACTCATGGGGGATTGGCAGGAAGCCTCTGCTTATGCGCACACACCACCACCTAGCTGGAGGATCTCTGTGAACAAAGCCTGAGGCAGACAACAAGCCCACTAATTGATGCTGTAAGAGATACAATCAGCATCCAGAAACCTGCAACTGGGAGTAAGAGGCAGCATACTTGGCCCCAGCCACTCCCACTGCCATCTTCAAGGAGTGACATTCTAAAGCAGAGGGTTTTCAAAAGGCACTGCCAGGACTGTGGAATGAGCAGCTCATTTGTGGACATGGATACTGTGTGATCCAGAAGTATTACCTCTTCCTTTCCATTCAGGTGAGACAAAAAAAAGTTCCAAATAGAAAGCCATGCATCTAAACAGTATCCAATAGCCACTCATGTGCAGTGCTGCTGCCTCCAAAGAGCTTTCCTAGGTTTTTCTCTCTGTGGACAGATATACCTTGGTCCTTGGCTCTGCATGAGAAAGAATTCACGCCAAAGCCAGGTTTGTGATCCAATTGTGTTTTAGGAGAGATAGGGAGGCATGGTAGGCAACCCTGGTGGACCCCAGTGGCTGAATTGAATTTACTTGGCCTAGGTGGGTCAATGTGGGTGCAGCACCCACCCAGGTGTACCTGGCCTTCCTGACTGGAAACCTGGACCTCTGAGCACGCTCGGTGTGCCACTCTTTCCTGGGTGGCTAGCTTGGCCCTCTGAGCATGTATCATGGACAACCTAGTCCCTATGCTAGCTACCTAAAATTTACACCCTGAAGAGATATGGACCCAAATCTTTGGGGTACAAGGCGACGACATCTTTAGGTCCTTCCTGCTGGCAAAAGGGTGAAGTGGGGCTTTGGGTCCATACCCTTTCTACTCTGCTGGGAGGGGTTGTCCATTCAGGTCTAGGATGGATAAGGTTGAGGTGGTCCAGGAGATGGTGGTCCTAGAGGTGGCACACTTGGTTCAGAGGGCTTGGTAACTTGAGAACTTCTGGAAAAACAAACAAACGGACAAGAGGGTGAACAGTTTAACTGAGACAAGGCTAGGCTTGTGAGGTGGCAGTGCCCTTGAAATTAGGTGAGTGTCACAGGAAACAAAAAAAATCTTAGGATTATCAGGCATGTGTGTTTGTTCGTTCTAAGTATAGGCACGGGAGTAAAAGCATCCACAATTTCCCCTATGAGGGTACAGGGTTTGGGAACTACTGGGTGCACTGAGATCACTGTTTCATTTATGATCCTAATGTTTGGACCCACTGCTAAGAACCATGCTTCTATTTAATCCTATTATCCCTCAATTATTAACTTTGGTCAAACAAATTTTGTTTTCATTAATTACTTTCATAGTTATCTATCTATCTATCTATCTATACACACACATTTAATTGAATGGAATGAAAAGGTCATGCGTTATAGCGTTAAATTGTAATATTGGAATACTACAGCGGGAGTCAACAGGGATCAAAAGAAAGTAAGTGTCTGAGTCATTTTTAATTTTCTTGGCTTCAAATTGAATAAAAGACTTGTAAATTACCCAGAGACCAAATTCCCATGGTGCCTCCTACAACGGGTAGAATGTTCAGGGATGTTTCAGGGCTGGGAGATTAGTAACCCCTAAGTCCAGGATCCCTTAGGGCAGGGGTCCTCAAACTGTTTACACAGGGGGCCAGTTCACTGTCCCTCAGACCGTTGGAGCACCAGACTATAGTTAAAAAAACCAAACTATGAACAAATTCCTATGCACATTGCACGAATCGGCTACTAAGTAGGACATGCAGAGGCAGCAAAAACACCCTGAGGGTGGGATAAATGTCGTCAGGCCACATGTGCCCCACGGGCCACAGTTTGAGGATGCCTGCCTTAGGGGGTTCCTGGGTGCACTGGGGATGAAGGTCTCTACTGCTCCTCAAAAGGAGAAATGCTGTAACTTCTGGCATTTCGGCCCACTTTCCAATCACTTTACAAAACTGTTCCAGGTGAATCAGGGTTAGAAGGGAAAGTGTACCATTCTCTGGCCACCATTCTCCTTTCTCAAATAAAGTTGCATAGTGTATCAGCTTTTGTTTGTCTAGCCTCTGTGTCAACTCTATCCCAATTGGACAGGATTCATGCAAGGGGGCAATTCCTGAGTATGAAGCTGCTAAGTCCCATCTAGAAAGCACAAAAGAAGGCTATGTAGAGCTTGCTGCCTCAAGGTCAATAAACCCCACTTGAGAGCGAGCCCTTTATTGCCCTGAATCTGTTGCCTCAGGAAGATGCCCCAGCAAGAAGTAAGGGATCAAAGACAACTCACTGAGGTCGACTTTAAGTCCAACCATTATTCTAGACAAGCTAGGAGAACCACTGCTTGGAATGGCCCCACGGCCCTCCAAGATGCCTGCTGGCGGGAGCAGACTCTCAAATCTCTGAAGGGAAGGGGCATCTGGAAGCTCAGGGAACCTTAAGGGAATTGGAATTTCTGTCTGGAACATCGTGGCAGTGGAACTGTGTAGTAAGAGCTTTCCCCAAAAGTGCCTTAAGCAGCAACACTGAAAGCCTAAAGGTAACAGTTACACAGGAAGGGTTCCATATGCCATTGGCCTAAGCCTGGGCCACGGAAAACCAGCCTGTAACAAGGAACAAACCTACACTGGTAGAACACTAACACTATAACGCCTCAAGTTTTAAATTCAGGAAATAATTTTAAACATTTTTATTCTTTACTTTCATAGTTATCAATATGTATATATGGCATTCAAATATATAAAACGTGCAATGTTTTTGAAATGTAACCAAATTGTCACATTGATAATTTATAAGTTTGGTACTAGATAAGTTTCAATTAAATGTTATAAAAATGTTGTGCTGGGCATTATAGGGCTAAAGCAGCTTGTTTGAAAAGCCAGGAGAAAGGGAATGGAGGGGAAAAGGGAAATATTTGGCTCCCAGGACAAGGCAGGGCTAACTCCCAGGTCTATTCAACCAGCTCCCTAGGCAGTGCCCTTCCACATGTTTGGGCTGGTGGGCACCATCTTGGCCAGGGTCACAGGCCCCGTTTCCCCATGGCCACAATGGCGGCTATATAGGATCTCTGGGAAAAGCTTAAACAGCCTTGACAAGAGTGAAGCCATTATGAGCTGACAGAAGGCACCATGTAAAGTAAATAAAGTAGCTATGAACTGTAAATGAACTAGCTGATATAGGGGAGGTAGGCTGTGCAGATGTGCCCAAGGGAATGTCCCAAAGGATATGGATGCTCAGAAGATTCGCGAGAGCGACCAGAGCAGTCTTTGTTCAACTAAGAATGACTAACTGCAACACCCTGCTTCTCTACTCTGCCTGCTTGCACACCTGCACATTGCAAAAGTATAAAAACCTTTGGACAATTAGACTGGGGCTGCTCAGGAAAAAAAACTTTTTCTGTTGAACTTGCCAGCGGTCGGAGTAGTTTTCTTTCTGGGAATGGAGAGTGGCTACAACATTTCGAGGTGCACCGAGATCCAATTGCCACTGTCTGGGCTTGCTTAGAAAGGAAACCTCCTTAACAGGAGTGCTCTCCCCAGAACTACGGATTTCTGATTTCTCTAGGCCAGGGGTCCTTAAACTCTTTAAACAGGGACCAGTTCACTGTCCCTCTGATCAGTTGGAGGGCCGAACTATCGTTTCAATAAAACTATGAACAAATTCCTATGCTTCCTGCACATACCTTATTTTGAAGTTTAAAAAAAACACACAAACAAACGGGGCACAAACACTCGGCGGACAGGATCAAGGTCCTCGGCTATCCGCATGTGGCTCACAGGCTATTGTTTGAGGACCCCTGCTCTAGGCACTCACAAAGAGAATGTAGTTTCAGCCCTAAAGCCTGGAGACTCCGCAATTTGTTTAAAGGTGATTGGACAGAAGGAGTTCCTGATTTGCCCATGCAAGACTCGTTTTCCCTTCCCCTATTTCTCAGAGTTCATAGTTATGTTTATGGGGAACCAGGACATCCCTATCTGATCCCTAAAATTGATGCATGGAATGACATTGCCACTAATAAGCCAGCATAAACAAAAGACTTACTTCCTCCTGCAACAGAAAGGGTTCTTGTTTCAAGATTTCAGGAAACATGGCAGGACCAGAAAAAAAATAGACCCAAGGTCCTAAAACCACTAAGGTGGAGGCTGCCCTTCCCCAACCCCTCCCCATACCCCTCCGTCTCGGCTTTATTCCTTTTTGCAGGAGGACTCTGGGAGTGGGAGAACTAGCTTACGACCCTTCATTATCACTGCCACCCTGTCAGGTGCATGGGGCTGGAGAGAGAGAAATACTCATAACTCCTTTCTGAGTCCACACCCCAACATACACTAGGGCTGGTATGGGATCTCGACCGCCCCACCCCCCAAGAAGGATGATTTGGCAGCAGCCATTCTACACTCAAGGCAAGCAGCCCCAACACCTGGGGAAGACCCCTGAGTCCCTTTTTGGGTATATATCCCCTTGTATTCCAGTGATTTGTATAATTGGAATCAACAAAATCCCTTTTTCTGACAAAGCAGGTCTGATTCCTTGATAGAAACGGTTTTCCATATGCATTAGCCCACCTCCAGAAATTGCCAGCAACTTCTCCAGGTGCTGTTCACAACACAGGTACAGTAGCCCTGCCAGAGAGAGGCCCAGTAAGCAGTCAATGGACATGATGGTCAGACAGCAGGCACTCCCCATGTGAGGGAAACTCTTTTTGCCACTGCACGAAAAATGTGAGATCCAAACTCCTTGCAAGGCACAGAAGGCCTAACCAGGTTTCACCAGTTTCTCTTGCAGGCCCTCAGTGGAACAGCTAGAAAACCTATGAATTTATCTAAGGTCAGTGAGAATTTTCAGGCTCTTACAAGAGAATGTCTGCGTGCCTTTTTAGAGTGACTGATGGAAGCCTACGGGCTTTATATCCCTAACGGCCTGGAGGCCCCGAGAACAGGAGGGCAATAAGTATTGCCTTTATTACTCAGTCTGCCTCAGACATGAAAAAGAAGTGGGAAGGGTTTGACGGGAAAAATCTTAGTGATTTGGTACAAGTGGCTCAGCGGGTGTGTAACAACAGAGATGATCCTACCACGACAGAGACAAAGAAACTAGTTAAAATACTAGTAATTGCCATGAGAGACCCCAGAGACTCAGGAAAAGGAGAGCATGGCCCACTTACGGAGAGACTGACCTGTGGGCACTGCCAAGCCATGGGGCAGGATCAATGTGCCTACTGCAGGAAAGAAGGACATTGGAAAAATCAGTGCCTTGAATACCCCAGGAGAAGCAGACAACCCTCCAATAGAGAGGACGGGCCTCATCCACACCTAGAAAATCCCAAGCAAGAGACAATAATGCTTGAAGAAGCTGAATGAAGGTGTCAGTGCTCTGTTTCACTTGGTCCCCAGGATCCCAGGCTAACTGTCCAAGTAGGAGGCCAGCCAGTCAATTTCTTAGTGGACACAGGGATTACCTTCTCAGGTTCAGAAAAGAGTACAGGCAAATTGTCAAAAGGAAAGATTTGAATTACTGTCAGCATATGATTGCTTCCAAAAATAACTCACACCAGAAGATTTGCATGGAGGTTAGGTGGGTTTCTCAAGACATCATGATAAAAAATATCTGTCTGCCCTTTGTCCCAGTTAGCCATATGATTTTTATGGCACTGGCCCCTGGCTTGGCTGTTGAGCCATGGAAACTGTTTTTGCAGGACGTGAGGCGGTGGCCTGTGGCCATCAGTGGAAGGACAAAATCTCCACAGTGGTCTTCCTGTTTCAATTTGGAGCCACCTATATCACCTCTCGGACATTATTGTTGTCCTGGGCTCAGAATCGCCACCCCAGGTCTAGAAGGCACCTAACAGATCCACACTATTTGAATCAGGCTCTGGTTAGCCCCTATCGATCACTTGGTGACATGGGAGTCTGGACAATGGAGTACCTTTACTTTTCGGATCAGAAAACTAACTCAAAAAAACACAGGTGTTGACCCAGAGGCACACAACTGGTTAAAAACAAAGCCAAACTTACAACCATTTTCTGGAGCCAGAGTTCTGAGCCCCTCGTGGCTGTGCCCAGCCGAGCAGTCCCTCTCTCCTGGACACACCAAAGATCTGAGCAGATATTCCCCACAACCCCTCCCAAAGATTTTATTTCAGAGGATAGCATTGAATTTGCATCTCCTGGACAGAGACATTATCTGATCAGAGCACACAGAGATGAAGGGGAGAAGGGGAGAGTGGAGCACATCCTGTCCCACCAGACCTTGAGGATGATGTTCCCACTCAGAGAAGTCAGTTCACATAGAAGACCACATGGCCAGCCCCACGACGAGACACAACGTCCCTCAAAGACCCATAGCCCTAGAGGGGACAACACTGGAGACACAGTGTGGGAATTACCCCCAAACTGATCTCGCTACACCGAGGCATAACACTAAGGTGGTACAGCAGAAGAGCAAGTAAAAGGAGCAGCAAGATCCCAAGGAAATGCTAAAGGTGGACTTTAGGGTCAGGGTTTGGTGCCCCAAAAGACTGGACTAGAAAACACTTCTAAAGGCCAACACATAGTCCTTAAACTATCTATGAGCTTTTCTATCTTGTTGACCTTTGTTTTCTTTTATTGTAATTGGATTTTTGTTCTTTTGTTTATTTTGCTGCTTGGTTTTGTTCTTTCTTGTTTTTGTGCATGTTATTGCCTCTACAGGTCTGTCTAAATAAGATAGGCTGAACGAACAATCTGGAGGAGAAAAAAATCGGAACTAGCACATCCTGGAGGACATGCGAGAGAGGGAGGTGGGAAGAAAGGTAGTGGTGTTAAGAATTCCAGAGACAAGGGAACAAAAAGTGATGGAAATCGGTGGTGAGGGGGATGCAGGAGGCCTGGTAGGGCATGATCAAGGGTAATGTAACCAAGAGGAATTACTGAAACCCAAAGGAAGACTGAGCATGACAGTGGGCACAAGAGGAAAATCAAAGGGTATAGAAGAGTGAGCTGGGAAGCAAGGGCCAGTTATAGATGTCTAAATAAAGGCATGTACATATATTTACAAAGGGGCATGGGGAAATAGATCTATGTCCATATGTTTATAGATTTAGTATTAAGGTAGCAGATGGACATAGGGCCTCCGCTCAAGGACTCGTTCATTGCAAGAACATTGTTCTATTAAATTGGCATTAAACGATGCTCACCTTCCCTACACGATCACTGACCACAAAGCGGCTGCATAAGCAAATGTGATGAAGAAAGCCGATGGTGTCCAGCTACCAAAAGATATAGCGTGTGGGGTCTTAAAGGCTTGAAGGTAAAGAAGCAACCATCTAGCTCAGAAGCAACAGAGCCCACATGGAGGAAGCATACCAGCCTGTGTGATCACAAAGTTTCAAAGGGATAAGGCAACAGGCATCATGAGAACAAAAAAATCTTATCATGGAGAATGAGAGGGGATGGCCGGGTATAGACCCAAAACCTATTTGCAGTGCACTGGACATCCCCTTACAGAAGGATCTCAGAGAGGAGATAAAAGAATACAGGGTATGAGACAGCAAAGAAAAACACAACTTTCCTCAAGTTCTTTTTTTTTTTGTTTTTTTTGCGCACCCCGCGGGCGCCCGGTGCCGCCCCCTCCCCGGTCCCGCAGCGGCGGCGGCGGCTCGGGGCCGGGGGGGGGGGGGGGCGCCAGGGGAGGGGGCAGACACCAGGGGCAGCGGTGGCGGCGGCGGCTCCCGGCGCCATCTTGGGCTGATCGATGAATTGAACAAAGAGGATCAATTTCCGATCAAGCAAGTTATCAATGGGGGCCGGGGAGTGAGAGGGACTTGTCCCCGAATCTGCCCCGCTTTCCCCGGCACCCCCTTCCTCCCCTCCGCCGCGGCTCCCCGGCGGCAAGGCAGCCCGGCGCCCCCCGGGTAGGCCGCGACCGCCCGCAGCCCCCACCCCCGAGCGAGAGGCCGAGAGAGAAGCCTGACCTGCAGCTGCTGTAAATCAAAGCGCTTCCAATATTGAAACATCGATCCCACATTGGCCGCCATCTTGAGACGTATTGAGACGGAGTGAGAGGCTGATAGGGAGGGGGCTGGAGTTCAGGAGCCGCCAGGAGGCAGCAGGCGGGCGGCGCCAAAACCCGGCCTGGAGCCGGCCGCCGCCACCGCCACAGAGGAGCGCGGACTCCTCCTCACGGCGCCACCTCCGCCAGGGCTAGCCGAGCCGGAGTCGGAGTCTGAGCCCGAGGGCATGGCGGCCGCTGGCCCGGCCTCGCGCGCGGGCGCCCGGCCACGCCCCCCGCCAGCGGCCGAACGAGCGACCCGCCCGTGACCCCTGCCCCTCCCAACTTCCAGTACTGGCCGGCGGCCGCCAGGCTTGGCGCGGCCCGGCCCCTCGAGGGCGGCGAGAGGGGCGCTGGAGGGCGGCGAGAGGGCAGCCCCGCCGCCCGCCGAGGCCCAGGCCGGGCTCACCTGGCGCGGGGGGGGGGCGCGGAAGGAGGGGGCCCTGGTGGCAGCAGAGCGCAGCCCCCCCGCCCGCCTCTACGCCCGGGCGCTGGGTGCCGGCGACGCGCCAGGGGTCGTCGGTCGTCCTGCTGGGCGCCCGCCCGCCCACGGAGCCGCCGCGACCACCTGCTTGAGCCCAGACCCCCGCACGGCGCAGGCCTCAGCGCACCCGCGCTTGTGCCCGAAGCCTTGACCGTGGGCGGCCCCTCCAGCCGGGGCCTCAAGGACCCAGCACCCCAGAGCACCCTTGCTGGGGGAGGGCAGGGGCATGGGGAGGCATCAGCCCCTGACCCTCTTGAACTTGCACCCGCCAGCGTCCCACGCAGGGGCCCCAGAGTCCCCGCTCAACACCACCCAGTGACCCAGGGTCCCCTAGCTGTCACCGCCGACTTGGTACTTAGGAGACATGCTCTCTGGAGGCGGTTGAGGCTTGTCTTGTGGCCAATAATCATCTCCTACGCCTTCCTTTCCAGTCACTAATTTGATGTCTTCACTTAAAGAAATGCCCATAAGTTGAGGTTTCAGAGGAGAGCTCCTTGAGCTCCCCAGACAACAAGGGGGCCGAGTGTCACCGTCATTATCCTGAGCTGGGAGGGAACACTAGTGTTCCAGAGGCTGGGAATCCGTCACTGCCTGCCCACAGCACAGACAGAGCAGGTGCTGGTTATAATTGTTTCTAGACGTCCTGCCATGCTCAGTTGAATGTCAAAGCCATAAACGTTGCCCGACTACAATCAAACTGGAGTACGCAGACATTTCTGCATCATTGCCGGGTGGAAATACACTGAGTGGAGTTGGATGAGATGGCAGCAAGTGTTTAAGGAGGGGGTGCTGTGGGAATACCAACAAGATGACTGCTAGTCTCCGTTTCCTTCTCTCGTCTGCTTTGTGTTTTCTTTCAGGACCAGAAGAAATGATGCATATGTAAGGAAAAAAACTTTTCATTTCCAGAGGAGTTTTCCACCCCAAAATCTACCCGCAGCCTCCTTTGAGCAAGCCAGTAAAAGCTTTTTTTTTTTTTTTTTTTTTTAACCTGCCTTCTCACTATGACAATTTCCGGAGCTGCTATGTGGCTGTGTTTAAAAGTCCCCCTCGGGATCCAGAGTGCAATCCATATCACAAAGGCATCCTCCCAGTCCCAAATAGCAATGTGACCTCATTTCAGAAGGTTGTTCTTGTTTCCATAGACCCAGAATGGAGTTTAAGCTGTTGATCTTGACTGTGGTTGTCGACTCAGCCTCTCATGGGCACCTCATGGGCAGTGGAGCAAACTGTGCCAATCTGTGCTACCACCAGGACTGGGAGAGGAAGCCAACAGTGGTGGGCCATAGGTCAATGTGTGGTTGGGGATGATCAGGTCTTTCTTCATTATTCTGTTTCAGTCTGGAAACACCACTGAAGCCTCAGTGTCGTAGCAACACACAAACCTTCACTGACAGTCTGGGGCACATTGGCTGCAAATCAAACCCGGGTCTTCCCGGTGAAAGACGATGAGAGGTCTACCACTGAAGCACCGTGGCCCTCACCTCAAACCAGGGCAGTCATTTCCGGAGTTCAAACCAGACCACAATGCAGGATGACTGAGATTGCCACCAGAATCTGATACTGATGCAGAAAAAAACCTAACTACCATTTTATTGACTCCCAATAGGACAAAGATCTGCCCCTTTGGGGTTTTGAGACTTTAAATCCTTACAGCAGGGGTCGCAACCTGTGGGTCGCGACCCCTTTGGGGATCAAATAACCCTTTAACAGGGGTCATCCAATTCATAACGATAGCAAAATTACAGTTATAAAGTAGCAATGAAAATAATTTTATGGTTGCAGGTGACCACAACATGAACTGTATTAAAGGGTGGCGGCATTCAGAAGGTTGAGAACCATTGCCTTACAGAAATAGACAACCTCATATTTCTCCCACGGAGGGGCTAGTCAGTTCAAACCCCTGACCTTGCGATTAGCAGGTTAATGCATAGTCCACTACACCACCAGGGCTCCTAATGATATAATAAGAGATACTATTGTTAGATCTCTCGTGGGAGAAATATACCTCAGTCCTTGGCTTCGCGTGAGAAAGAATTCACTCCGCAGCCTGGATTGTGATCCAAGTGAGTTTTTTGAGAGAAGAAGTTTCAGGTTTACACAGGCACCTCAGGGCCCCTCACCCCTGCACAGCTTGCCTAGAAGCTGCTGGAGAGAAAGTCACTACGTGGGCTCCAGGATCCTGCCTTTTCTTTCTTTTCTTAAATCGTTTTATTAGGGGCTCATACAATTCTTATCACAATCCATACATACATCAATTGTGTAAAGCACATTGTACACTCACTGCCCTCATTATTCTCAAAACATTTGCCTCCACTTAAGCCCCTGGCATCAATCAAGTCCTCATTTTTACCCCTTCCTCCCCCATCCCTCAAGAAACCTTGATAATTTGTGAGTGGTGATATTGGGAGGGTAGAGGGAGGGTGGATTGGAAAGAGGAAACCGATTACAAGTATCTACATGTGACCTCCTCACTGGGGGACGGACAACAGAAAAGTGGGTGAAGGAAGACATCGGAGAGGTCAAGATCCTGCCATTTCAATTCCTCCACAGGGAGGCATGGTTGATGGTCCTGGTCAACCCCATTGGCTGGATTGAATTCACCTGGCTCAGATGGGCCAATCCAGGTGTAACACCCACCTAGGTGTACCACCCCTTCCTGGCCGGAAGTTTGAACCTGAGCATATGTAATGGATGACCCACTCCCTATGCTAAGCTACCTAACAGTATTTGCAAGATGCCGAGCAATGTTCTAAGCTTTTTGTATATAATAATTCAATTATTTCACTTAAGAAGCCTATGTGTGGACTGTATTCTTGCCTCATTTTACAGATGAAAAATCAGTGGCACAGGATGATAAAGCCATGAGCCTATGACCACACAGTGAGGAAGTGGAAAGGAGAGATTTGAACCCAGGCTGCAGAGTCCATGCCTTGGGTGCCTACAGCGCCACATAGGACACAGGAAAGCATGGAGCAGACTCGGCGTAAGACCTAGCATGTATGTGCTAGGACTGCATGAGAGTAGCTGCTACTCAGATCCAGAAGAGAATACAAGGCTATTGCAAAAATTATTTTTTCCAAGAGAGGGTGGAATTCTGCATCTTGTGCGAAATCCCCCAACCTGCACATGGCACAGCTACTTCAGAAGGTTCCCAACAATGTGTGCTGTGTGGCAAACCTAACTGAGCTCAGGGGGAGCTGGTCTGTGGGTTATGTTACCCAGAAGGTGAGCAGTTTGAACTCACCAGCCACCACTCCAAGGGAGAAAGAGAAGGCTTTCTGCTCCCATGGACTTACAGTCTTTGAAGTGGCAGGGAGCATTTCCATGCAGCCTATGATTAGGATCTAGGAGGGTGAGGGTGGATGGAGTTGGTTGAGACCTGGCTTCAGGGCATTTCCCAGAAGGGCTTCCTGCAGTGACTCTGCCTTCAGGAATGTCTGGTGACCCTGAGGGCAGCAAAGTCCTAAGCACACTCAGGCAGTGGTTCTCAACCTTCCTAATACAGGTCCTTTTGTTGTGGTGACCCCCCCGACCATTAAATGATTTTCTTGCTACTTCATCACTGTAATTTTGCTACAGTTATGAATTGGACGAGCCCTGTGAAAGGGTCATATGACTCCCAAAGGGGTCGCAACCCACAGGGTGAGAACCACTGCACTAAGGGTTCCCCTTCCGGGCAGCTCTACCAGTGTCTGATGTGCATAGTTCTGTGAGGTGAGAGAAATGAACTTAGTGTCTGCTTCTGGTGACAGTTGATGTGGGTGGGCTTTCTCCCTATGTCAAATCCCTCTCAAGCCATTTGTCACCACAACAGAGGGAGCCACACACATAAAGCAAGAAGAGGAGGCAGCATAGCAGGACGGTAAGCAGAACAAAGATTGAATAAGCACAATTCACTTCAATCATGAATCGGGTGCCCTTGAGATGTGAGGAAGACCCCAGTCTAGTGACATTAGATCAGGTTTAGGGATTGAGTGACGGGACCCTCTTGGCTCCCCTCAGCCCCTATCTTGCTTTCCCATTGACCCTGCCCCTTACATCGTGATTGGTCCTTATTCCAGCATGATGGTTGGTTTCATAATCACAACATGTGGGAATGTGTTAGTCGATAGGTTATACAGGCACAGTCTCTGGAATGGGTAAGTGAGGAGGTGTGACTGGTGACATGACTGGTGGAATGGATCATGTGAAGTGATTTGAGATCGTTGTTCAGACCTGATAGGTCATCCAGGCCTCTAGTTGATCCTGGCAGTACTCTAGTTTAAGGAAACAGAATGTTAGGCATTTAAGTCATATCTAAGCTCAAATTTTGAGCAATAGGCTGTGGCTCACAGTGAGAGTCTATGTGGAGACCCTAAATCCATTTTGAGGGGCCACACATTCAGCCACCATTGAGTTCTTTCCTACTGCTGCCCGGCAGTGGAAAGCTTGCGTCCACTCCCCGGGCCAGACTCAGCGATATACGGTCGTGTGCACATCCCAATGAAGGTCCCGCTCATGCTCTCACAGGCCCTCCCGCAACTCCATGAATTGATCCGTCTTCAGGGACAGTTTTGTGACAAAGGTGTTTGTTTTCCATGTCTCATTTAAGCTTTCAGGAGCTCAGGTGGTGATGCTGGATAGTGTTGGACTATTAACAGCAAGGTCGCTGGTTCGAAGCCACTAGTCATTCCACAGGAGAAAGATGAGGTTATTGCTTCCTGTAAAGGTAGCAACTTCAGGATCCCTACACAGAGTCACTATGAGTCAGAGTCAGCAGGACAGAATGAGTGTCATTTTATTTAAGTAACTGTGGCTGTGGGTCCTTCCGACACCATTGTGGCCTCATGCGGATGCTCTCCTTCATCCAGAACAGCGGTTTGTGTCTTTTTCTTGTGTAAAACATAGCAAAGGAGTTCCTAATAAAATAAAGTTGAATTGGGAGTCTTTTTTCCCTCAAACAAAGTAAATCCATAAATAGAAATGAGACTATGGTGCTAATAACCAGTTGGAGAGTTGAGAGAGCTGAACTCTCAATCCTGGTAGAAACCCATTGTGACTTTAAAAACTTGCTCAAGGTCATCCATAGCCTATGAGGTTGAGTTGAGCAGACACAAAACAGATGTGTTGGGGAGTAATTGTGTACATTAAGTAAACAATTTATCTTTCTAAAGATTCTGTCTAAAACTTACTTTAAATAGTAAGTTTTCCCCTGGGCTAGGGAAAGGTCAGGGAGCTTAACCCCCTAGTATCCACCCCCTCTCAGCATTCATCATGTTAGGCCAGAGGAGCCAAATCACACCCACTACCCAGGGAGCACTGCTTCCAAAAGCCCATTGCCTGTGCCGGGGCAGAGGGCAGGTACCCGGACCAGAAATGCTGACAGAGTGGAACCAGCGGGCTCAGCCCCCAGCTTCCTGAGAGAGCAGCTGTGATGGTTCACTTTTGGACAAATGTCAATGCATGACTTGGGCAGCACGAAAAGCAGATGTGCAGAGGTTGTTCGCTGTATTCCAGAAGTTCACACACTCCCCGCAGGCTCTTTGGTGGCTTCCACCTTCAATCCCAAAAGGCCACTGCCGTCCAGTGGATTCCAACCACAGTGACCCTATATGGAGTTTTCAAGACTGTAAATCTTCATGGGAGCCAGCAGTCTCATTGTCCCCCTTGGGACAGGGAGCTAGCAGCCCGTTTCACCTCCAGGACCCCTTCCTCTCTAATTCTGGATCCAGTCCCTCCAAATATCCTGCCCTGCCCTTGTCTAGGCTTCTTAAATGCGTTCCATGCTGCTTATGTTAGTCTGGGTGCCTTAGCGAAACAAATCCACAGAAACACGTATGTATAAGAGAGAGTTTTATGTAAAGGGTGAGTGCACATCAGGAAAACATGCCCGCATTTGCTTATGCACCCGCTTTGTCTTCAGCGATCATGTCGAGATAGGCTGGTGGCTTCTTCCATGTGGGCTTTGTTGTTTCTTAGCTAGATGGCCCCTTGTTTATCTTCCAGTCTTTAAGACCCTGGACACTATATCTTTTGATAGCCGGGCCCAGGGTGCTTAACCACTACACCACAAGGGTTCATTAGCTTGTGACTTATCTCCTGCCATTCACACTAGATGCTCAAAATAGCAGGAAACCAGGTTTCTCCTTTGTGGCCACACCAGGTACTGACAGAACCAAGAACAGAGAAATGCTTAGTTATATATCTTGACTATCATTAGCATATTATATGCCTGGCAATATGTAAGCCTTCGCTCCCCTGACCTCTCACAGTCTCGGTAAAATGAAGCTAATAAAAGTAGTGCTCTCACAAGCTTGGTAGGAGATTAAACAACTCACATAAGGGTACACAGCCTATCAACGAGGAGGCGAGATGAGGCAGTGTGTGGCTGCTGAACCCACACCCTTCACAACACCTGCATTAAAATGACTGAGGGCTATGAGGAACCAGACAGAAGCAGGTTCTCACCCCAGATTGAGTCAATTTAACTGCCTATTGTGCCTGACCCTTCTATCTCTGATCTTAGAAATGGGGTTAACAACAACAAAACACTGTAGAAGAAATGTCCAGCACATGACAGGCACGCGATTAAACAACAAAAAATAAATCACTTAAGTTGAAATTCGAACTCCTGGAAACCCCTCACACACGTGCAGAAAAGGATTGAGCCCATACGGTGTTTCCAGTGCCCCCGTCCTTCCCCCCTAAAATGAGCATTTGATAAGGTAATGCCTGGATTGTTCCAAGCCCAAGACTGTGGAGAACTAAAGGAAAACCCAGCATTATGAATCTTTGAGCACAGCCCTGCTGGGAAACCGCCCTGCAGTCACTTGTTGATGACTGGAGGAGGGACAAGAGTAGGGAGAAGAACGAGGACTGAATGTGACACATAAGCAGGGATGGCCTACATTCCATAAAGGAAAAAACTCAAGGTCTGCTTTTCTGGTGCCGGAAAGTTAAAACCCATCTGGTGCAGTTGAAAAGGTGTGTGTGTGTAGTGGGGGGGGGGTGTTAGGGAGGAGGGGCGATGAGTCCAAAGGATGAACTCCATCTGCAATTGTGTCCTCAACTGCTTTCCCCTGCTAGCCACACGATATTTGTGGCTGGCCTGCCCTGCTTTTGTTATCAAGCCCAGAGAGGGCAAGAGACTAGCTCGAAGCCACACTGCAAGTTGGCAGCAGAATCAGGCCGAGAACTCTGGATGCTTAGAAAGCTTCACACAGACCTGAGAAAGTACCAAGGGAAGACCTGTTCGCTAACTGGGCAGCACTCACTGCATGCCAGCGCTGTTCCAGTGCCCCAGCCAGGGCATTGCTCCCTGTGTCTGTGTGTCTTCAGTGATGCACACAGGTGACGGATTGGCTTTTAATAGCATGCTTGGAAGGTTGAGGCCACCCAGCGGCACCTAGAAAGAAGGGCCTGCAAATCTACTTCAGACCAAGCAGCCTTTCCAGACCCTGGGGAGCACAGTTCTTCTTGGACACACAAGGAGGCCAGGAGTTGAAGTTGATTCCATGATGTAGTTGATTCCATGGTTCCCGGTTGTAGCTATACCTAGAGTCACATCCACATTCATGTTTATATCTCTTCACTCCATGGGGTGTTCATGGCTCCAACTCTTCTGAAGCAGACCACCAGGATTTTGTTTAAGAGGCCTCTGGATAGGTTTGAACTGCCAACCTTTTAGTTTGTAGCTGAGTGCTAAACAACTTGTGCCATGCAGGGTGCTAAGCTCAGAAACTCAGTCGGTGCTTCATGATCTCAGTTGGAATTATAGAGAGGGTCAGTGATGACCCATTGACTGCTGGGTAATTGTTGATGTAGTCTCCCTGTGCAGACATGTAAAGTACCTGAAAACTTAAAATCCAACTCATTGAGTGCATCATCCTGCCGTGCGCCAGCCCAGCAGCATGCTCTGCTGGGGACATTTGGCCATGCCTGGAGACATTCTGAAGAAGGGAGTCCCACTGCCATCTAGTGGGCTGAGACCAGGGATGCTCGCTTAGCATCCTGGTGCAGGGAACAACACAGCCCCACAAGAACGATGTTGGCCAAAATGTCAGCAGAGCTGCCACTGGGAAAATGGTCTAGTCCAAGCGCTGACCTTCGTAGAGGAAGAAAGCCAATCCAGAGCAGCTAAGTGACCTGCTGTGGGTTGCACAGCCTGATTCCAAGCCCAGTACTATACCCAAAGCTGTTACCACGCCCAAAATTAAACAGCAATAGCTGCCCAAAGGCCTCTTAGTTTGAGGACCAAGTAAGACAGTAAATGAGAAAGCCCTTTGACAAATGTGGCATGCTGCACAAACATGAGATGTTATTACCCAGGATCTTTTGATATATGTAAATAGATCTTGTACCAGGTCAGTTAATTTTCCAACTGCTCTATCTGAGCTTTCAGATGGCAGCACCTCTGTCCAACCCAGGAAAGGACTCCTGTGCAGGCTGAGCAGCCCTGGAAAGCCTCATGCCTGGCTTCTCCCACCCCTCAGCTAATCTCCAAGTGATTAATAAGGGCTCTCACTATGTTGTGCCTCCCAGCTGACAGATACTAGGCTATCAAAGCATTCGTATCACCTCCTTGATGCCTGAGGAGGAATATAGTTTCATGTGTGAGAGTGCCCCAACCCGCGGGACTCAGTTATTCGAGGGGTTCCAAGGAGGACCCAGCCTGAAAGAGAAACGGGCGAGAGAGAGGAGCGAGACCAAGCAGATTCTTGTCAAGGTCTGAGTTTATTGCTACACAAGCCTCTCTATAAAGGGTGAGGCAAACAAGGGAGTTCAAAGGGGAGATAAAAAAAAGGAAGGGCGGGGGTGTAGAGCACACAGGGCAGGCGGCCGCAAGTCTGCAGTTGGAATGTCCGGTGCTGGAGCAGACAAGGGTGGGCCATCTGGTGTGTGTCAGGGTAAGATAAGGTTGAGGTGACGTGGCTTTAGCCCTGCTGGGCAGGCAATATGGCCTTGGTTTTGTCAGGCTGATTATGCCCGGTTCCCAACATGAGAGAAGCCAGGAATATCTCCTCTCACAACTGTGCAGCAAACGAGATCAGATCTCCCAATCTGATTTTCAGCCCTCCTGTCTTTCCAAGTGAAGTGGATGGTCCATTTCACATTGTCTCAAGTCTTTGCACATTGCATGCCAACATTGCGACACAGGGCGCGGCTGTGGGTCTTAGTAGACAAAGCCCCCACCCAGAACCCTGCCCTCAGAGCTCCTTGGTCACCCTGCACAACGCAGGTCCAGGCCGGGCTCCACACTGCAAGGCGATCAACCCTGACCCTCCAGTGTGGCCGTCCTCACACGCTCCCACATCCACCTAGAAGGACTGGAGATGAGAGATTCCGGAAGCTCCCTGCCTCATCTGCCTCCCTCCCCAGAGCGACAGAGCAACTGTAACTGATTAGGCAGGATGCAGCCTCGTTCCCAGTCCCCACCCTCTCTGGGAAAGCAGGGATGTCTGGCACCTCATCCAAGGCCTTTCCCCTGTGATCTCATTACTAAGGAGCTGCTCCTCTACCGCCCACCTCCATCACCTCATCTACATATGGGGGAGATGAGTATGTCTTCTTTGCTGCTCCTTCCCTGAGTCCACCCCAGGAGCTCCCTGAACAGATCACCAATCACTTCTCATTACACCTGCAGCAGCCGTCAGATACTGCTGAACAGAGACAGGCGCCTCCCCTGCTGCTGCCAGGCTCCAGTGCACATGTGCACACACACGTGCACACACATTGTACAGGCACACTCACATGGACACACAAGCATGCACACCCATGTGCACAAACTTTGTTCAGAGGTGGTAATTCTGCCCATTTTAGCCTCTAATATTGCAATCAGAGAGTGATAGAACAATGAAAGATGAAGGTGGATGAAGGAAGATCTATTTATTCCCTTACTTGTTACATAACCATTCAGGGCTCTTTTTTTATCCGTACAAACACACCACCACACCATCAACAATCATCAAGTAGATGTCATGTATGCAGTGCTGCCCTATTCAAGGCGGTGCTGAGTATGTGAGGAGGATTCTCTCTAAAGCACAGCTCTGAGGAAGTCTGTCTCCTTCGCACTTTTACACACACAGGGTGAGGAGCCTGCAGGAGGCTCCGTGCGTTGGGTGAAGCCACACGATGAGTGAGGAGACCGAGTGTGTAGCCAGGGGAGTGAGAGCGCAGAGTTCACCACTTCACCACCATGCTGGTGTGCACAATCGATGAAAGGGTGGCTGCCAGCAGCAGGACAGAAAAAAAGTAAAGCATGTAACTTGTGGTTTTATCTCTGGCTTACTTCCAAAAGGAATTGTTTTTGTTGTTCTAAAAAGCTTTATAAAGAGAAAAAAAAAGAAAGAAAGAAAGCTTTATACCTCTATAAAAACAAAAGGCTACTGCTGTCAAGCACCTTCAGACTCAAGCCAGAGGAGAGCTCTCCCAGTGGGCTTCCAAGCTGAAAATCTTCACAGAAACACAGTACCTCCTGTGGAGTAGCTGGTTGGTTCAAGCCAGCAACCTGGCAGTTAACAAGTACGTCCCTTGTACCTGTAATACCTGTATAAAGTGTATTAAATATGAACTACTCCTGGTGTGTAATTTTAAATTGAATTATTGTGCCTGGAACTTTTTTTTTAATAGCTAAGAATGGTGAAATGAGACTCCTTTAGATGTTATGATAAGAATACACACTACACAGGCCTTGGACCCAACCCAGCTTAATTCAAAGGAAGGCAGATTTATTTTCTTCTGCTTCCCAGAAGGTTCCCCAGCAGAACGTGTGTTAAACAAAATTGTTTAGCTATGGAAAAGAGCAATCTCCTCTTGGGAAGATCCTGGTAGAAGGGGGCTTTGGTTACATATCCAGCTCAACCCAGCCCCAGAGGCCTCGTCATGTTTTATTTTGTTTTGCCCTTGACACTGATTGTCTTGGGAACTGTGGCCCCCGAGCAATGGCCAGGAAGTCAGGTCTTCTTGATGTAAATCCTCTAATATCCCCTACAATGATTTTCAGTGCCAATGGTAAGGCCCGCCCAGTGGCTGCCACATGCCCCTGAGCAAACACGTCGGAGCAGATGAGAGCATGAGACAGCATTTAAGAGAACGGTAGGCTGGCCTTGACTTAGCTGTTTGGCCTCTCCTCAGAAGTCATTTGTGACACTGACTGTCATGGGTTTCATTAAGAACAAGTCTATCTCTACCAAAGAAAACTGCAAGGTAAGAGGACTTTCAGCTCCAGCTACATATGTCTCCAAACTTACTTACATATTGTCCTGTTTTCAGAAGAAAAAAAATTTACTCAGTGACTCCCGGGCAAATAAAAACTTTGGTACTACAACCTACAATCCCAGATAAAGTGTAGGTATCTGCTTTGGCAGCTCCCCTGGATCGAGCTGCTCCGGTAGCTCTCCACAAAAACCCTGTGAAGAGATGATCAGGCAGGATAGCCTAGTCTGTTCTGCAGAAAGAAGCTACCCCTGAAACCTCAGTGGCTTAAAATCTAGAAGTTTATTTCTTGTTCATGCAAATTCTGACGCTGGAAGGGCAATTCTACAGGGTGTTTGTCCTGCACACCGTCCGTCAGTGATTCGGGCTGCTTCACAAATATGGTGCCACCAGATCAAAAGGTGGATTCCAGGTCATCACAGAAGAGGAAGAGAGAAGTGGGGGTTGTGGATCAGTCTTTACATGCTTTGATACTTTAGTTGACATAGATCGCTGGATAGGGCTGCTTATATAAAGGTTATCAGTTCAAACCCACCTAGCTGTACCACAAAAGGAAGGGGTCATCTGCTTTCATAAAGGGTACAGCCTAGACAACCTCATGCAACAATTGTACTCTGTACCACAAGGGGTGAGCATGAGTCAGAACTGACTTGAAGGCAACAGGATTTGGGGTGTTTTTGTTTGTTTGGTTGGTTGGTTGATTGGTTTGGTTTGCTGAGTGGGAGGTGGTTCTACCTACAGCATATTAATCTGAAGTAGTCACTTTAGGTTTTTTTGTTTGTTTTTTGAGAGATGTGGAAAAGCTCATTGGCTTTAATGGGGAGTTAACTCTGCCGCAGACGGCCTCCTCAAAATTTCCCTCCCGCTTCATAAACTAGCAGAGATTTTCAATGAAGGAGCCTGCAGGCACCCGCTGGACATCTCCTTGCAAGGTCAGTCCTTTGGAGCCACTGGGAGGGAGAAAAAAGAGACTTCTATTCCTGTAAAGAATTCCAGCCCCAGAAATCCTCAGGGGGCAATTCTGCCCTGTCCTCTCGGGTCGCTATGAGTCCGAATTGAATTTATGGCTATGAGTTGAGTTTTAATTCCATTCACTTACTGCTATTGACAGGTTGCTAGATTAGGGCTTGTCTTCCCAAATGCCAGCACTAAACGAAAATGAGCTGTCCGGGCCACAACAAAGGGTTGGAAATAAATCATGCACACTCATTAGATACCTATGGCAAAATTCAGAACTGAGCATGCTCTGACCCAAGTCATGTAGACCCAGGTGGAAGGTCCACCTGGTCATACAGAATAGGACTTCACAAAAGTGCACCAAAATCAACCAGTACGATCGACCAATGCCCTCCAGTGGTGTTGGGAGGTGATAGAAGTAGGCCTGGGCTCCTTGTCGCCCTCCCTTGTTCACGTGCTCTGCAAGTGGAGGGTGAGGCCCTTGGGGGTTCCTGTCGTGGCTCCTCAGCTGGTTCTGCACTCCTGCTCAGGTATTCCTCCCATGAAACCGCCATATTCAGCTGCAAACTTTCCCCACCCCTGCCATGCAGCCCGGCGTGCTTTCCGGAGATAGTGGGGACTTTTGGGGACTGCGATACCTGAAACTTTCTTTCATAACATTCACTTGGATTTACAAAAGTGCTTCTGCCATATGAATTCTTTCAGCGTTGCTAAGCAAGAACTGAGGTCAACCACCCCAGAAACCTAACACTATCAAGTCGATTCTGACTTATATCAATCTAGGGGGTCCTCAAACTATGGCCTGCGGACCACATGGCCCTCAGAGGACATTTATTCAGCATGCCGGGTGTTTTTGCCCCTTTTTTTTTTTTTACTTCAAATTAGGTATGTGCAGTGCGCATAGGCATTTGTGCATAGTTTTATTTTTAAACTATAGTCCGGCCCTCCAGCGGGTTTGAGGGACAATGAACTGGCCTCCTGTTTAAAAAGTTTGAGGACCCCTGAAAGGACAACGTAGAACTATGCCTGTGGGTTCCCGAAGTTCTAAATCTTTACAGGAGCTGAGAACCGCATCTTTCTCTGTGAGCCATAGCGGATTCCAACTGGCTGGCCTCATGGTCACACACATTCCACCAGGCTCCTTGAGCCTTAACTTGATAATTTAATGAAACGATACTTCTCCAAGTCACACTGTATCAAGGTCTATAATCTTGCTATTCTAATATCAAATTTAAAATAAGGAATATAGTTAAGCTCCAAATCCATAAGCAATAAGATCATTGAATCTCTTTGGACACTATTACTTAAAAAAAGAAAAAAACTCTGTCCAATTATTTTCAGCACAGAAAAGCTTCCAGTGTTTACAGCTTAGTATTTAATTGCTTTTTCTCTTCTTCTTTTGCATTGGTGAATCATTTTGAGCTTATAATAATGTCAAAATAAATAGTTTCCAGAGCCTCCAGGCATTCACTGTGTAATGATCATTTAAAAGATTTCTTGGTTAGAGGGTCCTCAAAAGAATAAAAGGCGTGTCCGCATCCCTGGTCATTTCTATATTCAAAAGAAGAAATTGCTCATCAAATGCTACAAGCCAATTTCTTTCTTCAGCCAAACTGCCCATTTTAGCATCACTGAATTAAGCAAATGGTTCTACATTTCAAAGTCAACAATGATACTCTTTTCCCTTTAACACGAGCATCTTAAACAGCTCAAAAAATAGTCGAGCTCTTTATTATGGCTTTTCCTGAGAAAGCTGTTTCGTTGTTTATTTTATTTATTCATCTAGACTTTCATGTTAAGATTTGTGTATTTTAAGTTCTGCTAGTCAGGACATTTTAAATGGAGCCAGATTTTTTTTTTATACTTTGTCTTTTAAAATATAATGAGACTGAGCAGTACATCCGTTAATAAAATATAAAGTCTTCCTATTTCTGTTTGTTTGTAATTTCCCTAAGGATAACTCTTAATGTAGTAAAACCAAAACCCGCCATAATGAATTACATTTGGTCTACTGGGGGTTGTGGCCAACCTTTTGATAGAAAAATCCAGAGACTCCCTTCTGCATCTCCTTTCCCAACCAAACCCCGTTGGCTGGAGGCTGGAAGGAAGAAAGAGGCTGGGCTGCTGGGGCAGGGTGGGGAAGGGGTAACCTTGCAGATTATTTCAAATTCTACTCTGAAGGCAGAAAGTTATCCAAATGAGATAGCTAGAGATTCACTTCCTTAGAAAAAGATTGAAATTAATGTGTCCCTTAGAAAAGCCAAAGGAAAAAAGTCGTTATTAATTTAGGCAATTGAAGAACTTTGAAAGCCATGTCTAGTACATAAAAACACCTGTCCCTTGAGCCCATCGGCCTAGGAAACTGAATTTTTATACCATGTAAAATAAAGGAAGGTCATTTCTTAGACTTGCTCAACAGAAGATTGTCATTTTAAACCGGTTACTGTAATGAGAAGCTGGGTTTTCGTAAAAAGGACTGAATGCTTGAGTCAGTGTGAAATGAAATTAGAGATGCATGTTCTGCGCATGGCGGCATTTCCGGAGGAGTCTGTGTTCCTGTGACTGCTCTCGATCTGTCTCGTGCCTTCTGGGAAACTCACAGCGTGGTGCCCACATCTAGTCTCTCGGACTTTCTTGCCAGCTTTGGAAAGGTGTTGAGTCTGTTGGATCTGCTGCACAGAGACAGCATGCAAGTGGACCCTTCCCACATTCCTCAGAGAGCAGCCCCCCAGTGTAAAGCTGTGGGTGAGGTTTGATGACCTTTGCCCCTTCATCATCCCGCATTCTTTGAGGGACCCAAGCGCTCCCCCGAGGCATTACCGGAGAAGCAGCTACCCCATAGTTTCCAGATGGTGGGTATCAGCCTGTGTGCTCATTGGGATCGCCAGAGAGCTGTCCAAAAGACATCTTTGTCCCATCTCCACTGAGTCCGATTTTATTGGCCTGGAATGCAGCCTAGGTGCTTGGATTTTTTTCTCTCTCATAAGTTTTTATTGTGAATTAGGTGAAGGTTTACCAAGATCATCAGTTTTTTATTCAACAATTCATACCCATTGTGTTTTATGCCACTTATTGCAATCTCCACAATATAATATGACTTGTTCCACTCCCTACTTATGTCTTCTGTTTCCCTTCCTCCTCTCTTCCTACCCTTCTGAACTTGGGCCTTGGATTAATACTGCCCTTTTGAGATCAAATGGTTTGCTGTTTTCAGGTTTGCGTGCCTCACTTGTGTAATTGCTCCCATTATAGACCAATCTATTATTTGGCTGAATATTGAACCACAGGTAGGAGTTCATTTTCAAACTTAGTGAATAAGGACCATCGTTTCAGAGGTTCTGTTAGTCCCTATCCAGCCAATAAGCCTGGTCTCTTTTATGACTGTGAATTTTGCTTCACTATCTAGGACCTTTGGATGTGATCCCTTTCAAAGAAGTTGGAATTGATAGTTGGAGATCATCTAGTTATTCTGTGCTCAGAGTCATGAAGTCTAATGTTCATGTGGTCCACTCACCACTCTTTCCTCCAGAGTGAGGGTGACAATACTTGCCACCTAGATGGCCACTTGTGAGCTTCTGAAATCCAGCTGCTACTCACCAGCATGGATGTCGAACATAGTCTTTACAGTCTAGGTAATGACAATTGTTCTTGGTGTCCTTCACAACTATAATCCCCAGCCCCCCAGCCCAATAAAGCACTCCCTCCAGTTGTTCGGTTATGCCTAAGGAGTTTTGATAACTTCATCTTCTGTGTGCTCCGGAATATTCAATTCCCTGGATGGTCAGAATGGTCAGTCAGGGCTCAGAATCTTGGTGTTAAGGCTTCTGGTGAGATCCTGGCACATCAGACACAGAGGTTGTGAGGCTAGAGGATGGGCAGAAGGGGATCATACTGAGTCTAACAAGGAAAGAAAAGGAAATGAAGGATATAAGCAATTAAAAGCAAGCGCATAAATAGATACAAATACACAGATGGCCCTTGCAACATTATTCCCAATCTCGCAAACGTGTCAACGGTCTAAATACCCATCAATAGGTGAATGGATAAGTCAAACATGTTGCCTACGGTATATACAATGGACTACTACTCAGCCATAAAGAGAAATGAACTCTTGACACAGGCTACAAGAGGAATGAACCTCATAAGCATTATGCTGAGTGAAATAAATCAGCTTCAAAAAGGACACATTTTGCTTAATTCCACTTACAAAAAATATCTAGGCTAGGAAAATGAATAGAGACAAACATCTCCCAATTGTTTCCAGGGATAGGTAGGAAGGTAAGTATGGTTGTCACATAATGCCATGCCAATTGGACAAATAAGTGAGGTGGAGTCTTTCTTATACCTATATGAGTGTCCTTGGATTTATTTCTCTAGTCAACTCAGCCTAACCCAGTAGGGCCTGGAGGGGAAGTGCCATCCCTGAGACGATACTGAGCTTCCATAAGGGTGATGACATAATTTTGGAATGGGTAAGGATGATATATGAACAACATGCAGAATGCCACTTAATTATAATCTTGTAGAGCGTGGAAGTGACGAATGTTTTGATGCATGTATATTTAGTATGATTTTTAAAGAGTGTACGCAAAAGAGCAATATGGCAAGTCTGTGTTGCCATTTGCTGTTGCTCAGCTAAAAGCGATTCGGGCCTGTGTAGTTCAAAGGGAACCACAGAGGCTCAGGAGGAAAGCTGGTACCATCTCCAACTGAGACTTGTCTGACCAAATGCAGAGTCTCCCTTCAAGTAACTGACAGGTCAGAGGCAGCTCATCTCTGCTGCAGAAGCAATGATTTGTCTCAATTCCCAGACCACTGTCACAGCCATGTCTTGTTGCTCTCGGTGCCCCCCTTCCCCACCACAATAAGTCACTAGAAAGCCATGCTTCATTTAAAAACAAACAAATAAAACCCTTCTGCCTCCATCCTGGCACTGTTTCAGCTTATTTAGCATCATAACATATGTCATCTGTTTCCCTAAACAATCTAACATGGACATGGCACGATGGGACTGATGAGTTAGGCAAATGAGAACCAGCCTGCCCTCTGAACACACACGATGGCATTTGACTTGCTGTCAGTAGATGCTGTCGCGTTTCTTCTCCTCTTTCATGGAAAATAAATACAGAAAAGAATGAGGACATGAAAAGGGCTGCAAGATGTTTAGCTCTGGTCTTTCTAGAAAGTGTAGAAAAAAAGTATGTGACCCCTGCCTGCCTTTAGATGCCCCACTCCTCTGGCAAACAAGGATTGCACACTGACCATGGACAAGACATCTGGATCTGGGGGGAGGATATAACAATTGCCCCCACCAGCAAAGAGTTTCCAGATTTACGGGACTACACAGGCCAGGGAGCAGCTCATAAAAAGAACAAGAAGAATCACAAAGGAGGATGTGCTCCAGCACCACTTCGTCCAGCTGCAGGCACATGAAGGCAAAGTTTCTTTTGCTTTCAGTCAAGTTTATGATTTCCGCTGCATCCCTTACCAACACCTTCACGAAGATCTAGGTTCTTGGGTTGTTTCGCTCCAGGGCGGACATCTCCTTGGTAAAGCTTTATGGACAGCTCATGGTCCAAGAATTCCACCTATATGTTTTGAAAGGGGCCACGTTAAAACCCCTGGCTCAGACTTTCAGGACTGGGCACAATACAGCAAACCCACCATGGGGACAGCAGGATTTGGTAACACTCTCATCTCCATCACAACCTGGACCTGGCAAAGCTATTTTCTTCCACTCACCATCTTTCAATCAATATTTACTCAGCTATTAGTTGCTCCCCAGGCTCAGCATCAGAAAAGTGTTCAAACGTTACCGAATTGTCCATCTAATGGTAGAGGTCTGTGCAAGGGATATGAGAGCAAGAGGCTCAGAGATGATCAGTGGGTAACGAGAGAGGGATTCACCTTTATCATTTGTAGAAAGCCCCTGAGGCTTAGTCACATTGGCAGACTTTCCCTGGAGCAAGCAAATAAAGCTGCTCCCGGCTCAGCTCCATTCCTGATCTGGTCTTGCCATGAGACTATCCAGGCTTTGTCCCAACCCCACGTTCTGGAAACCACGAGTGGAAGGAGGTGAATCTTGGGGATACCATGGAAAAGAATGGGCATTGCACAACACTTCATTGTACTCATATGGAGCTTATGCAAAGGCCAAGAGATAGAACCAGGTGAGACTGTGAACAGGACAAGGTGATACTGCATGGTTTAAAATCAGAAAAGAAGGTGTGCATCAGGGTTGTATCCTTTCACTGTTCTTATTCCATCTGTATGCTGAGCAATTTATACAAGAAGCTGGTCTCTGTGAAAAAGAACATGGCATCAGGATTAGACGAAGACCCATGTAATGTCATTGGGAACATTTTCTCACTAAAAATTTTAGGTCATGGCATCAAAAAAGTGTCATTTTAACCTAAATGGGTTTTTAGACCAGTGAAATAACAGCGAGAGTGAGTCAGCATTGTGCACAGAATTGAGCGATACTGGTTCTTTGGGAAATTCATAATCCAACACTGACACTGCTGAGATAAAGGATGACAGTGAGGAAGATTCTACACCTGAGCTCTGTGATGGGCCAACGTGGTGCTCTACTCTCTTCAGGAATGGATGAGCCAGCTCCACCAAGATTCCCCTTTACTGGAGCACCTGCTATGTATGTAGACGTTGAACACAAGAACGCTTTGGCGTTCCTACAATGATTTCTGACCGATGAGGTCATCGAAAAAATGATTATGATAGCCCGGAGGTTTACTTTCAGGTTTTAACCCCTCTTCAGTTAATTTCTGTGCATGGGGGAAGGTTTGGGGTTTGCTTCATTTTCCTACATACGGTATCTCAGTTTGTCCAACACCATTTGTTGAGCAAGCAGAATTTGTCCCTTTGGATATTTCTGTGTCCTTTTTCGAAGGCTAGGTTCCTGTTGACTGGTGAATATATGTGTAGCTTTTCTGTTCGTATCCATTGATCTATATACCTCTCAGTGTACCAATACACTGCTCTCCCTTAGGGAAAAACAACAACAAAAGTTGTATGAGCCCCTATATAATGATTTTTTTTAATGGACGATGAACTATTTTCCAGGCCAGCACTATCCTATGTTTGAGCACATTGCTGCAGCCACTGTGTCAATCCATCATGCCTTATAGCCTGCGGTACTCATGTTCAGGTATAGTGTTCTGCCATTCACAAGGTTCACACTGGCCAGTTCTTTCAGAAGTGGAAGACCAGGTCCTCCTCCCTCGTCTCTGTCTGGAAACTGCTGAAGTCTACCTGCAGTGAGTGACCCAGCAGGCATTTGAACTACTGGCTGCAAAATTTCCACCATTACAGCCAAATGCAGGCCACCACAGTACAACAGACAGTAACAGCATCTTAACACCACACAAAGGCTCCTCCCTGGGGAGACCACGTGTTCAGGCAATTGCTGCTGTTACACATGTAAGTGGGGGCTACATGAAGTCGCACCATCTCCTGTGGCCCTTCCAGGAACAGGCCATTCTGCTGTTGTTTCTACTGGACTTAGGCTCAGCTGCCAACCTGCCCTCTGCACGCATTCTTCTCCTTACCCTTCCATGTCACCTTCTCTTTGCCCAAGTCAGTACTGCTGGTCAGTCACCTACTGGTGGATGCTTGCTTCTGAAGTTTCTGAACCACATTTCCCCATGGTTATGAGACATTGCTGCTGCCACTGCGAGCATTTAACAGGTTACTTTACACCTTCAATGAGAAATCTAGGGGAATAGAAAGAAAGCTTCTTCTTTCTCCCAAGGAGTGGGTGGTGGTTTTGAACCGTTTCCCTTGAGGTTAGCAGCCCAATGTGTAACCCACTACACCAGTAGAGCCTTGGTGGCACTGTCCAGCAATTATTAGACTGCTAAATATGAGGTCAGGGTTTCAAACCTACCAACTTCTCCTTGGGAGAACGATAAAGCTGTTCCCATAAAAGACTGACAGCTCCAGAAGCCCTCTATAGGGTGGCTATGAGTTGGAATTTTGCGGTCATTTAGGGCTTTTTGTTGGCATGTGATTTTTTAGGGCTTTTAGGTTGTTTGTGGACGTTCAAGGTGTGTTTGGGGCATTCGGGTGGTTTGGGGTTTTTAGGGTGTTTTATAAGATTTTAGGGAGTGTTTAAGGGATTTAGGGGTGGTTTTTTAGAGTGTATAGGTATTTTTCAGCACAATATGGTGTTTTTAGTGATGTTACAGAGTTCCTTAGGGATTTTAGGGTATTTTTCATATTATATGTGTTTTTTTCCCCCAGCATTTTAGGTTTTCTTAGGGCTTTCATGGTGTTTTCAGGGCATATATGGGGTTTAGGAATGTTTAGGGTTTGGGAATCTTCTAAGGATGATTTTTGGAAGTTTCACATGTTTGGGTGGGCATTTGGTGTTTTTTTGTGGCTTTAGAGTGTTTATGGGATCCTGTCAATTTGCAGCTTTAATTCCGCAAAGAAAAGTCAGACAGCAAGCCAGAAAGGAGCAGGAAATGAAGGGGAAGCCCAGGCCACATGTTACAGCTGCCAAGTCCGGAGAACCTAGGTGTGGTCGTTGGCTACCTGGGACCGGGAGTGGGGCTGTGCTCCTGCCCAAGGGTGCTAGGGAGTAAACCAATCTCAGCTGGACGTTTGGCTTTTCTACTAATTAGCCGACTCCATGAACTTTCCCAAGGGCAGCTGGCGAATTGCCAGGGGAACCCAGCTAGACCCCCCACACAAAAGCACAGGGATGGTTACAGGAACAGGAGGTTTCACACAGTGGATGTGCAGGGCTTGGGGTCGGGATTGGGGGCCAAGGTGAGGAAGGGGCAGCAATAAGGCCTGGTCCCAAATAATCAGACACTGAGCAATAAAAGTACAAGGACTGCCAAGAGAACATGGGGACAAAGGATGGCTGGACTTCATTTGATATCTTTGGACGTGCTGTCAGGAGAGACCAGTCCCTGAAGGGACATCAAGTCCATGAAGGACATGATGCTTGGCAAAAAGTGGAGGACGGGCAATAAAACAGCTCGAACCAGTGGCTACATCAGTGGGCATAGTAACAATGGTGAGGATGGTTCGAGACCTGGCAGTGTTTTATTTTACTGCTTGTGTTTTTCTAGAACTGTCTTTCCTGGATGCACGAGGAAGGATAACTGTGCTTGTGGGAAGCAAATGCACAGTGGGCAGCGCTTTGGCCAACATAGGTACACCACCGGCACACAGTGCCCCCTTACTTGGCATCCAAAGTGACAGGATTTGTCTTTCCCCAGAGCTCTCCAGCCCTGGGGGAAGCGGCCCTGCCTTCGGCGCACCGCCAGGGGGCAGCACTGCTGCTCTCTCACTGGCTACATCTGTGAGGACCCAGAGAGCAGCTCCTTTCTGCTGCTCTCCTCTCAGACTTCTGCCAGAAGCCTTGGCTCGTCCTGGATCCTCCCTTGATTCCCACTCTGCACCTTTGGGGACGCCCAGCCCATTAACTCTCTCCCATCCTTCCTTTCTGCCTCTTGTCCAGATGCCTGAGCTGGGCTTCAAGTAGTTGTAATGTTATGCTTAGGTGAGATGTGTTCAGCTTGTTTACTGTCTGTATACAAGAAAAGAGTGCAGCCCAAGACATCCACCCTTTTGTTCCTCTATGGAAAGCCTGTTACGTGTCATAGTCTTCTCTCTGTGCAGTGCTTTCCTCTGCTGCTGATGCTTTTACATGAAATAGGACTCGGTGTGTCACCGCTACAGGAAATTATCTCTGAAAAAATAATATGCCCAGAACTCAGAAACAGTGTCAGCTTGCATCTGGCATCATGGAAGAATCATGGGCGTGTTTCCATTCATTCGCTCCTGAGTGTCACATGTTAAACTCAGTGCATAGCATAAACAGCAGCAGGCACAAACTGAGACAAAGCACACCCTTTGCTGTGAAGCACATTCCGACTCCTGGCTGCCCCTGTGCCACAGAGTAGAACTGCCCCGCAGGGGCTCCCTAGCTGTCATCTTTACAGAGGCACATGGCCACACCTCCCTTTTGGGAAGCCACTGGGTAGGTTTGAACTTCAGGGTTGTAGTAGTTGATATTGTAGAGCCCTGGAGTCTGTTCGGATTCATAGGGGCCTGTGCACTAGAGAGAGAAACAAAGCCCAGTCCTGCGCCATCCTCGCACTTGTTACTGTATTTGAGCCGATTCTCGCAGCCACGGTGTCAATCCACCTAAGTAAGGGTCTTCCTCTTGTTTGCTAACCCTCTGCCAAAAATGATGCCCTTCTTGCAGGACTGGTTCCACCATAGTAATATGTCCAAAGTACCTGAGACAACGTCTCCGCATCCTCTTTCAGATCTCCTGCCTTTAGTTTGTCAGCTCACTTCGATGGAGTCGATGCTGAGCCATAGCGACTCTATGAGATCAGAGCAGAACTATCTCTGTGGGTTTCCCAAAGGCTAACTCTATGGGAGTAGAACGCCTCATCCTTTTCTTCTGAGGACTGACTGGTGGTTCCCCACTACTGACATTACAGTTGACACCCAAGGCATAAGGTACTATGCCACCAGAAGTCCCTTGCCCCTGTGCAATAACCAACACCACCTACACACAAAACCCACCCCTTCTCTGTCAGTTTGATGTATGGTGATGGCTTGAGTTGCTATGAAATTGGAAGCTACTAGGGGGAACCCGACAAAAACTACAATTTTTTCAAAACTATGCATTTAAATTTTTTATCCCCTTCATAGTACTCTCCATTACACTTCACACATTTGTCTAATCTGTGATTACATTCTTGGAAACATTTTTCAAACTCAGCAGTTTGGGTGACACCCTTGTTTTCCCCCCCCCTCTTCTGTGTTGTCAAACCACTGTCCTTCATTCATGGAAACAGAAAGAAGTCACATGGAGTGAGTTCAGGTGATTAGGATAAGAGGGACAAGAGAGGCATGCTTTTTTGGGGGATGTTTTCATACTGTTATTTCTTTTCTCTTTTTTTATAATCAATTTTTGGGGCCTCATACAACTCTTATCACAATTGATACATACATCATATTTGTACATTCATTGCCCTCATCATTCTGAAAACATTTGCTCCCCACTTAATCCGCTGGCATCAGCTGATAATTATTCCCCATCCCTCATGAACCCTGAATAATTTCTAAATTATTATTTTGTCTTATCTTACACTATACAATATCTCCCTTCAGCCACTTTTCTGTTGTCTGTCCCCCAGGGAGATGGTTATATGTAGATCCTTGTAATCGGTTTCCCCTTTCCATTCCTCCCTCCCTCTACCCTCCTCGTATCGCCACTCTCACCACTGGTCCTGAAGGGATCATCCGCCCTGGATTCCCTGTGTTTCCAGTTCCTATCTGTACCAGTGTACATCCTCAGGTCTAGCTAGATTTGTAAGGTAGAATGGGGATCATTTTAGTTGTGGGGGAAGAAGCATTTAGGAGCTAGAGGAAAGTTGTATGTTTCATTGTTGCTACAGTGCACCCTGACTGGCTCCTCTCCTCCCTGCTACCCTTCTGTAAGGGGATGTCCAATTATCTACAAATGAGCTTTGGGTTTTCACCCCACACTCCCCCGTATTCACAAAGATATGATTTTTTTGTTCCGATGATGTCTGATACCTGATTCTTCCGACACCTCGTGATCACACATGCTGGTGTGCTTCTTTCATGTGGGCTTTGTTGCTTCTCAGCTACATGACCACTTGTTTAACTTCAAGCTTTTAAGACCCCAGAATGTATAACTTTTGATAGCCGACCACCATCAACTTCAGTCACCACATTTGCTTATGCACCCATTTGCCTCCAGCAATTGTGTTGGGGAGGTGAGCATCCCGGAATGCCACTTTAATACAACAAAGTATTTTTGCATTGAGGGAGTACTTGAATGGAGGCCCAATGTACATCTGTTACCTTAATACTAAACCTATAAATATATGCATATAGATCTATTTCCCCATCGTTATACATAAATATATTTACATATGCACATGCCTTTATTTAGACCTCTATAAATGCCCTTTGCTTCCTACCTCTTTCCTTGATTTCCTTTTACTTTCCGATTGTCCCACTCTCATGTTCAGCCTTCATTTGTGTTTCAGTAATTCCTCTAGGTTACATTACTCTTGGTTACACTCTACCAAGCCTCCTACACCCTCCTCACCATCTATTTGGATCACTTGGTGTTCCCTTGTCCCTGGGTTTGTTAACAGCACTTCCTTTTTCCCTACACCCCCCTTTCCCATCTCCCTCCCCCAGCTGTCAGTCCCATTGTTTTCTCCTCCAGATTGTTCATCCAGCCTATCTCATTTAGACAGACCTGTGGAAATCATAGCATGCACAAAAACGAGACAGAGCAAACCCAAGCAACAAAATGAAACAAAAGAACAACACCACCACCAACAAGCCAATGACAAAAAGCAAAACAAAACACAAGAAAGAAAAGCTTTTAGTTAGTTCAAGGACTGTTTGTTGGCCTTTAGGAGTGTTTTCTCATAGAGTATGATGGGTCAGCTAGCCCAGGCCCCAAAGTCTATTTTTGGTATTCCCTGGGGACTTCGTTGCTCTGTTCCCCTTCCTGTTCTGTTGTACACCCTTAGTATTTTGCCTCGGTGTGCTGGGATCAGATCGGGCGATAGAGGCATGCTGTTTTTTTTTGTGTGAGCAGGTGCACTGTCATGGTGGCAAAACCAGTCCCCTGTCTACCACTAATCAGTCCTTTTTATTTTAAATAAATCATTTTATTGGGGGATCTTACAGCTCTTGTAACAATTCATACACCAATTTGTATGAAGCACATTTGTACATACATTGCTATCATCATTTCCAAACATGTTCTTTCTCCTTGAGCTCCTTTTTTCCCCTCCTCCCACCCACGTGAACCACTGATACTTTATACATACTTTTTAGTTTTATATTTTACGCCTCTGCTGTATCCCTTCACCCAAACTTCTGCTGTTTGTTCCCCTGGGTGGTGGAGTGGGGCTGTATGTCCATCATTGAGATTGGTTTCCCCTTTCTTCTGCTTCTCCCCCCTACCTTCCCTCGTGGTGTTGCTACTCTCAGTATTGGTCCTGAGGGGTTTATCTGTCCTGGATTCTGTGTGTCGGAACTTCTAGTCAATAGCAGTGTGCAAGCTCTGGTCTAGCCAGACAACTCAGACCTTCTTACACAATATCTTCAGAACCTCTATATAGGAAGCTTGATTAACAGTCTGACCTAGTGCAATGACTAAACTCCAAATGCACTATCACCCTCACATCAACAAAACCAAACAAATGAGCATCTTCTTGAAGTTTGAGTTCACTTGACGAGGTGTATTTGAGTGAGGTGATGATGGCGTCTTACACTGACTTGATTTATGTTTGCATTCTGGCTTGTGAGAAGAGCACAAGGTCTTGTCACCAGCAATGACCTTGGGAAAAAAGTGTGGGTGCACTAGCTCAGAGCAAGTTGCCAGATGCCTGCCCAAACAGGAGAATGTATATTTTGAAATGTGTACCCAGTGGAGCTTTGTACCGCTTGGTTTTTTGGCGGGGGTGGGGTGGGGGTGGGTGGAAGGCCGGCTACTCCTTTGTAGGTTAGATAATCTGAGATGTGCTATTTGAAATTTCCTGGGGCCAGTTTTAGACAAAACTAGAAAAGTTAATTTTGCTGTATGGAAAAATCTGACAGTCTGGAAGTATCTAATTTTCCTCACATGCCATCATTCCCCTAGTAGCATTATTCTTAGTTAAAGCTCTCCTCTGTTCCTCCTTAGGGTTTCCCCCACTACCTGATGTTCCTTTTCTCCTACTCATCATCAAGGGACTTGTGTCCAAAGTGAGGACAGCAAATAAGAGACCCTCCTGACTCTCTGTTAAGAAGGGTGCTCTGGTGCATGCGTGTGTTTATGTGTGCACATACAATCGCATTTGAATTTTGTTGGAAGAGGCTTCATAGAGACAGAGAGTGACATGGTTAGAGCTGCTGCATATGTAGAGCACTGTACTCTATGGTGTTCTAATTCAAATGCATGTAAGGTCCAAGAGAGGTAATAGAAGCAAGTGACCAGGGTCAGGGAAGGCAGTAGGAGGAACTGAGGGAGCCTGAATGCCTCACACCCTGCCAGTTTCACTGATTCTTGGATGGGAGAGTACCAACCTAGTGCTGTGAAATCTTCGCAGTTTTCAGAGGCTTGGGGGATTTAAATTTTGTATGTAAAAAATAGACATCTAAATGCTTGTAATTTATTGATTTCGATAAACACACTGAATGCCAGTACTCAAGTCAAACAAACCAAACTGACAGCCATCGAGTCTTTGCCAACTCATAGTGACCCTATTAGACAGGGTAGAACTGCCCCTCAGTTCAGCTCCCAGCCCTGGAGGCCCACCAGTTCCTCGTTATTATCATGAGGAATACTATTTTCACAAGAGCATTACATACCCCTAGAGACAAAACCATAAAGCCATATAGGCTTTGACCATCAATTCTGATATGCTTTTTCCTCAAACTGATGGGTCATTTGATGGAATCCTTGTATTACTTCCCTAACATAAAAATTAATCAAGCAAAGGAGATTCAGTGCTCAGTACTACAGCCCCCTATTTAGAGATTAACTCTTAAAAACCACCACCACCACCACCACCACCACCACCACCACCACCACCACCACCACCACCACTACCACTGCCACCTTATCTATGTTGATAAAAACTTGAGTAGGCTGTATAAATATCTCAAGTATTTAGGATAAAATGGATTCTTATTCTACTGTCACATATTTAGTTTGAGTTATGTGTTTCCATCTGAACACAAATTAAATAGACCTCATTGACATCTTTTCAAAATGCCATAAAAATTAAATGATTACCTTAAAAGATACTCAGTATAATTAGGCATCAGAAAAATGTACATCAACACTAGAGCGAGATAGTGTTTCAACCCATCAAGATGACACTAGCCAAGAATATTAAAAATACCATTGAGTGCTGGAAGAATGAACAGATTTGTGTCAGAAGAACAGTCTGAAAGGTCCTTAGAAGCAAGCACGGGGAGACTTCACATGCTTTGGATATGTTATCAGGAGATGCCAGTCCCTGGAAAAGGCTGAAATGTTAGGTTCAAGTATAACAACAGTTTTGAAGATGGTGTAGGACTGCGCAGTGGTTCATTCTGCCTTGAGTTGGAACTGACTCAATAGCACCTAATGCTAAAAGCTAGATGCTTTTGATCCTAAATGAAAAGTGGATGGTCCAGCCTCCATACCAGCTACGTGGACAACTGCCCCTCCCCCCAGAAGAATTTACTTTAGAAGATGGCACTGAACCTGTAGCTAGGGGAGATGGACATGTCTGATCAGAGCACACAGGGGCAAATGAAGGGGGAGGAAGAGAGTGGAGCACACACTGGTCCACCAGGCTTGGAGGATGATTTTGGCACTCTGAACAGCCAATGTACAGAGTGGACCATATGGCTGATCCCACTATGAGACATGCCATCCCTTGCTGGCCCAGAGCCCTATGGGGACAATACCGGAGACTCTGTGTTGGGACTGACCCGACTGGCCCTCCAACACGGAGGCAAATCACTAAAAGCATGCAGCAGAGCAACCATGAGAGCAGAGCGGGTAGCCCCTGAGGGAGTACAAAGGACAGACTCTGGGGCCAGAGCATGATACGCCATCAGACCTGACTGAAGGACACACCTATAGAAAAAAAAAATCAGACCTTGATCTATTTACAGGTTTTTCTTTCTTAAAAAATTTTTTTGTCTTTTAATTAATTTACTCTTTTATTGATCATTGGTTTTCTGTTGTTGTTTTTTTGTCATCACAGTGTTCTCACCCATCGCCTATCTTGCTATGGTTTGATTTTTGGTGCATATTATTATCTCAACAGATCTATCTAGATAAGATAGGCTGGAAGAATAGTCTGGAGGAGAAAACAACAGGACCAATGGTTCCCGGGGACATGGGAGAGAGAGAGGAGGGGGTAAGGAGGTGATGCTGACCAATCCAGCGACAGGGGAGCAACAAGTAATCCAAAATCCGTCGCAAGGAGGGTGTGAGAAGCCTGGTAGGTATTCAGCAAGGGCAATGTAACCAAGAGAAATTACTCAAACCCAAGTGAAAGCTGAGCATGATAGTCGGACAAGAGGAAAGTAAAAGTAAATAGAGGAAAGAACTAGGTGACAAAGGGTATTTCTAGAGGTCTACATACTGGCATGTACATATGTAAATATATTTATACAGGAGGGTTCGTAAATAGATCAACGTGCATATATTTATAGACTTAGTATTAAGGCAGTAGATGGACATTGCCAAATACTTACTCAATGCAAGAAGACGTTATATTAAATTGGCATTCCATGATGAACACCTTTCCAACATGATGGTTGAAGAAAAATGTGTGCACTAGCAAATGTGGTGAAGAAAGCTGATGGTGCCTGGCTATCAAAAGTTATAGCATCTGGGATCTTACAGGCTTGAAAATAAAGAAGCGGCCATCTAGCTCAGAAGCAACAAAGCCCACATGGAGGAAGCACACCAGCCTGTGTGACCATGAACTGTTGAAGGGATCAGATATCAAGCATCAAAGAACACAAAAATCATGTCATTGTAAATGAGGGTGAGTGCAGAGTGGAGACTCAAAGCCCATTGGTAGGTAACTGGACACCCCCTTCCTGAAGGGATGTGGGGAGGAGATAAGCCAGTCAGGGTGCAGGGTAGCAACAATGAAACATGTTTCCTCTAGTTCCTAAATGCTTCCTCCCCCCACTATCATGATCCAAATTCTACTTTACAAATCTGGCTAGACAAGGGGATGTACAGAGAGATCGCCTTGGAGATTGGGTGGATGTTCCCACAGTAGCGTGGAGCCTCACAAGTGGTGGTCAGGCGTTTCCCCCAGTCATTTGTAGGACCTCAGGATTTAGGCTGGGGATGCCCCCACTTTTTATAGGGGAGAACAACCTGTGGCCTGGTGTGTGGGAGAGGACCAGCGTGAATTCCCCAGCTGCTTGCCACACCAATAAGTGGGGGGTGGGAGCTCCCTCAGTTGGGCCTTCAGGTTTGCCCTAGGCAGAGGGGAGTGGCCTGGAGACAGCTATTGTCTTGTGATGGGAAAGAGAGTGAAAGGAGAGGAAAAAGAGAGAAAGAGGAAGACACAGACTGGGGCAATAATGCCAACCAGACTGACAACCACTCACCCACACACAACTAAAATGCACAGAGTAAACAAAGGTGACAACAGTAAAAAAAAAAGAAAAGAAAACAACTAAAAAGGAGAACCAAATCTGTGGAGGCTGTGGTAGGAAGTAGAGAAGAGCTAGATGGAGCGGAGAAAAACAGAAAACCTGTAAGAAGAGTCCAATAAAAGGAAAAAGAGAGAAGAGAAAAGGAAGGAGGAGGAGAGAGTATTTTTTAAATGGTTAAAGAAATAACTGACCCTGTGTTATGCTGTGTGTAGCTCTGACTCGTCCTGTGTGCAGTACTGTCCTAGGGGTCAGGCTGCCCACTAGGAGGACAGGGTTGCCCTAGGCAGAGTGTAGGGCTCTGGAAACCAGCAGTGGTATGTGCAAGCAATGAGAGGGAGCAGAGAGAATCGTACAAGCTAAGAGAGAGGTGAAGAAAGCAAAGACAGAAAGAGGAAAGAAAGAAAAAGAGAATAAAGAGAAAGAAGGAAATAAATCCAACTGAGTTCACTAAGGTTGGCTGTGATGGTAAAGAGCAAGGAGAGAGAGAAGGAGGAAATAAAGTATAAAGTAGTAGCTGATCCCTGATTGCTTGGATGAGGGGCCAGAGGGGTTTAGACACTGCTCCAACATGGCAGGTCAGTGTGCCCTTTTAATGCCGGGACCCAGTGGTGCTGGGCAGAATTGCCCTAGTTGACGAGATCACCTTAGAGGCATGACGGAGGTTTCTTCAACGGTGCAGCGCACTGTAGGTGTTTGTCCCAGGTGCCTTGTGTGGTGTACAGCACTCCCACACAGGGCAGGCTGGAGTGCCTCCTGCTATTTGGGTTGATTTGCCCTAAGCGGAGGGAAGTGACCTGGAAGCCTTTAGTGGCATATGAGAGGAGAGAGTGGGAGAGAAGAGGAAAAAGAGGGGAAAAGGGGAAAAAAGAGGGATAAAGAAGAAAGCGAGTAAATAAAAGCCCAACACCAACCTGAGCACGTTGAAACTGAGTGCGGTGGAAAAGTTAGAAGGGCTAGTGAATAAAGTGAGAATAAGTAGAGCAGTGGGTAAGGAGGTAATGATACTTGATCACCTGTCCTTGAGGTCAGAGGAATTCCAACTCTTCCTCAAGGTCACGGGGTCATGGACTTGTAAGGTCTCTCTCTCTGGCCTAAATTCCAACCCCAGTCCTTGGCTCCCCGCGAGAAAAATTTCATGCGGAAGCCGGGCTCGTGATCCAAGTGAATTTAATGAGAGTTAAAAGAAGTTTCAGGTTTTACAAGGCACCCATAGGATTCCTTTGACCATGGGGCCTGGCAGAGACTGCCTCAGGTCATGCAAGGATCTCTCTCCTCCCAGGAAGACGACCAGACCACCCCTCTTCCATCTGGTCCCTGCCTTTTCAAGGGTTCCCGGGGAGGCTGGTGAAGGACCCCAGGTCAATCCCATTGGCTGAACTGCAATCATCTGGCCCAGGTGGGCTGCTCCAGGTGCAACATCCATCAGAGCCCACGGGCAGGAAAATCCAGCTTTTCTATGCTGGCTCTCCTGGGCATGCGTTAATGGACCTTCCCATCCCTGATGTAGGGTTACACAGATGCTGTGTGAGATTACTTCAAAAGCAAGATCGCGCCAGTGGCCAGGGCTCACTTGGGTGCTGGAGTACCTGCCTTGTGCTGCATGTAGCACTGCAGCAGGTGCTGGGAGGGGGCACTGGGGGGCTCCCTCAGCCCTGTTTAGGGCTCCAAGACCGGCAGGGCCTCCCCAGCTATGTGTAGAATCACTGAGAGGGAAGCTTGTTGTCCTATCTAGACTGCTGATGCTTCCTAGATCAGAGTATTTTCTTTTTTATCCCTCTGGCCAGCTAGAATGAAATTGTCTCCCACAGTCTCTGGGCTACAGCTCAGTGCTGTTTAAGGCTGACACTGCTACAGCGGGTCTTTGTTATGGTAAAAGCTGCCAGGCCCTGTGGCTGAGTTCTGGCATTCCTTAGCTAGGTTGCTTCTTATGCTGATTTATGTTAAGGGACTCCCCTATGTGGTGCTTGGAGCTGAGCAACCAGACTTGGGTTTGAGTTTTAAACCAATCATTTATGTTTCACCCTTAAAAAAAATTCTACTTGTGATGTGTTCAGATTTGGTGGCTGTCAAGCTGACCCCCAGAGGGGGAGATGCAGCTTATCAGGGGGGTTGTTTACTAGTCGGCCAATTGGAACTAAATTTGCTCCCTGGACTCCCGACTTTCTGCCTTTTTCTCCCACACCATGATCTTCCTAAGGTAATAATATATTTTTTCTTCTACTCTAAATTATGGCTACCCACCACCAACCCCTGACCGTGAGCTCAAGGCATCCAACCGCATGGAGAGCTCAGTGTGGGGTTCCCCTAGTGTCTGAGCTTCTGCCCCCTCTCAGGGCGTCCACCTGCTGGCATCCCTGCTCCAGGCAAGGGCATATCTGGCGCCTGCCACTTCGTCAAAATTATAGTGCTTTAAAGCATTCTTGGTTTGCTTTGTGAGTGGAAATCCCACAAAAGAAGGGGTTCAGGAGAAACCCTGTTACCCTAGTTCTAATTTCAGAACTCCACCTCCCCGTTTCCTTCACCTAATTTCCTATTTTTCTGGTCTGGCAGCAGGAGCTCCAGATAGATGGGTCCTATCTGGTCGCCATTTTCTCTGAATCCCTCCATCTATTTCTTTTACACTCTTAAAAAGTACAAAACATTTACTCTACAAGCGCAAACAGATTTTCAAAAGCAGGGAAAAACCTGAACGTTCAGTACATGGTTCAATCGTCTTTTCATCTCTGTGCCCTAACTATGCTGAGCTCCATGGAACTGCATGGAGGGGAGCTATTCTGGCGTCATCGAGCCAAGTGAGTGTTTTGAATTACCTCAAGTGAATATTTGACTGGAAAGCATAGGGTGTAAAAAACCCCTGAAATCAGATGGTGCACATCTATCACAAAGAACAGGGCCTTGTACTTAAACCTTTTTTCTGAAAATAAGCAGCCATCTAAGTGAGATGTCAACTAAGGCCGCCCAGAACAAGCAGCACAGCCAGTGTGATGCCAGGGTGATAAATAATAGAATCTCAATCTGCAGGTATGAACAAGAATCAGAGCTTAAGTTCGGAACACCCAGTTTGCAAAAGGACTCAAATGCACATGCGGGGTGAATTCCCTCTGACCACAGTCCATGGACATGAACAGATACAGTTAAGTTCAAATGTAACACCTGATCATTTGATCTCTTCAGACTAATTTTAATTTGGTTCCAGTTTTTAGTATTTTTCACTTTCTGTTCGATTGAGGTTTTTCTCTCTTTTATCATTGTTAGTTTTTCTTTTCTACTTGTTTCTTGATTTTGTTTTGTATTTTTTTTTAATACATATGAAATCCAGGAGAGGTAAATCCAGAGAGACACTAACAGAATTAACAATCACCTAGGGACAGGCAGGGAAGATTTGGGGGAGTGAGGGGGGGGCTAACAAAAATGAATATAAAAGAAGGAAATGATGTAAACCTGATTGTGGTGAGGATTACACAAATCTTAATATGACTGAAGTATTGAATGATATATGTGAATTATATGAGAATTAAAATAAAACAAAAGCTGAGGTCAGAGATAGGGCAGCAATTTAGCCCTGAATCTCTTGGTGAAGATTGAATGTCATTTTGTGCCAAGAGCCCATTTTTCCACTCATGAAGTTTGGGGAACCGGCCATGCTCCTTCATCACTTTTCTTACCTCAATAAATGGGTACAGTTCACTCTTCTCCCTTTTCTTCTCTGTCACATACTTTGCAGCAGTCAGGGGAACAGAACTTACAGTCCTGAAAGGGATCCATGAGTGTTAGTCCAGGTAGACTAGAGAAACAAATCCACACTCAGATGTGTATAGGAAAGACCTTTATATACAAGAACAGTTGTATATTGAGAAAGCATTCCAGCCCAACCAAGATCAAGTCCATAAGTCCAATATTAGCCCATGTCTGATATCAATCTATAATGTTCTCTTCAGACTCATGAAACACCTTCAATGACCCCAAATGCAGGAAGATCACAGGTCAGTAGTTGCAAAGTCTTCTGCATCCAGTGGTGGTAGAAGCATCTCAGCTTTGGCAGGGTCTCCATGTGGCTCCTCCAGTTCCCAGGGCATGGGTTCTATCAGTGTGGTGCCATGTGTCTTGTTAATAGGACATCTCTCAGGGAATGAGCAGAAAGATAGTCTCCTGCCTCTAAGGAGGAAATACCAGATTTCCCAGAACCCTGACGGGAAGGCCAGGCCCACAAAGAGGCCTCATTGGCCATAACCCAATAGAGAGACTAGAGTCTACCCCTTCACTCTTAATCCTCTCAAGTCCCAAATTGACACCAGATTGTATAACTACAACAGACCACCCCTTGTCCATTTGACATTTTCACAAAATTCTTTAGCCATATATAATTTCAAAACAATAATAGAATCATATCAGTATCTAACAGTATAATATGAAAATGCATACATTTCACTGTGTGCCACCCTCCTTTAAACATAATATTCTGTAAGTGATGAAACAAAAATATCCTATGCTTAACAATTGCAGTTAAGGTACACCCACATATTAATCCTATAATTCTATGAATATATTCCAGTATCTATGAAAGCTTGTAAGCTAGCCACTTCACGCCTTTATCTGGCCCATTTTGGCTATCCAGTTTCTCTACTGCCTACTTCCATCAACCCAGTGCTCTGAGGAGACAATCATATTCTTCAATATAAAGAGTCTTCATGCCAGTTGGAACCTTGTGAAGTCCACATCCACAAGAAAGTCAAAGCAGGACAGTTCGTCTATACAGTCTGCAGCAGTATATACCAGTGCACAGGCTCAACATTCTTCTCTTCATCTGGTCGGGTTCGGGTCAAGTCAATGTGGGCTCCCTCTCTTGGCCTCACCTCAGTGTCCATTGGTCGCATTGCCTTTAGGCCTTGGCCCCATCACCAATTCTCCACAACTCTAGTCTCCTCAGAGTAGGTCATGGACTTCAAACCAGTCAACCTGCTCTCATCTTCTTCTCTACTGCCTGTAAACCAGGTCCATGAGTGTCAATGGTCAGAAGGAACCCGCTGCTCTATTGCTGCTATTCTGCCACTTTCACTCAACAAGCAGATCCAGGTGGTCACCTAGCAATCATGTCAGGCTTCTACAGGCTCCCTTGAATGTTCAGTACTAGAAAGGAGTTTCTTCAGGCTTTGAGATTTTTTCCAGTTTCTGACAAAAACCACTATTCAAAATTCAAATATTACAAAAGTTCCCTTTTAATGCACATGAAGCTCTTCCTCACAGTGGGAGCAGTGCACAGAAATGGACCTTGATGCTGGGCTGCTCCATGCGTGCTTTGGTCAGTTGGGAGCTGCTGATTCACAGATTCACTTCACGTGGATGAAGATGCTTGTTTGCTTCCCCGTGAGTTTATCGCGCTTCAACACAGAAGCACCCTGTTCTTGGGTTTTGCCTCTGCCTTGCTCCTAGCACCGCTGGAATAGAAAGATCACAAATGATTTTTTTGTTGTTGTTTCAAAAAACAGAAAAGAAATGCCGTGTACCTGTTAGGTAAGTAGAGGCAGAACTGAGGGTGGTCGCTGTGCATGCCAAACCTCCTCCCCATCACAGACAGTTGAAAGCTACTTCAGGCTGGAAAGATGCACACATTTAGGTCCTTGTGACAGGAAGCAGGTCAACCTGGGCGGGCCCCCATCTAGACCAGGTGGGCTTAATTCAGTCAATGGGGTCAAACAGTACCATCAGCCATGCCTACCAACAGGGTATGGGTGGGGGTCTCAAACCAGCTGTCATGCAACCCAGCGTGCGTGGGCTGTCCAGTCCGCCCCCACTCCCCACGAGCATATTTGCCTCTTCTATCCTTTATAAAGTCACTTGGATCACAAACTAGGTTTCTGCGTTAATTGGTTCTTGTGTGAAGCCAAGGACAGAGGTACATTTCTCCCAGAGAGAGCCCTCACATAACCAAATCAGATTATAGCCTTCAGTGTTAGGGTTCCAACGAATTTTGGGGGAATATCTCAAGTGGTAGTGGTAAGGACACAACTCAATCCATATTATCTCTTTATTTTGCTCAGCCAGATGCTTGCCCTTTGAGCCTGAATTGTTGCAAGGCTTATTACCCCATCAAGTGTTCCCAGAGCAAGCCCTAAATGGGCAGTAGTCACACACAAGGAAGATTTGCAGGGGACACTGTTAAGAATGATTAATGCTTAAGTATTCCTTGTCTCCCCAAATGTACCATCTGACAGAAAATTTGTTAGATCTCTCTCCTGGGAGAGATATACCTCAGTTCTTGAATAAATCTCCTGGTCATAGAAGTCAAATTCCAAGCTTTTCATCCAACATTCATAAAGCTAAATAAATGTTACATAAACCTAAGTTCTCTATCTTGGATAAGACAAAGTAAAACCATGACTTGAGAAGGTTTTCATTGAGGACAGAGACAACTTCAGATATTCTAAGCCTATGAAATTGGTCATGATTCAGGCAACTTGCCAAGGAAGCAGGTAATACCTAGGTGGGAGGTGGAATGAATAAGAACTTGCACTAAGATTCCATTCCATCAGGTGCAGCTGGTGACTTTGGAGGCCCAGAGCAGGCAGTGGGAGAGAGAAGACCAGAGCAGGGGAGGGATGTGATGAGCTGGAGGGTAGAGGGAGGGATTATATATTGTACTGCTGTCACCTCCCACCCCACTGTGACCCTTTAGTGATGTGGGCCCAGGTTTGTGATGCAAGTGGTTTTGAAGGCAGAGGGGACTCAGAGTGCTCAGTTGCCTGAGTGCAACCGCTGTATCCAGAAGATGGAGGAGATTCTCTTTCTGCTGGAACAGAAAAGTGCTTCCTGGCTGACCTACCAATACCCCACCTGGTTCACTGTTTTGACCTTGGGCATCCTGTATGGAGTGGGTTGCTTCTTCCTGGTCCTCCCCTTCCTTCCAAATACTCCACCTGTGCGACCACCCAGGAAAAGGATAAAGGTAAGAAATTCTCAACCCAGCCATAGGAGAGATTGATTTTTCCTTGTTTTATAAATTTTTCCTTTCTTATTAATTTCCTGATAGGGGAAATCTCAAGAAAGAAGAGACCATCAGCCCTGGCTTTGGAATGTTGATGAGGGCTGGTGCGTCCTTACTCAATGTTAGGACATTGTTCATTGCATTAGTATCATTTTATCCTTGCCGGCTTATGTTGATTTTCATTATTTCTGTTGGCTTTCCCTGTTTGTGAAGCACGGGAGGCGTGGAGGCATCATGATCATCATGGACACAAGGGTTGACAGAGTTGCAGGTGGAGAGATCTCATGGCAGAGGGAGGGATTGTGAGATCAGCAGTGTGGAGAACTCCCCCATCGGGATGCTAGGGAGTGAAGGGGGATTGATTTCAAGACGAAAAAATGAAGGAGGCCAGAGGGGACAGAGAGCTTTAGACCTGACTGTGATTACACAACTCCTTTTGAAGGCAATTTAACCATGGAGGGGGGGGTGTTGTTCTAAAATGGATATGGTAATCATTGATTGTACCATTGCCCTTGATCTGATTGAACGACTGAACTATTGACTCGTATGATATGTAAATCATTTGCCAGTAAGATGAGCATTCAAAAATATTTCTCTTTGAAGATCTCAGACCTCCCATCTCTAGTTGTTATAGAGGGCAATAGGTAAAAATCCCCAATATAGTGACGCAGTGGCTGAGGACTAGATGACTATATGTTTCAAAGGGCAGCTCTCATCACTGGGTCCTCAGTCTCTTTCCTTGAGCTCCAGTCTCTGGGCCAAGGCTCCTTTTCTGTCTGGGCTAATTGAGAAAGCATGGCTGACCCCGGGGAGGAAGTGGTCAAGGGCTGGCCCAGAGCTTCAGCCTCCATAATCAAAATCTTGCCCAGCAGAACACCGAGTGCTGAGAGTGTGTACTCTCCGTGAGCAGAGGAAGGCTGACGGAAGAAATGCACTCTAGGTCTCACACAGAAGCTGGTTTCTGGGCTTTAGTCATTCCATGGAGATTGTCATTCTTCTAATCACCAGTAAATGCCTGCAGTTTGTCACAAAGAACAGATGCAGGATTGGATTCCAGCCTGACTTCCTCTCTTGTGCTCCAGCCTCAGGTGGAGACAAGGAGAAGAAGCAGGTCAAGGGACAAAGGTGACGCTCTGAAAGGTAAGGTTCTGCCCATTCAACCAAGCTCTGTAAGCTCTCCTGTCCCCTCCTCTGCAGGATGCCAGTGGCAACAGCCCGTCTCTCTCAGGTAATAATCCTGAACAAAAGGATACTGGGGATGGAAACAGAACCCAGATATTTCCCAGATGTACAGGAGGGGCCTAGGATGGGATGAAGGCTGGCCAAGGTAGGACCCAGTAGGGATCAGTGGGGGTGTCAGGAGCACATTCTGGTGGATTTGGAGGTGGAACATTGAGGGGTAACTGCGATAAGCTGTGTAACTTTGCCAAGGTTCAGATTGCTCACTGAGACCCCACAGACAATATTGGAAACCGATGCTCCTTGAAATGCCAAAGCACCTCCTGCCCGTGGGAGTAAGCTATCATTTGACCTTGAGCTCTGGAGAGTCCAAAGTCCTAAGCGCACAGCCCGTGTGACATTCCTTTCGGTCCTCTGGGAGGGCTGCACCATAACGGTTCTCCTGATTTCCAGCTTTCCGAAGCTTCCTGCAAGAACTATATGGCGCTCAGAACCTGCGTTTGCGTCTTAGGCAGAAGTAAGTAACCTTCCTGCTTCACCGCGGGGTGCATCTTCCAACCAGGGTGCCTGTGTGGCCTCGGGCTGCAGAGCAGCTGGGATGCGCTGGTTTGGGGGACACTTTCAGGGATGGGCAGAGAATGACAGGAGTCCCGGGCAGTGGGGTGGGGCAGGAAGAGCAGGCCATCAAGGCTTGGGGAGGGACTGAGCTTGCACCGACCCTTGCTAGCCTGCTAGGTCTCTTGCCCCTTCAGTCCTCGCTGTAATCTGGTCCTTCTGTCTCCTGCAGCCACTTGGGAAACCCATCTGACACTGGCAGCTTTGGTCAACAGAAAGCTCAAGCCCTCTCTGGTAGCTGGCGAAATAGAGGTACGGCTGAAGTCCACGTCGGTACGCGCGCCCCACACGGTTCTGCGGCTCATCCATTCCGGACACCTAGGTCTCAGAACTCCACCCTTCCACGGGCCCAGATGTGCATCTCAACTTCTCATGTCTTACCCGCCTTGAGTCAATCACCAGACTGCGCACATTCCCGTGAACCTGACAGTCTTTCACCCACACCACTGGTTCTTCCCTCACCCAGTGCCAAACCCCCGGATTCAAAGGCCTACCTGCAGCCTCCAAGCACTCTCTGGGACTCACCACCCCCGCCTCCCACAGGGACTCATTCTCAGAATGACTTGTTGGCAAGGCCCAGGCAGAGCCCATCTCCACACAACCACTGCTCCACACCTGCCATGGCAGCCATCACAAGTCAGGATCCCACAGGCCGCCCTACTACCTCCCCACCCCAGTGTTGGGCAGCTGCCAAGAACATACAGCTTCCCTCCTTGGAATACATTGGGTCTCTGAAAGAGCACTCTACCTGGCACCCCCAAGAAGACACCTTTCGGGAAGGACCCACAAAGAGGCAGGGGGAAGTAGGGAGGCCCACCTTGCTCAACCCCAATGTCCACAAGCTGCTGGAAATAGAAATCACAAAGGCAGAGAAATGGAATATTTGGGAAGAAAAAGGAAAGGGTGTATCAGAATACCATCTGCAGGCCTTAAATATGTTGAAGCCACTCGATGGGGAGCAGATCACTGCACCTCCCCATCCCTTCTGGAATGCCAGCAGTAAAGCAGAGCAGATACCCAGCCCCCAGAAGCATTTTCCACAAAAATTCAGTGAGTTTTTCTGGGGTCTACCTTTTCTGCACAGCGAGTCTCTGGCAGTTGCTCTCAGGGTCTCTGGATCCACCCTAGAGTTTTCCACTGTCTTATTTAATGAAATTCCTAATGCCTTACCAGCTCAAATGCAAGCTAAAGAGTACCCACTCTTGTTGCAACGTCACTCCTTGCCCTACACTGAAGGCCGATTCCAACTTTTACTTCCAATTGCATGCCAAGCCCAGGCCCCACCGGCGGCTACAGTCCTGACTCCGCCCGGTCCACAGCCCCGTGGCCCACTCGCAGTACCTTTTCCTCCTCCACACAAGAGTCCCTGTGATGAATCCTGTCTTCCCGTCCACACTAAGTCCCAATCACGCGTTCCAAATTCACTTCAACAGCTGGAAAGCCATTTTTTAAAGAAACAACAGGAAAGTGAGAGTTCTTTACCCTTTATGATGCCACGACCCCAGGAAGCTTTTTGTCTTCGCAGCCCCACAGATCCCCAGGATAATCAGAAGGTCCAGACCCCAAAGACAGACCGCAATCTTCCTGGCTGCTTGAAGCAATCGGAGCTCCACCGCCAAGAGAACTTCCCTCAATTGCAGGGGCCCCTTGGCAATGGGACTCTTGAGTCTATGACACTAAAGCAACCTCAGGAAAAATGGCCAGGGACTTGTCTGGATATTAAGCAGCCCGAATGTTCCTGCTCCACACCTGAGACAAGCAGGGGAAGAATGTAATGAAGACGGTGTCCCCAGGAAGATGCACACACCCTGGACCGTCGCTTGCGTGCTGCAGAGCCGGTGTCCAGCTGAGGAACAACTCGGTCAATGGACAAGGGAATTACTTGAGGAAAATATCCAAATGTAATCTATCTATCCGTGGATCAGGAAACTACTGCCCAAAAGGAACTCCGGGAGCCGACTCAAAGGAGTTAAGTGATTTGAGGATACACAAGGGGATTAGCACAGGAACTTACACCCTAAGGGGTCCAAACAAAATCCTACTGGAAAACACCCTGAATGTCCACATGTGCAGGAAGGTTGAGCAGATTAGAAAGGATCAGATCCCTGGCATTGTTTGCCGTTCATGTCTTGCGACCACGCATGCTTTGTCTATTTCCCTGACCCATCCACGTGTTGTCAATGTGGCCTCCTGGGGAGAGCTGGGAGATCTCCTGAACACAACGCAGAGCCTTTCCTTTCTCAGCCCGGGCACTCAACAGGTACTGGACTCGCATATCGTAAGGCTCCAAATGAGGCAGAGGTGGTGCATGCCCCTCAAAGTCCTTGAGCCCACAAACCTCTGTAGGACAAGAAAAGACAACGCAGTGTCCCTTCCACAGTCCACCTGCTTAGCCACCCCTAAGTCTTCAACTAACCAAGTAACTGAGGCTGTCAAGTCCTGGGAGAACCCTGTCAGGCAGACTGGGGAGAGAGAGTGACCACAAAGAAATCAAGCCCTACCCTGGAGAGTCCTTTTGCTGATTGCTCCCCTACAGAGGAGCCTGTTCAGGGAACCCCAGCCTACCCCCCACTTGATAATGACAGTGGATGCTCATTGGCCCTCAGGCAGCCGTTTCCAGCCTTCATGCCCAGTATCCTTGGCAGAACCTTCCAGAATGAAAGTGTCCAGAGAGAGAGCCTAGAGCAAACCTCAAATCCAGTACTGACCAGCAAGGGGTCAAGGAAAGAGGGTGCTAGTTGTGCCCCAGGAGGCCCCAGATTGGAAGTGAACTCTGAATGCCCATCTTCAAGAGCCAAAGAGACAGGGTTGGTGGTGGTCAAGAAGTCTTCTTCAATAGAGCTAGACAATTTCAAAACCAGTGTGCTGGCAAAATCTCAAACCAATGATGTGGACCGGGGGTGCTTCGAGGCTCTAGGATGTAGTAAACGTTTCCTGCTACCTGGAAAGTGTGCTCCAGTTCCTGAAAAGCCAAGCCTTACAGCACGAGTGTGCAGTGAGATTAAGCTCCAGGTGGACGTAGAGGCAGAGGGTGGTTCTCCATGCTGTCCTGTAGACGGGCCCCTTCAGGACTGTACCACTGATGTGCTCACTGCCACCAATGCTTTGCCTTCTCAGGTGGTCCATTGCCGCCCCCAGCATTTGTTCACTGGGGATAAGCCAATATGTCAAGGGCCAAGTGGCTTCGTGGTGGCTAGAGCAAGTTACATGGGGCAGCAGAAGCTCAAAAGCCCCAACCTTCAGGACCCCTCGACAAGGAGAAGGAAGGATGCTGTTCCCACTGACAAGAGGGAGACCCATAAATGGCCTAATCCAGAAGAGCATGGAAAAGGATTAGCGGGAAGAGGCATCTCCCAAGTCTGTGGGTTAAGCCAGCCTGTGCAAGACAAGGCATTGGCTGAGTGCCTTGAGATCAAGTCCTCAAAGCTCCCACCAGAGAAGGGACAGCTTCCTGCTGAGGGCCACTGCAAAAAATGGAGGAAGCACTTTGTCCAGTGGATTTGCTCCAGCAAATAATCTACAGGACACGGTGATCCTTTGCAAAAAGGAAAGCCCGTATTACACTGTGGTCACAGCCTTAGGCCCCTTCAAAGACAACCAGTGTCTCCTAACAAGGTCACGGAGGCTCAGGTGCTCACGACAGATGTTGGCCAAGTCCTAGAGGGGACACCAGGCTGTCAACAGGAGTATCTTGCGTCAATGTCAAGTTCACGAAAAGAAGCGCAGGCCTCAGTTAATGGATGTTCCTCCACATGTGGGGCTCCTTTCTTTGTAGAACACAGGAGAGTGGCAAGTGTGAGACCCTGCCTCCACCAGGCGATACCTGACTGCCAGAGCCTTCCCACCACGAGCACCTGTATCAGGGATGTATTCACAAATTTCTGTCTGTTCAAGGGATTCAATGTCAGAAGCCACACTCAGGCATTGCCCCCCAGGGTGTTTGTGTGCCCAGTCAGCTTCCAGCAGCACAGGCGGAGGAGGTGGGCTTACTCCAGTTACCCTTACCACTGCCCACGTCACTGTCTTCAAGAATATGTCTTATCTGGCAAATTAGAAGACGCTTCTTCTGCTCTGATTAGTAGGAAAGTATCCATGCCAGCCACTTTAGCCTGTTCTGCACAGGCTAATGGCTTCTCTCAGCCATGATATTCATTGTTCCATAATAGAGATTTTCCCCCTCCTACATTAAAGTGTGACTTCTGTGCTGCATGGCGGGATCTAGAGGGGGTGTCATGTGTGTTAGTCTGTGTAGACTAGAGAAACAAAATTCACACACTCATATTTTATGAGTTTTATATAAAGGTTAAGTGAACATTGAAAAGCATCCCAACCCAATTCAATCTAAGACCACCAGTCCAATAGTATCCCATGTGTCTGACACCAATCTACAAAGTCCTCCTCACAATCCAAAAACACACGGGGAGACAATGACTGCAGGAGGAAATTGTAGTCCGTGCGCTGGCAGGTTCTCCATGAGGCTGCTGCAGAAACCAGGGCTGCAACAGGGTAGGTCCATGCGGCTTCTCCTCAGGGATCTCCCAGGAAATGAGTCTTTCCAGCTGCTTTAGGGACCTAACAAATGCATATCCACCCTGGTGGCACTATCAGAGAGCAAGAGACCAGAAAGGCTAGGCTCACAGAGCCATTGATCTCCCTGCCTTTCAATTAACCCCACATGAGTTCATTGACGAGGTTGGCATAATATACCTTTAACTATGTTAGATACTGCGTCTCCTTCTCTGAGTGCTAGCTCTGACTTCTCAAAGGGCAGGGCTCTGGAGGAGGTTTTCAGCAGTGTTTCCCACCCACTTCCATCCCAAGTTCTTCATTTTGCACCTCTTATGACTTATGGTAACACCCCTACTGTGAAAACCTCAGAAGGTCCCAAAACAGTGAAGAATGTTCCCTGGTGCCATTACTTTGTCTTCAACGTTATGTGGCTGCAGTTGATAGGTTTTGAGAGGCGCAATCCAGCCAAGAAATTCCATCGCAGGCTCCAGAAGAGGTTTAGACCAAAGTAGCGTCTCATGGTACCAAGCAGGCATGAGACATGTGGCGGCCTGTCTAAGTCCCACATGTGCATTTGATGAAGGCTGCCAAGTTTGGCATGGAGGTTCCGCCTCAATACACCTGTCACAAAATGTGAAATGACATCTTTTGCTACCTTTGCCTCTCTCCCAGCCTAGGGTAACCTCCAGGATGGAAGTCCCAGGTCTGACACATGTGGGTGGGAACTGCTAGGGAGGCTGCCAGCGGGGGACTATTCTCACCCACTGCACCAAGGGAAAATCTGGTTCACAGCTCACATGCCTTCCTCTGTATATAAACGCGGAGAAGGAGCAACAGCTTAGGCTGAGTGGTACAGGATGAGTGTCTGTGTAATAACCACTAATGGTTAGGCACCATGGACACAGGGTAGGGAAGGATACAGTGAAGAAGAATATAAAGTGTTGGAAGTAGCAAAGGCGGCCAAAGAGCATGAGGATCCCCAGAAATGATGCAAGACACAAGCAGAGCTAACACAGGCTTACAAAGGGGAATCGGCCAGGTGCTTCACCCCAGCTTTAGCTAGCTGCCCCCACAGCAGAACTTTATCTCCTACAGAGAGCACTAGGTTGTATAGCAAAGGCACAGTTTTCAAGCAGGGAAGGTTACTTTCTCAATACTATCTTAGTGGGGCGACAAACTGTTATTCTACTTGATTTCCATCTCCTGTGTGGTGGAAGAATGAGTGTATAACCAGGGTGGGGTAGAGTGGGGATGAGACAATAACAGGGATGCCAGGACTCAGGAAACATGACCCCAGGCTTTTGGGCTTCACACATGCACACACACACGTGTCCGCGCTCAAGGAATGTTCTCACGAAACAAGACCCAAGGCTGGTGGTCTTCACATGCACACATACGCGTGCGCACACACACACATACATGCTCTAGGATTGTTCTCAGCAAACATGACCCCAGGCTGGTGGTCTTCACACACACACACACACACACACACACACACACACACACACGCTCTAGGAATGTTCTCAGGAAACATGATCCCAGGCTGGTGGTCTTCACACACACACACACACACACGCACGCACGCACGCATGCTCTAGGAATGTTCTCAAGAAACATGATCCCAGGCTGGTGGTTTTCACACACACACTCACACGCAAACTCTAGGAATGTTCTCAAGAAACATGACCCCAGGCTGGTGATCTTCCCACACACGGACGCACACACACACACACACACACACACACGTGCACGTGCTCTAGGAATGTTCTCCGGAGAGAGTGGCTTCTAAGGACTGAGTGCTGCAAAGAAAGTCACAACTGGGAGCAGCCTTCCCTTCCCCTAGAGACTCCTGGGAAATCAGGATGTGCACGGAGATTAGACATCACGTGTCTTGATAAGGGAAAACAGTTCAATAGTGGTCAGTGTTTCCTCTGTGCTTCTAACACAGGGTTTTATTTCCTGGGCACCAGATTATAGAAGGAGGCGCAGGAGGGCCCCCCAAAATATGATTAGTTGATCCGCTAGAGTAAATTCTCATGTGCTTAAAAGAACACCCTGGTGGGCCAGGGTTTACTGTTTACTGAACTAAACAGTAAAGGATGGCGAGGAAGACATCCACTGAGCCTTGACCTCCATGCCTCAGTCAGGACACCAAGTGTGTGTGTGTGGGGTGGGGGGGGGACTGACACCCGTGGTGGAGGAGGGAATTGGACATAGGCCCCAGAGACTGCTGGTACAGCAGCATGATGTTGTTTCTGGAGTCCTGATTGTGCCAAGGCAGCCTCTGGAGTGTCTGTGGCAGTAAAAAATCAGATTCTGGATCTGCAGAGCCTGGATCTGGGGCCTCTTGGGTAGCAGGTAGCTTGGGTGTGTTCCTAGGGAGTGTGAAGAGCTGGACACCGGACTACCCGCTGCTGAACCCTACCGTTCGTGCTAGGTAAGTGCACGGAGATGGAGAGAAGACCCTGAAAGAACAGCAAGGGGTGCATGAACCAAGCCCCTTCCCTTTCCCCTGCCACCAGGTCCTCTTATATGGTGCTGTGAGGTCAAACAAAGGGAAGCCCACTCAGACCTGCAGAGACCTCAGCGAAACACCTGCCCCCCAACCCCCACAATTCAGCAGACATCTCACAAGGACACTCACACATACCCGAGAGAGAAACCTCACACACATACTTCCTTGGAGACTTCCAGAGAGACTCAGAGGCCTCGCACAGAGACTTCATATGAAGTTCTCAGCATCCTTTATGGAGACTTCTCAGAGACCTCACAAGGACCTTACACAAAGCCCTCCCACATAGCTCACTGCCAGCACGGGAGAATTAGCAGCCACTGTCCACCCCTGAGCTCCTGGAAACTTTCACACATTGTCTGCAGTGCCCCACATGCTTGTGCATCTTTGTCCTCATAGCCTTGCTTGGGAACAACAGAATCACAAACTGCACGTAGTTCTGTGCAAATTTTCCCCACTGAAACGTTTTCACTAGCCTAAACTCTGAAGTGTAGTTTACAATTGAAATACAAGTAAAACTGCCAACACCAAATGAGAGTGTGATTTTAGATGGTGTGCAGTCAAATGTCGTCCGCCACACTTTTACTTTTGCTTCGGACAAATTCCTGAATTGGTGGGGAAGTGACTGACTACTTTGGAAGCAACAGAATAGTCCATCAAATGGGCTTCAGGACTCAAATAAATAAATATACATCTGATCTGAACTCAAACTCATTCCCCAAGGGGCTCATGAAACTAATTTTTTTGGAAGAGTGAAGGAACCCACATGAAAATAACAAAATTTACATCACATTGTGTCTGTCTGGCTCAATTTCTCAATGAAACAGCTGTCATATCTTAAGATATTCAGGGCAACATTCCTTTTATAGCTCTGTCGACATAATTAATATGATTTTTCCGTGAAATGTAATATTTCTAAGTTATGCAAAGTCCTAATGTTTATCTACCACAACAAACTGATAATATTTCGAAGGATGAAGAAATAGATTAAGAAATAATAATTAATGAAATACACATTTTCAGGTAGTACCATTTACAATAGCCAAGTGTAAATGAAAATATCTATATCTATACTTGAATAAAAAACAACAGATTTATATGAGGAAAACTACAGAAATTACAAGAAATCAAGTGTGACCTCAGCAAATGGGATAATATCCCATGCTCCTTGACCAGACGACTCAATGTAGTACAGTTATCAGTTCTACTCAAGGCACTAGACAAGTTTAATTCACTCCTGACAAAATTACCCTCATCTTTCTTCAAAGAATTGCAAAAACACTGATTACTAACTTCATATGGTAAGGGCATAGGTCAGGGGTTGAACCTACAAACTTCTCCTTGGTAGAAAGATAAAACTGTTCTCATAAAAGACTTAAACCTACAGAAGCCCTTTGTAGGCTGGCTTTGAGTTGGAATTTTGGGGTCATTTAGGATTTTTTTGTGGCATGTGATTTTTAGGGCTTTAAGGTCATTTATTTTTTTTGCGCATTAGGGTAGTTTGGGCTTTAAGGGTGTTTTATAAGGTTTAAGGGAGTTTTCAAGGGATTTAGGGGTGATTTTTTGGAGTGTATAGGTATTTTTTAGCAGGTAGGGGTGTTTTTAGTGATCTTACAGGGTTTCTTAGAGATTTTAGGGTATTTTAAAATATTTTATGTGTTTTTCCCCAGCATTTTATGTTTTGTTGGGGCTTTCATGTTGTCTTCAGGGCATTTATGTGGTTTTGGAAGTTCATTGTTTGGGAATCTTCTAGGGATATGATTTGGAAGTTCCACATGTTTTGGGAGGCATTTAGTGTGTTATTTGTGGCTTCAGAGTGTTATTTGAATTTTAGGGAATATTATGGCTTTTCAGACATTTTAAGGCTTTTAGGGTGATTTTAGTGTTTAAGGGTGTTTATTAGGCTTATATGTGTTTTTATGGCTTTTAGTGTTTTGTTAAAATTTTAGGGTGCTTCTTAAGGCATTAGAGTGTTTGGGGGGATTAGGTTTTGGTTTTCAGGGCTTTAGGGTTTTGTTGGATTATTTTTTGCTTTCATGGTGAATTCATGTCTATTAGGCTGTTGGACTTTTACAGGGTTTTATAGTGCTTCGGGTTGCTTTGTAGGGATGTTCTTGGGGTTTTAAAAGACTTTTAGCGTGTTTTTAGGGCTTCACGTGTTCTTTATTTTGCGTTTTAAGGCATTTTCATAATATTAGGGCATTTATTATGTTTTCGGGACGTAAGGAGTTTTTTTTAAGACTTATGGCGCGAGGCCTCCGCCATGGCGCCGGTGAAGCTGCGCGCCGAGAGTCGGGGTTTGCGTGGCGAAGCGCTTTCTCCAGTGGAAGTCACGAAGAGGGACTTGAAACAGAGAAGGTGGCGATCGAATCATCCGAAGGCTTTTTCGGGGAGCGTCCGCGAGGGGCAAGGCTTTGCACTTCGAAGAAAGCTAAAGATTCAGCAAAGTTACAAGAAATTGCTTTGGAAGGAAAGAAAGTTTCAAACCTCACGGGAATCCCAGTTCACAGATCAATACCCAGACCACCTGAAACATCTCTATTTAGCTGAAGAAGAAAGGCTCAAGAAACAAATCAGAAAAGTTCGCCAGCCTTTGCCAGAAGGACAAGTTGCACCACCTTTGCCAGAAGATCACGCCAGCCTTGACCAGGCTGTGTCTGAGGAACAGTGCAGTCTGGACCATCCTCTGCCAGAAGAACATTGTAGCACCGCAGTAAACTCCTTTGCTACCCTAAAGACAAAGAGGAAGAAAACATCCAATCAGAAAGCACAGGAAGAAAATTCACAGATCCAAGCCAAACGTGCTGCTAAGAAACAGGAATTTGAGCGGAGGAAACAGGAGCGAGAAGAAGCTCAAAGACTCTACAAAAAGAAGAAAATGGAAGTGTTCAAAATATTAAGCAAAAAGACTAAAAGGGGCCAACCAAATTTGAATTTACAAATGGAATATCTTCTTCAAAAAATACAAGCAGGGAATTAAATCAGATACATCCTTAATCAGTGGCTGAAGCATCTGCATATGTCGACTATTTCTGAATGGACAAGGGGACTTCAAATCTTCCAAGGGAAAGTTCCATTGTCTTTTCAGTACATCTTTCACAAACTTTTTGAAACTTTCTTGTGCAATGTGCCTCTTAACAGCCAGCTAAATATATGAGCATAAACTGTATTGCTAAGTTACACTAAGTGTAAAATGTTGCAAATGCTCTTTTTTTAAAGGACATTTTCTATACAGGTTGTACATTATAGGACTTGTTTTAATTTGTTTCTAAAGAAAAATAGATTGAAGAACCGAAAGCACCTTCTATTTGGGAGCAGACTCAAACATAAATACTTTTGTAATATGTAAAGTAAGTACAAAATGTTTTATAGGAACAGCTTTAATGCAGTGCTTCAATTTACACAGTGTTCAGCAATTGCGATCTGCGATTCATTTCAACAATGGAGGCCAACAGTCCTGCTTTGCTTTTATTTTAAATTAAGTGCATTTTGCTGGGAGATGGACTTTCTAGAAATATCAGGGCAGAGATTTTATTCAGGACAAGTAGTGCTGCAACTACCTTGTGGCCCACTATATAAGGATATGATCTCTAAGAGCAGATGTGGGCATAAGGACTCAGTCATTAGTTGTAAATATTTCCTGAAAGAAATGAAATACTTTCTTAATCTTTGGTCATTCAGATAGTCATGTAAACCAGTAGTGTTGCAACAAGAATTAAGCTTTCCAGATCTGTGCAACTGTATTGTAAGAACACTGTCACTGAAATGTGTCCCCTGTTGGTGCCCTTGGGAACTAAGGCAAGTACTGGGATGTTTCTTCTGCTTATTTCTTGGCAATCATTGAAAAACATGTTGGCAACAATCATTGCAAGCAAAAGGTTTGTAATAACAGTCATTTAAAAATTGTGATTGCGTAATGAAATGTTAAAAGTGGTAACGAATGTCGCCTGAAACTGCATTACAGCTGTAGTAGGACTTCCATGTACACTATCAATTGATTCTCCATTCTAAAATGCAATGGGGAGAAAGACCTGCGATCTTTACTTTGGGAAAAGCAGCCACATAACTGAAGGGGAAGCCAGAGAGATTACTTTGGCACGATCCCAGCTTATTGCATTGACAGACAGAATGCAGTAGGAGATGCTGAGTTTATTAAAGAAGGTTGCACAAGATAGGTTACCCTTTTACACTTCTCACACAAATTGTCCACTGACATTAGTTACACTGTGTCGACCTTCTTCCAGATTGCACCTCGTTTGTTCCCTTTGCAGTATGTTTCCCTTCCTCCTCCTCTTCATTTTTGCTTCTGAGAAATTGTTGACCTTTCGTTTTCAAATAGATTGGTTTTCAAACAAAGGTACCACTCACATCATGGAGTAGCCTTTGTGTACTATTTCAATAAAGGGTGATTTCACAGGATAAAAAAAAAATTAGACTTATGGCGCATTAGGGTGTTTTAGAAAGCCTTTTACCATGTATTTAATGGTCTTAAGATGTTTTAGAGAGTCTTTAGGGGTGGTCTTAGCATTTTAGAAATATTTTAGACGTTTTAGGGTTTTTAAGGCATTTATAGTGTTTTTAAGACTTTTAAGGTGTTTTTAGAACACGGCTGACAGGTACACACTATTTCAATCAGGCTCTGGTTAGTGCCTCTCAATCAATTGGTGACATGGGAGTCTGGATAATGGATTACCTTTACTCTGCAGATGAGAAAACTCACTCAAAAAGACACAGGTGTTGACCCACAGGCACACAACTGGTTAACAACAAAGACATATTCACAACCAGTGTTGGGAGCCAGAGCCCTAAGCCCCACATACCTGTCCCCAGCCGAACAGTCAATCTATCCTGAACCATCAAATGATCTGAGCAGATCCTCCCACCCAACTCCCCTTCCCATGCCAAATATTTTATTTCAGAGGATGGCAGTGAATCTGCAGCTCTGAGAGAGGGACATATCTGATCGGAGCACATGGAGCAGATGAAGGGGGAGGAGGGGAATGTGGAGCACATCCTGGCACACCAGGACTTGAGGATGATGTTCCCACTCAGAGAATCCAGTCCACATAGAAGACCACATGGCCAGCCCCACGATGAGACAAGACACCCCTCAAAGACCCATAGCCTTAGAGGGGACAACACTGAAGACTCAGTGTGGGAAATGCGCCCGAACTAATCCTGCCACACCGAGGCATAACACTAAGGGGGTACAGCAGAAGAGAAAGAAAACGAAGCACCAAGGTCTCCAGGGAATGCCAAAGGATGACTTTGGGGCCAGTACTTGGTACACCAACAGACTGGACTGGAAAACACTCTTAAAGGCCAACAAACCGACCTTGAACTAACGATGAGCCACTTCTTTCTTGTTGAGTTGTTTTCTTTCATTGTCATTGGATTTTGGTTGTTTTGTTGCTTTTAGTGCTTGGTTTTGCTCTGTTTTGTTTTGTGTATGTTATTACATCTACAGGTCTGTCTAAATAAGATAGGCTGGATGAACAATCTGGAGGAGAGAAAACAGGACCAACACTTCTGGGGAGACATGGGAGAGAGGGAGGTGTGGGGAAAGGTAGTAGTGTTAAGAAACCCAGAGAAAAGGGAAGAACAGGTGATGCAAATCAGTGGTGACGGGGATGTAGGAGGCCTGGTAGGGAGTGATCAAGGGAAATGGAACCAATGGAACCAAGAGGAATTACTGAATTACTGAAGCACAAATGAAAAGTGAGCATGGCAGTGGGCCCAAGAGGCAAATCAAAGGGAATAGAAAAGCAAGCTAGGAAGCAAGGGTCAATTATAGAGGTTTAAAAAAAGGCATGTACATATTTAAATATATGAGAATGGGGAAATAGATCTATGTCCCTATATTTATAGGTTTTGTATTAAGGTAGCAGATGGACATTGGGCCTCCGCTCAAGGACTCCCTCGTTGCAAAAATACTGTTCTATTGAATTGGCATTCTATGATGCTCACCTTCCCTACACGATCACTGAACACAAAGCAGGTACATAAGCAAATGTGGTGAAGAAAGCTAATGGTGCCCAGCTATCAAATATATAGCATGTGAGGTCTTAAAGGCTTAAAGGAAAACAAGCGCCCATCTAGCTCAGAAGAAACAAAGCCCACATGGAAGAAGCACACCAGCTTGTGCGATCATGAGGTTTTGAAAAGATTTGGTAGCAGGCATCAACAGAACAAAAAAAATCTTATCCTTGCGAATGAGCGGGGAGTGCTGGGTACAGACACAAAGCCCATTTACAGTCCTCTGGACATCCCTATCAGAAGGGTGTCAGGGAGGAGATAAACCAAGACAGGTACCAGATAATAACGATGAAACGCAGCTTTCCCCTAGTTCCTACATGTTTCCTATCTCCCACTATCATGATCCCAATTCTAATTTAGAAATCAGGCTAGACTAGAGAATGTACACTTGGACAGATAGGAACAGGAAACATGGGGAATCCAGGGCAAGGCACAGAAGGCCTAACCAGGTATCACCAGTTTCTGTTGCAGGCCCTCAGTGGAACAGCTAGAAAACCTATGAATTTATCTAAGGTCAGTGAGAATTTTCAGGCTCTTACAAGAGAATGTCTGCGTGCCTTTTTAGAGTGACTGATGGAAGCCTACGGGCTTTATATCCCTAACGGCCTGGAGGCCCCGAGAACAGGAGGGCAATAAGTATTGCCTTTATTACTCAGTCTGCCTCAGACATGAAAAAGAAGTGGGAAGGGTTTGACGGGAAAAATCTTAGTGATTTGGTACAAGTGGCTCAGCGGGTGTGTAACAACAGAGATGATCCTACCACGACAGAGACAAAGAAACTAGTTAAAATACTAGTAATTGCCATGAGAGACCCCAGAGACTCAGGAAAAGGAGAGCATGGCCTACTTACGGAGAGACTGACCTGTGGGCACCGCCAAGCCATGGGGCAGGATCAATGTGCCTACTGCAGGAAAGAAGGACATTGGAAAAATCAGTACCTTGAATACCCCAAGAGAAGCAGACGACCCTCCAATAGAGAGGACGGGCCTCATCCACACCTAGAAAATCCCAAGCAAGAGACAATAATGCTTGAAGAAGCTGAATGAAAGTGTCAGTGCTCTGTTTCACTTGGTCCCCAGGATCCCAGGCTAACTGTCCAAGTAGGAGGCCAGCCAGTCAATTTCTTAGTGGACACAGGGATTACCTTCTCAGGTTCAGAAAAGAGTACAGGCAAATTGTCAAAAGGGAAAATTTGAATTACTGTCAGCATATGATTGCTTCCAAAAAAAACTCACACCAGAAGATTTGCATGGAGGTTAGGTAGGTTTCTCAAGACATCATGATAAAAAATATCTGTCTGCCCTTTGTCCCAGTTAGCCATATGATTTTTATGGCACTGGCCCCTGGCTTGGCTGTTGAGCCAGGGAAACTGTTTTTGCAGGACGTGAGACGGTGGCCTGTGGCCATCAGTGGAAGGACAAAATCTCCACAGTGGTCTTCCTGCTTCAATATGGAGCCACCTATATCACCTTTCGGACATTATTGTTGTCCTGGGCTCAGAATCGCCACCCCAGGTCTAGAAGGCACCTAACAGATCCACACTATTTGAATCAGGCTCTGGTTAGCCCCTATCGATCACTTGGTGACATGGGAGTCTGGACAATGGAGTACCTTTACTTTTCGGATCAGAAAACTAACTCAAAAAGACACAGGTGTTGACCCAGAGGCACACAACTGGTTAAAAACAAAGCCAAACTTACAACCATTTTCTGGAGCCAGAGTTCTGAGCCCCTCGTGGCTGTGCCCAGCCGAGCAGTCCCTCTCTCCTGGACACACCAAAGATCTGAGCAGATATTCCCCACAACCCCTCCCAAAGATTTTATTTCAGAGGATAGCATTGAATTTGCATCTCCTGGACAGAGACATTATCTGATCAGAGCACACAGGGGATGAAGGGGAGAAGGGGAGAGTGGAGCACATCCTGTCCCACCAGACCTTGAGGATGATGTTCCCACTCAGAGAAGTCAGTTCACATAGAAGACCACATGGCCAGCCCCACGATGAGACACAATGTCCCTCAAAGACCCATAGCCCTAGAGGGGACAACACTGGAGACACAGTGTGGGAATTACCCCAAAACTGATCTCGCTACACCGAGGCATAACACTAAGGGGGTACAGCAGAAGAGCAAGTAAAAGGAGCAGCAAGATCCCAAGGAAATGCTAAAGGTGGACTTTAGGGTCAGGGTTTGGTGCCCCAAAAGACTGGACTAGAAAACACTTCTAAAGGCCAACACATAGTCCTTAAACTATCTATGAGCTTTTCTATCTTGTTGACCTTTGTTTTCTTTTATTGTCATTGGATTTTTGTTGTTTTGTTTATTTTGCTGCTTGGTTTTGTTCATTCTTGTTTTTGTGCATGTTATTACCTCTACAGGTCTGTCTAAATAAGATAGGCTGAACGAACAATCTGGAGGAGAAAAAAAAACAGGACTAGCACATCCTGGAGGACATGCGAGAGAGGGAGGTGGGAAGAAAGGTAGTGGTGTTAAGAATTCCAGAGACAAGGAAACAACAAGTGATGGAAATCGGTGGTGAGGGGGATGTAGGAGGCCTGGTAGGGCGTGATCAAGGGTAATGTAACCAAGAGGAATTACTGAAACACAAAGGAAGACTCAGCATGGCAGTGGGCACAAGAGGAAAATCAAAGGGTATAGAAGAGTGAGCTGGGAAGCAAGGGCTAGTTATAGACGTCTAAATAAAGGCATGTACATATGTCCATATATTAACAAAGAGGCATGGAGAAATAGATCTATGTACATATGTTTATAGATTTAGTATTAAGGTAGCAGAAGGACATTGGGCCTCTGCTCAAGGACTCCCTCATTGCAAGAACACTGTTCTATTAAATTGGTATTCTATGATGCTCACCTTCACTACACGATCACTGACCACAAAACGGCTGCATAAGCAAATGTGGGGAAGAAAGCCGATGGTGCCCAGCTACCAAATGATATAGCGTGTGGGGTCTTAAAGGCTTGAAGGTAAAGAAGCAGCCATCTAGATCAGAAGCAACAGAGCCCACATGGAGGAAGAATACCAGCCTGTGTGATCACAAAGTTTCAAAGGGATAAGGCAACAGGCATCATCATGAGAACAAAAAAATCTTATCATGGAGAATGAGAGGGGACTGCCGGGTATAGACCCAAAACATATTTGCAGTGCACTGCATATCCCCTTACAGAAGGATCTCAGAGAGGAGATGAACCAAGACAGGGTATGAGACAGCAAAGATGAAACACAACTTTCCTCTAGTTCTTAATGCTTCCTCTTGCCCCACTATTATGATCCCAATTCTACCATACAAATCTGGTCTACCTAGAGAAGGTACTCTAGTACCGATAGGAATTTCAAACACGGGGAATCCAGGGTGGGTGGGCCCTTTAGGACCAGTGTTATGAATGGAGATACTGGGAGGGTGTGGGATGGAAAGTGGGAACCGATTACAAGGATCTTCATTGACCTCAAAAGAAAGGTGGGTTAAGGGGGACATCAGACAGTGAAAGATATGACAAAAGTATTAGTACATTTCCAAGGATTGATGAGGGATGGGTGGCGGGCATGGAGGGGGGGGAATGTGGAGCTGAAGCCAGGGGCTTGGGGGGAGAGTGGATATTTTGAGAATAATGAGGGTAATTAATGTACAGACATGCTTCAAACAGCTGATGTATATATGGATTGTGGTTAGTGTTGTAGGAGCCACTAATAAAAAGATCATAAAATAAACAAAAATAATCTGGGCAGAGGGCTCATGCAAGGATGATCTCAGGCTGGATTAGACCAGTCAAAACAGCTACTGGAATCGCCTCACCCTGTGTCTATTCCTGAGTCAGGCATGAAGCTTAGGGCCCACAGCCCCAGCAGCTGGCCAGTGAGGTAGGTGGGGCTCTGAGGTCATTCCACAGGGGGAATGGTCCTCTGTCCTGCAGGGCCCACCCTCCTTTGTACACCTGCTCTCTAGGGCACGGCTTTCATGGAGTCCACACCATGGGAGCTCTACTACTCATGGGGGATTGGCAGAAAGCCTCTGCTCATGCGCACACACCACCACCTAGCTGGAGGATCTCTGTGAACAAAGCCTGAGGCAGACAACAAGCCCACTAACTGATGCTGTAAGAGATACAATCAGCATCCAGAAACCAGCAACTGGGAGTAAGAGGCAGCATACCCTGGTCCCAGCCCCTTCATAAAGCACTGCCAGGACTGTGGAATGGATACTCTGTGATCCAGACGTACTACCTCCTCCCTTCCAGTCAGCTGAGACAAAAAACTTTGCAAACAGAAAGCCATGCATCTGAACAGTATCCACCACCCCAGCCACTGCTGCCTCCAAAGAGCCTTCCTGAGTTTGTCACATCTCTCTGCGGGCAGTTAGACCTCTGTCTTTGGCTCCGCGTGAGAGAGAAATCACGCAGAAGCCTGGTCTGTCACTCAAGTGAGATTTATGAGCATTAGGGAGGCGTGGTGGGCAAGTCTGGCCGACCCCAGAGGCTGAATTGAATTTACATGGCCTAGGTAGGTCAATCCAGGTACAGGGCCCACCCAGGTGTACCTCCTCTTCATGGCCAGAAACCTGGACCTCTGAGAATGCACAGGGTGCCTCTCCTAACTGGGCTCTTATCTTGGCCCTATGGGCATGCATAATGGATGCCCCAGTCCCTAGGATAGCTACCTAACATTTGCCCCCTGAAGAGATATGGACCCAAATCTTTGGGGTACTGGGCGTCGACATCTCTAGCTACTTCCTGCTGGCAAAAGGGGCGAAGTAGGGCTTTGGGTCTATACCCTTCCTACACTGCTGGGATGGGTTGTCCATTGAGGGCAACTTTATCCAGGATGGATAAGGTTGAGGTGGTCCAGGAGATGGTAGTCGTGGACCTGGCACACTTGGTTCAGAAGCTTTAGTCACCCGATAACTTCTGGGAAAAACAAACGGTCTAAATGTGAACAGTGTTACTGCGACAAGGCTGAGCTTGTGCGGTGGCAGAGGCCTTGAAATTAGGTGAGTGTCACAGGAAACAAAAAAATCTTAGGATTATCAAGCATGTGTGTTTGTTCACTGGAAGTACAGTTAGAGGGATAAAAGCATTCACACTTTCCCCTAGGAGGGTACAGGTTTGGGCACTACTCAGTGCAGTGGGATCACTGATTCATTTATGATGCTAAGGTCTTGGACCCGCTGATAAGACCCATCCTTCTTTTTAACCCTATAACGCTTCAATTTTAATTTTGGGAAAAAAATTATTTTCTTTTTGTTGTGGACTTTCATAGTTATTAATTTATATATATATTAATATATACATTTTTAAAATGTTATGAAAACATCATGCTCCGTGTTATAGAGTTAAATGGAAACAATGGGCTAGCACAGGAGGCGTCAAAAGTGACCAAAATAGAGTAACTGCCTAAGTCATTTTGAATTTTCTTGGGTTCAATTGGAGTAAAGGCTTGTAAATTACACGGGGTCCAAATTCCCATGGTGCCTCCTAAGACGGGTAGAATGTTCCGGGATGTTTCAGGGCTGGGACATTAGTAGCCCCTAAGTCCAGGATACCTTAGGGCAGGGGTCCTGAAACTTTTTACCCAGGGGGCCAGTTCACTGTCCCTCAGGACATTGGAGGGACAGACAATAGTTTTTGTTTTGTTTTAAACGTTTTATTAGGGGCTTATACAACTCTTATCACAGTCCATACATATACATATATCAATTGTATAAAACACATCTGTACATTCTTTTCCCTAATCATTTTATTTTCTTTCTTTCTTATTTTTTTCCATTTCGTTTTTTACATTTTATTAGGTACTCATACAACTCTTATCACAATCCATACATATACATACATCAATTGTATAAAGCACACCCATACATATCCCGCCCCAATCATTCTGAAAGCATTTGCTCTCCACTTAAGCCCTTTGCATCAGGTCCTCCTTTTTTCCCCTCCCTCCCCGCTCCCCCCTCCCTCAGGTGCCCTTTGTAATTTATACATCGTTATTTTGTCATATCTTGCTCTATCCGGAGTCTCCCTTCCCCCTTTCTCTGCCGTCCCTCTACCAGGGAAGAGGTCACATGTGGATCCTTGTAATCAGTTTCCCCTTTCCAACCCACTCACCCTCCACTCTCCCAGCATCGCCCCTCACACCCTTGGTCCCGAAGGTATCATCCACCCTGGATTCCCTGTGCCTCCAGCCCTCATATGTACCAGTGTACAACCTCTGCCCTATCCAGCCCTGCAAGGTAGAATTCGGATCATGGTAGTTGGGGGGAGGAAGCATCCAGGATCTGGGGGAAAGCTGTGCTTTTCATTGGTACTACCTCGCACCCTGACTGACCCATCTCCTCTCCTAAACCCCTCTATGAGGGGATTTCCAGTGGCCGACACTTGGGCCTTGTGTCTCCACTCTGCACTTCACCCTTCATTCAATACGGTATATACACATACACATATTCCTTTTTATTTTTGCATGATGCCTTATACCTGGTCCCTTGGGCACCTCGTGATCGCACTGGCTGGTGTTCTTCTTCCATGTGGGCTTTTTTGCTTCTGAGCTAGATGGCCGCTTGTTTATCTTCCAGCCTTTAAGACCCCAGACGCTATCTCTTTCGATAGCCGGGCACCATCAGCTTTCTTCGCCACATTTGCTTATGCACCCATTTGTCTTCAGCGATCCTATCATGGAGGTGTGCAGCCAATGATATGATGATTTTTTGTTCTTTGATGCCTGATAACTGATCCCTTTGGGATCACTCGCTCACACAGGCTAGTGTGTTCTTCCATGTGGGCTTTGTTGCTTCTGAGCTAGATGGCCGCTTGTTTATCTTCAAGCCTTTAAGACCCCAGTCACTATCTCTTTCGATAGCCGGGCACCATCAGCTTTCTTCACCACAATTACTTTTTCATCCACTTTGGCTTCAGCAGTTGTGTCATGAGAGTGAGCATCATAGAGTACCAATTTAATAAACGAAAGTATTCATGCACTGAGGGAGTGCTTGAGTAGAGGCCCAAGGTCCTTCCGCCACCTTAATATTAAACCTATAAATGTAGACAATTAGATCTATTTCCCCATCCTCATATATATGTTTGCATGTACATGTCTTTGTCTAGACCTCCATAAATGCCCCTTGACTCCCAGCTCCTTCCTCCATCTCCCTTGATTTTCCTCCAGCCCCACCACCATGCTCCGTCCCCACCTGGGCTACAGCTATACCTCTTCTCTACGCAACCTTACCCTTGATCGTTCCCCATCAGGCCTGCCACTCCCCCCTCACTACCATTTTGGGTCCCAAGTTGTTCCTTGTCCCTGTGTATATTAACACCACTTCCTTACCCTCTTCCCCATCCCCCACCCGGAACTGTCTCTCCCCCCGGAACTGTCTGTCCTATTGTTTTTCCTCCAGATAGTTCATCCAGCCTGTCCTATTTAGACAGACCTATGGAGACACTAACATACACGAAAACAAGACAGAGGAAAACAAAGCAACTGTACACAACCAGACAATAAAACAACAAAAACAAACCACAGACAGAGAACAAAAGAAAACACTTCACAAAAGAAAGGCTTGTAGTTCATTCAAGGATCGTTTGCTGGCCCTTAGGAACGTTTTCCAGTCCAGTCTGTTGGGGCACCACGCCCTGCCCCCAAAGTCCACTTTCAGCATTCCCTGGGGACCTTGCCACTCCATTCCCTTGCTGTTCCACTGCACTCCCCCAGTGTTTTGCCTCGGTGTGGTGGGATCAGGTCAGGTGCAATTCCCACACTGTGTCTCCGGTGCTGTCCCCTGTATCGCCCTTAGTCACTGAGGGGCATCATGTCTCATAGTAGGGCCAGCCATGTTGTTCTCTCTGTGGACTGGCTGCTCTACTCAGGAACATCACCCTCACGGCCTCGTGGGCCAGGCTGTGTTCCACTGTCTCCTCCTGCCCCTTCATCTGCTCCCGTGTGCTCTGATCAGATATGTCCATCTCCCAGAGCTGCAGAATCAATGTCATCCTTTGAAACAAATTCTTTTCGGGGGAGGGGCAGGAATCCACTTAATTTATGGTGCTGGGGCCAGCCTCCCAGACCTCTCCACTGGTTCCCTACTCCACGCCGGTATATTGCATTCACACCTTGCGGCACTGGGTTGAAGTATGGTCCCACTTTCCCTGTGGAGATGTAAACAATACCCTCCCCTTGTGTGGATTAGTGCCCCATGCCCCCACTTCCCTTTTCTTCCTTATATTCATCCTTTTATTTTCCTTTCCCGACCTCCTCCACTGTTGTCTGCCATGTGCATCCCTGGTTTTGATCTGGTCTCTGCCATACTACACAGTCTTCACCCTAGAAATGTTTGTATATAGTATCTTTTCCCCCTATGCCACTTTTGCATTTAAAAATTGTTTTTTTAATTTTTTTAATTAAAAAAATTTTTTTAATACTTACCTCAGCAGGCTCAGTTGTACTTGTCCTTTTGTGCCTAACTTACTTCGCTTAGCATGATTTCCTCCAGTTCTTCCCATGCCGCTATGTGCCTCATACGTTCATCACTGCTTTGTAGTGATGCGTAGTACTCCGTTGTATGTATATACCACAGTTTTTTAATCCAATCGTCAGTTGATGGAAATTTGGGTTGCTTCCAACTCCTTGCAATTGTGAACTGTGCCGCAATGAACATTGGAGCACAGATGTCTGGTCTTGGTTTGTTCCTTGCCTCTTCTGGGTGTATGCCCAGTAGGGGGATTGCTGGGTCATATGGTAACTCTATTTCCATCTGTTTTAGGTATCGCCAGATTGATTTCCATCATGGCTGTAAATATTTACAGGCCCACCAGCAGTGGATGAGAGTTCCTGTCTCCCCACAGACCCTCCAACACTTGTTGCTTTCTGATTTTTTGAATTCGGCTACCTTTGAGGGTGTCAGGTGGTACCTCATTGTTGTTTTAATTTGCATTTCTCTTATGGCTAAAGATCGGGAGCATTTTCTCATATGTTTGTTGGCCATTCGGATTTCTGTCCCTGTAACATTTCTGTTCAAGTCCTTTGCCCACCTTTCAAGTGGGCTATTGGTTTTTTTCTTTTAGGAAGCTAGCAGAGTATTGTAGATTTTAGTAATAAGACCTTTGTCTGATGTGTCATTGCTAAAGATGTTTTCCCAGTCTGTGGAATCTCTTGTTACTCTCCTGGTGAATTCTTTAGATGTACACAAGTGTTTTATCTTCAGTATATCCCATTTGTCGATTTGAGCCTCCTCTGTGTTTGTGTCCTTCCCTATTTCTGATAGCCTGTGTATTCCCTGCACCAAAGTTCTCAAGTTGGCCCCAATTCCCTCATTGATGGCCCTAATAGTTTGGGGTTTAACTTCAAGGTCTGTGATCCACCTTGAGTTTATTCTTGTGCATGGAGTGAGATAAGGGTCTTGCTTCATTTTTCTGCATGTGGATATCCATTTTTTTCCAGCACCACTTGTTAAAGAGGGCATTGGCTTCCCATTTGATATATTTGGGGCCATTATCAAAGATCAGCTGTGTGTATGCTGATGCTTTTATTTCTCGGTTTTCAGTTCTTTTCCATTGGTCTGAGTATCTGTCATTGTACCAATACCATGCAGTTTTGAGGACTGTGGCTGCATAGTATGTGCCAAAGTCAGGTAAAGCAAGCCCTCCCACGGTGTTCTTCTTCTTGAGGAGTTCTCTGCTAATTCTGGGTTTCTTCCCTCTCCATATGAAGTTGGTAATCAGTTTTTCCATTTCTTTGAAGAAAGATGATGGTAATTGTATCGGGATAGCATTAAACTTATATAGTGCTTTTGGCAGAACTGACATCTTAACTATATGAAGTCTCCCAATCCAAGAGCATGGAATATTCTTCCATTTGTTGAGGTCGCTCTTGGTTTCTTGTACTAATGTTCTATAGTTTTCCCTATATAGATCTTTTGTTTTTTCAGTCAGGTGTATCCCTAGATATTTCAATTTGTGTTTGGCTATTGTGAAGGGTACCACCTTTTTGATCTCTTCTTCTGTGGGCTTATCTGATGTGTATAACAGTCCGATGGACTTCTGTTTGTTGATCTTGTATCCTGCCACTCTGCCAAACTCCTTTATTGCTTCCAGTACTCCCCTTGTGGAACTTTTGGGATTTTCCATATATAAAATCATATCATCTGCAAATAACGATAGTTTCACCTCTTCCTTCCCCAGACATATACCTTTGATGTCACTTCTTTGCCTATGCTGTTAGCTAAAACCTCCAGCATGATATTAAATAGGAGTGGGGACAAGGGGCATCCTTGTCTGGTCCCCTTTTTCAGTGGGATTGTGTTAGTCTTTTCTCCATTGACTACCACTTTGGCTGTTGGTTTTTCATATATAGCTTGTATTGTCTTGAGGAACTTTCCATCCATTCCTATCTTCCCTAGTGTCTTAAACAGGAATTGGTGTTGGATGTTGTCGAATGATTTTTCTGCGTCTATTGATATAATCATGTGGTTCTTATACTTTTTCATGTCAATGTGACGAATAATACTAATGGTCTTTCGTATGTTGAACCATTCCTGCATCCCTGGTATGAATGCCACTTGGTCATGGTGAATTATTTGTTTTATATACTTTTGTATTCTGTTGGCTAGTATTTTGTTAAGGATTTTTGCATCAATGTTCATTAGGGATATTGGTCTGTAGATCTCGATTCTTGTGGGATCCTTGCCCGGTTTGGGTATCAGAGTTATACTAGCTTCATAGAAGGAGTTTGCCATCTTTTTCTATGTTTTGGAAAATTTTGTGTAGGATTGGTATTAGTTCTTCCCTGAATGCTTGGTAGAATTCTCCAGTGTAGCCATCTGGTCCAGGGGATTTTTTTGTTGGTAATCCCTTGATAACCTTTTCTATTTCTTCTATTGCTATGGGTCTGTTGAGATTCTTAATGTCCACCGAGGATAGTCTAGGGAGGGATTGCTTTTCCAGGAATTTGTCCATGTCTTCCAAATTGTTGAATTCATCGGAGTACAATCCTTCATAGTACTGTGTAACTATCCTTTTGATTTCATTAGGGCCTGTTGTAATGACCCCTCTTTCATCCCTTATTCTTGCTATTGAGATTTGTTCCCTCCTTTCTCTGGTTAGGTTTGCCAATGGTCTATCGATCCTGTTTATCCTTTCAAAGAACCAACTTTTAGCAATATTAATTTTTTCCATAGTTTTTTAATTTTCCCTCTCCTGAATCTCAGCCCTGATTTTTATAATTTCTTTTCTTTTGCTATTAGTAGGGTTGTCCTGCTGACTCTGCTCTAGTTTTTGTAAATTTTGTGTCAGCGTATCCATCATGATTCTCTCTTCCTTTCTTAGGTGTGCTTGTATTGCTATGAACCTTCCTCTGATGACTGCCTTTGCTGTGTCCCATAAGTTTTGGTAAGTCGTTTGCTCATTTTCGTTGGTTTCTAGAAATTTCCTGATTTCCTCTCTGATCTGCACCAGTATGCACTCCTTTTGCAGTAGAGAGTTATTCATTCTCCAGTTATTTGCTCTTATTTTCTTTGTCTTCTTTTTGTTGATCTCCAGTCTTATGGCACAGTGGTCAGAGAGAGAGGTCTGTATTATTTCAATGTGCTTAAATTTATGTAGATTTGCCTTATGCCCCAGCATGTGGTCTATCTTCGAATATGTGCCGTGGGGACTTGAAAAGAATGTGAAATTTTTTTTATTTGGATGAAAAGCTCTGTAAATATCTATTAGGTCAAATTGTCTAATTGTGGAGATTAGCTCCCTAGTCTCCTTGATGAGTTTCTTTCCCTGTGATCTCTTTCTCAGTGAGTGGTGTGTTGAAGTCGCCCAGTATAATTGTCAAGTCTGTGATTTCTTTCTTAATCTTTTGTAGTGTTTGGTTGAAGTATTGAGCTGGTCTCTCATTCGGGGAATATGTTTACAATGGTTAGTGGTTCATTGTCTATGATTCCCTTGAGCATTATATAGTGTCCCTCCTTATCTCTTTTTATGGTTTGCACTTTGAGGTCAATTTTATCCGAGATAAGGATTGCAACCCCTGCTTTTTTTGTATTGCTGTTTGCTGGGTAGGTCCTTCTCCAGCCTTTGATTCTCAGCCTATTTTTGTCTGTAGCCTGGAGATGTGTCTCCTGTAGGCAGCAAATTGATGGGTTGTGTTTTCTAAGCCATTCTGCTAGTCTCAGTCTTTTAATGCCTGAGTTCAGGCCATTGATATTCAGGGTTATTATCTCAATGTGCAGACTCTGTGATGCCATTTTATACCTTTTGTGTTCGGAGTTTTCCTACTTTCCTTTATCATTAGTATGTGTTTTGTGTGTGTTTCATTCTTGACTTCTTTCCATCCTTAAGCCATTGCTATCTTGGGGCCTGTTTTCTCTTTGTTGTGGTCTGGGTGAAGTTGTTCTATGTGTTGGTATCTTATTTGTGCTTGGTGAGTGTTGTTCTTCTGCCCATACTGAGTCGGCGAGGATCTTTTGTAAGGCTGGGTTTGTTGTAACGTATTTTTTGAGTTTTTCCTTGTCTGGGAAGACTTTTACTTCTCCATCGATCTTGATCGATAATTTGTCTGGGTAGAGTATTCTTGGGTTTGCGTTGTTTTCCTTCAACTTTTGGAATATGTTACTCCACTCTCTCCTTTTTTTCATAGTTTCTGTTGATAGGTCTGAACATATCCTTATGTGGTGACCTTTATATGTGATTGCTTTTTTTGCCCTAGCTGCTCTCAGGATTTTCTCCTTTTCCTCAAAGTTGGATAGTTTAACTATTATGTGCCTTGGTGATTTCTTCTTGGGGTCCCGTCGTGCTGGTGTTCTTTCAGCCTCCTAGATGGTTGCTTGGTTTTCATTCATTAGGCCGGGGAAGCTTTCCTCCAAGAATTCTCTCGCTACTGTTGCAGATGACTTCTTTATTGTGTCTTCCTCCGGGAGGACAATAATTCTAATGTTGTTCCCCTTCATAGCATCAGACATAGCTCTTAGGTTTTCTTCGGCTTCTCTGATGCTCTTATTAGATTTTTGTTCACGTTTATTAAAGTCTGCTTGGCTGTCCTCCAAGACACTGATGCGGTTCTCTGATTCCTCCAGTCGATTCTCAAGGAACATGATTTTGCTATTGTTTTTCGTTATTTCCTCCCTAAGCTCCTGTATTTCCCTTTGGTGTGTGGCTTTTATCTCCTCTATCGTTTCATTCTTTCTCTGTATTGTTTCTTTCATATCCTGCATGACTCTAAGCAGCCTTCTGAGAGTTTCTTTGTATGGCTTCTCAATGTCTACTTCTTCTATGTATGTTGCTATGTTCAGCACATCTTCTGCCTTTGTCTTTTGTTTCTCCTGTTTTTTCATTGAGGTCGTTGGGGCTGGTGGCTGTTTGCATTGAATTGTTTTTGAGGGACCAGTGGCCATTTTCTAGTCTCTCTCTGGAAGACTTATAGGAATGCTTCTTCGAACTGCCTACAGCTGATTTTACTGGGTTATTAACCTACCACTTTATCTTCCTGTGGCTTCCCTATCAGGGGAGTGCCTCAGGTGGCAGGTCGGCTGCCTGCCCCAGTGTTGCAGAGATTGGGCTGAAGTTCCTGCTATTGGTTTGAATATTGATAAGTGTTGGCTGAGCTGCCTTATGTCCCCAGGTAAACAAGCAGGAACTCCCTGGTGAGGAGTCAGAGGAGTATCCCCTGGAGAGCAAGCAGACCTTTCCCTAGCCCTGGGCTATCTATGCAGGGTTGAGCTCACCTAGCTGGGTGTGGCCCAGACGCAAATGCCCTAGGGCAATGGAAGTGTCCAGTAAGTCTGCAATGGAGTATGAGAGAGCAGTTAAGGAACAAGAGGGGGAGAAAGATTAAACAGTGAGACCGGACAGTGCTGGGGTACAGGGAAGCTAGGGAAGGAAAAGCAACTATGCAGCTGAGTCCAACTCCCTGACTGTGGACCTGCAAGGGTCCACTCCCTGCCGCAAGCCCCAGCGGCAATCCGCAGCTGAGCCCCAAGAAGAGTCGCAAGAGAGCTGCTGAGCAGCCCCCAGAGAAGTGGGGGGACAGAGAGCAGAGATGTTAACCGGCACCGCAATGTAGCTGAAGTTTGATCCCTGTCTACAGAGCTGTGGGGGGTTGGGTTTAGACCCTGCTCAGCCCACGCCACGTGGCAAGCTGTGGCTGTGCCCCGAAAAAGTCCCTGCGCAGACCTCCAAGGCTGTGTGGGAATATAGAACAGAGACACAAACAGAAGCAACAATGCAGCTGAACACCAATTCCTGCCCGTGGAGCCTCAAGGGCCCTGTCCCTGCCCTGAGGCAGGCAGGGGAAAACTGGCTGCACCAAGGCCAAGCCTTGCTACAGGCTCCAAATGGTCCCGGTTTGGGCAGAAACAGCTGCTAGGCTACGGTGGAGACCCAGCCGGCTTCCACTGAGGTAAGCCAAAAGCCCCCAGCCCCTCAAAACCCTGTGGATCTGAGCCTACTTATCTTCTTGATGCGCCTCCTGCAATCCAGTGGCATTCTCCTGGGCTGGATTCTGTGGAGTCCCTCTGGTATGTGTTATTCCATCGCCATCTTCCCCACCTAGTGGCCACTTAAAAAAATTGTGAACAAATACGTGTGCACACTGCACATCTTGTTTTGAAGTTCAAAAAAAATAAATGGGGAACATACAGCTGGCAGACAGGATCAATGTCCTCGGCTGTCTGCATGTGGCTCACAGGCTGTAGTTTGAAGACGCCTGCTCTAGACGTTCACCAAGAGGATGTGGTTTCAATCCAAAAGCTTGGAGACTCTACAATTTGTTTAAAAGTGATGGGGCAGAAGGAGTCCCTGATTGACCAACGCAAGACTAGTTTTCCCATCCCCTATTACTAAGAGTTCATAGTTATGGTTATGGGGATCCAGGACATCCCGATCTGATCCCTTTAATTCAAGTGTGGACTGACATTGCCACTAAGAAGCCTGCAAATATAAAAGACTTACTCCCTCCACCGAAGAAAGGGTGCTTATTTCCAAGATTTCAGGAAACATGGCAGGACCGGAAAAACAAACGGTCCAAGTTCCGCAAACCACATATGTGTAGGCCATCCCTCCCCTCCCCCTCCCCTCCCAATCTCTCTCCCCTAATCGGCTTTATCCCATTTTAAAGGAGAACTCTGGGAGTGGGAGAGCTGGCTTCAGACCCTTTGGTTCCACCCTCGCCCTACAAGGTTTCTAGGGGCCAGAAATAGAAAACATCTAACAGGCCCTTAGTGCGTCACTCCCTCCCCCACCGGCACCCCAACCCATCCCCACCCCCTACCAGCAGCCCCCCACGCACACTAGTACTGGTATGTCTTCCATACTCATCACCAACCTAGAATGATTGCCAGCAACGTCTCCAGGTGCTGTTCACAACAGAGGACGGGAAGCCCTTCCAGACAGAGGCCCAGTAAGCAGTCAGTGAACCTGATGGTGAGCGAGCGGGCACTCCCCACTTGAGAGAAACTCTTTTGGCCACTACACAAACAAAGTGGGATCTCAATTCCTAGCAAGGCCCAGAGGGCTTTACCAGGTATCACCAGTTGCTCTTACAACACCTTCTGCGGAAGAGCTAGGAAACCTATGAATTTATCTAAAGTCAGTGAGAATTTAAAGGCTCTTATAAGAGAATGTCTGCCTGCCTTTCTAGCGTGGCTTATGGAAGCCTACGGGCTTTATCCCCCTAACGGCCCGGAGGCCCCGAGTATAGGAGGGAAATAAGTATTGCCTTTATTACTCAGTCAGTCTGCCTCAGACATGAAAAAGAAATGGGAAGGGTTTGAAGGGAAAAATCTTAGTGATTTGGTACAAGTGGCTCATTGAGTCTATAACAACAGAGATGACCCTAGCATGACAGAGACAAAAAAGCTAGCTAAAATACTAGTAATTGCCATGAGAGACCCCAGAGACTCAGGAAAAGGAGAGCATGGCCCACTCACGGAGAGACTAACCTGCGGACACCGCCAAGCCATGGCTAAGGATCAATGTGCCTACTGCAGGAAAGAAGGACACTGGAAAAATCAGTGCCTTGAAAACCCCAGGAAAGGTGCACGACCCTCCACTAGAGTGGACGGGTCTCATCTGCACCTAGAAAGACCCAAGCAAGAGACAATAATGCTTGAAGAAGCTGAATGAAGTGGTCAGGGCTCTGTTTCCCTTCGCCACCAAAAGCCCAGGATAACTCTCCAAGTAGGAGGCCAGCCAGTAAATTTCTTGGTGGACACAGGGGCCACCTTGTCAGGTTCAGAAAGGAATATGGGCACATTGTCAAAAAGAAAGATGTGAATTACTGTGAGCCTATGATTCCTTCCACAGATAACTCACACCAGAAGGTTTGCATGGAGGTTAGGTGGGCTTCCCAAGACAACAAGATAACAAATATCTATCTGCCCTTTATCCCAGTTAGCCACCTGGTTATGATGGCACTGGCTCCTGGCTCAGCTGCTGAGCCAGTGAAGCAGTTATAGCAGGAGAAGACTAGGTGGCCCGTGGCCATCAACAGAAGGACCAAATCTCCACAGTGGTCTTCCTTTTTCAAAATGGAGCCACGTATGTCACCTGCTAGACACCATTTCTATTCCGAGCTCATAATTGCCGCCCCAGGTATAGAATGCAGCTCGCAGGTACACACTATATGAAACAGTCTCTGATTAACCCCTCTCGATAACTTGCTGACATGGGAGTCTGGATAATGCAAGACATTTACTTTCCAGGTGAGAAAACTCACTCAAAAACACACAGGAGTTGACCCAGAGACACACAACTGGTTAACAACAAAGTGATATTCACAACCAGCATCTGGACCAAGAGCACGGTGCCCCACAGAACTGTGCCCATTGAGCAGTCAATATCTCCTGGACTCTCAAAAGATCTGAGCTGATGCCTCCCCCCAACCTCCTTGCAGCCCCTAAAATTGTATTTCACAGGATGGCACCGGATCTGCAGCTCGCGGAGAGGGACATATCTGATCAGATAACATAGAGCAAAACAAGGGGGAGGAGGGGAGAATGGAGCACATCCTGGCCCTCTACACCTTGAGGATGATGTTCCCAATCAGAGAAGCCAGTCCACAGTGAATACCACATGGGCAGCCCCACGATGAGAAACGTCCCTCAAAGACCCATAGCCCTAGAGGGGATAACACTGGAGACACAGTGTGGGAACTGTGCCCGACCTGATCCTGCCACATCGAGGCATGACACTATTGGAGTGCAGTGAAGAGCAAGAAAACGGAGCAGCAAAGTCCCCAAGGAATGCCAATGGTGGACTTTGCAGTCAGGGCTCCGTGCCCCAACAGACCAGAAAGGAAAACACTCATAAAGTTCACCACACAGTCGTTGTACTCTTCTTTCTTGGTTAGTTTTGTTTTCTTTTAGTGTCATTGGATTTGGGTTGGGTTTTGTTTTCATTTTTGTTTGTTTTTTTTTCCTTTTTACTGCTTGGTTTTGCTAAGTCTTGTTTTGTACATGTTATTACCTTTACAGGTCTGTCTAATTAAGAGAGGCTGGATGAACAATCTGGAGGAGTAAACATGTGACCGGCCTTTTCCATTGGGCATGGGAGTGAGCACAGTGGGGGGAAAGGAAGTGATGTCAAGAAACACAGAGACAAGGGAACAACAAGTGATGGAAATCGGTGGTGAGGGGGAAGTAGGAGGCCTGGTAAGGCGTGATCACGGTTAATGTAACCATGAGGAATTACTGAAACGCAAAGGAAGAATGAGCATGGCAGTGAGCACAAGAGGAAAATCAAAGGGTATAGAAGAGTGAGCTGGGAAGCAAGGGCCAGTTATAGACGTCTAAATAAAGGCATGTACATATATTTACAAAGGGGCATGGGGAAATAGACCTATGTCCATATTTTACAGATTTAGTATTAAGGTAGCAGATGGACATAGGGCCTCCGCTCAAGGACTCCCTCATTGCAATAACACTGTTCTATTAAATTGGCATTCTACGATGCTCAACTTCCCTACACCATCACTGACCACAAAGCGGCTGCATAAGCAAATGTGGTGAAGAAAGCCGATGGTGTCCAGCTACCAAAAGATATAGCGTGTTCGGTCTTAAAGGCTTGAAGGTAAAGAAGCAGCCATCTAGCTCAGAAGCAACAAAGCACACATGGAGGAAGCATACCAGCTTGTGTGATCACTAGGTTTCAAGGGATAAGGCAACAGGCATCATAGATCAAAAAAATCTTATCATGGAGAATGAAAGGGGACTGCCGGGTATAGACCCAAAACATATTTGCAGTGCACTGGACATCCCCTTACAGAAGGAGCTCAGAGAGGAGATGACCCAAGACAGCAAAGATGAAACACAACTTTCCTCTAGTTCTTAATGCTTCCTCTTGCCCCACTATCATGATCCCAATTCTACCATACTAATCTGGCCAAACTAGAGAAGGTCCTCTAGTACCGATAGGAATTTCAAACAATGGGAAATCCAGGGGGGATGGGCCCTTTAGGACCAGTATTATGAGTGGAGATACTGGGAGGGTGGAGGAAGGGCAGGATGGAAAGTGGGAACCGATTACAAGGATCTTCATTGACCTCAAAAGAAAGGTGGGTGAAGATATGACAAAAGAATTAGTACATTTCCAACGATTGATGAGGGATGGGTGGCGGACATTGAGGGGGAAAAATGAGGAGCTAAGGCCAGGGGCTTGGGTGGAGAGTGGATATTTTGAGAATAATGAGGGCAATTAATGGTCAGATGTGCTACAAACAGCTGATGTATATATGGATTGTGGTTAGTGTTGTAGGAGACCCTAATAAAAAGATCATAAAAGAAACAAAAATAATCTGGGCAGAGGGCTCATGCAAGGATGATCTCAGGCTGTATTAGACCAGTCAAAACAATTACTGGATTTGCCTCACCCTGTGTCTATTCCTGAGTCAGGCATGAAGCTTAGGGCCCACAGCGCCAGCAGCTGGCCAGTGAGGGACGAGGGTCTCTGAGGCCATTCCACAGGGGGAATGGTCCTCTGTCCTGCAGGGCCCACCCTCCTTTGTAAGCGTGCTGTCTGGGGCAAGGCTTTCATGGAGTCCACACCATGGGAGCTCTACTACTCATGGGGGATTGGCAGGAAGCCTCTGCTCATGCGCACACACCACCAACTAGCTGGAGGATCTCTGTGAACAAAGCCTGAGGCAGACACCAAGTCCACTAACTGTTGCTGTAAGAGATACAATCAGCATCTAGAAACCTGCAACCTGGAGTAAGAGGCAGCATACCTTGGTCCCAGCCCCTCCCACTGTAATCTACAAGGAGTGACGTTGCAAAGCTGAGCATTTTCAATAAGCCCTGCCAGGACTGTGGAATGAGCAGCTCATTTTTCTACATGGATATTCTGTGATCCAGACGTACTACCTCCTCCCTTCCAGTCATCTGAGACAAAAACTCTTGCAAGCAGAAAGCCATGCATCTGAACAGTATCCAGCAGCCACTCATGTGAAGCCCTGCTGCCTCCAAAGTGCCTTCGTGAGTTTGTCGCATCTCTCTGCGGGCAGTTAGACCTCGGTCTTTGGCTCCGTGTGAGAGAGAAATCACGCAGAAGCCTGGTCTGTCACTCAAGTGAGTTTTATGAGCGTTAGGGAGGCGTGGTGGGCAAGTCTGGCCGACCCCAGTGGTTGAATTGAATTTACTTGGCCTAGGTTTTTCAGTCCAGGTAGAGGGACCACCCAGGTGTACCTCCCGATCATGGCCAGAAACCTGGACCTCTGAGCATGCACAGGGTGCTTCTCCTAACTGGACTCTTATCTTGGACCTAAAGGTATGCATAACGGACGCCCCAGTAGCTAGGATAGCTACCTACCATTTGCCCCCTGAAGAGACATGGACCCAAAATATTTGGGGTACTGGGTGACGACATCTCTAGCTACTTCCTGCTGGCAAAAGGGGCGAGCTGGGGCTTTGGGTCCATATTCTTCCTACACTGCTGGGAGGGGTTGTCCATTGAGGGCAACTTTATCCAGGATGGATAAGGTTGAGGTGGTCCAGGAGATGGTAGTCGTGGACCTGGCACACTTGGTTCAGAAGCTTTTGTCACCCGATAACTTCTGGGAAAAACAAACGGTCTAAAAGGTGAACAGTTTGACTGCGACAAGGCTAAGCTTGTGACGTGGCAGTGGCCTTGAAATTAGGTGAGTGTCACAGGAAACAAAAAAAATCTTAGGTTATCAGGCATGTGCGTTTGTTCATTGGAAGTACAGAAGAGGGATAAAAGCATTCACACTTTCCGCTAGGAGGGCACAGGTTTGGGCACAACTAGGTTCAGTGGATAACTGCTTCATTTATGATGCTAAGCTCTTGGACCCGCTGATAAGACCCATCCTTTTTTTAACCCTATAACGCTTCAATTTTAATTTTGGGAAAAAAATTATTTTCTTTTTGTTGTGGACTTTCATAGTTATTAATTTATATATACATACATTAATATATACATTTTTTAAATGTTATGAAAACATCATGCTCCGTGTTATAGAGTTAAATGGAAATAATGGGCTACTACAGGAGGAGTCAAACGTGACCAAAACTGAGTAACTGCCTAAGTCATTTTGAATTTTCTTGGGTTCAATTGCAGTAAAAGTCTTGTAAATTACCCGGTGTCCAAATTCCCATGGTGCCTCCTACAACGGGTAGAATGTTCAGGGATGTTTCAGGACTGGGAAATTAGTAACCCCTAAGTCCAGGATACCTTAGGGCAGGGGTCCTGAAACTGTTTACCCAGGGGGCCAGTTCACTGTCCCTCAGGCCATTGGAGGGACAGACTATAGTTTTAAAAAAAACAAAAGTTACGAATAAATTCATGTGCACACTGCACATCTTGATTTGAAGTCCAAAAAAAATAAATAAATGGGGCACATACACCCGGCAGAAAGGATCAATGACCTCGGCTGTCTGCATGTGGCCCACAGGTTGTAGTTTGAGGACCCCTGCTCTAGGCATCCACCAAGAGGATTTGGTTTCAACCCAAAAGCTTGGAGACTCTACAATTTGTTTAAAAGTGATGGGGCAGAAGGAGTCCCTGATTGACCCACGCAAGACTAATTTTCCCATCCCCTATTACTAAGAGTTCATAGTTATGGTTATGGGCAACCAGGACATCCCGATCTGATCCCTTTAATTCAAGTGTGGGCTGACATTGCCACTAAGAAACCTACAAATATAAAAGACTTACTCCCTCCCTCAAAGAAAGGGTCCTTGTTTCCAAGGTTTCAGGAAACATGGCAGGACCGGAAAAACAAACGGTCCAAGTTCCCAAAAGCTCATAGGTGGAGGCCATCCCTCCCCGTCCCCCTCTCCCACCCCCTCCCCCTCCCCCCTCCCTTCACATCCCCTCCCCTCCCGATCTCTCTCCCCTAATCGGCTTTATCCCATTTTGCAGGAGAATTCTGGGAGTGGGAGAGCTGGCTTCAGACCCTTTGGTTCCAACCCCGCCCTATAAGGTTTCTAGGGGCCAGAAATAGAAAACTTCTAACAGGCCCTTATTGAGTCACTCCCTCCCCAGCCGGCTCTCCAACCCCATCCCTGCCCCCTTCCAGCAGCCCCCCACACACACTAGTTCTGGTATGTCTTCCATACTCATCAGCCCAGCTGGAATGTTTGGCAGCAACTTCTCCAGGTGCTGTTCACCACGGAAGAAGGGTAGCCCTTCCAGACAGAGGCCCAGTAAGCAGTCAGTGAACCTGATGGTGAGCGAGCGGGCACTCCCCACTTGAGAGAAACTCTTTTGGCCACTACACAAACAAAGTGGGATCTCAATTCCTAGCAAGGCCCAGAGGACTTTACCAGGTTTCACCAGTTGCTCTTACAACACCCTCTGCAGTAGAGCTAGGAAACCTATGAATTTATCTAAAGTCAGTGAGAATTTAAAGGCTCTTATAAGAGAATGTCTGCCTGCCTTTCTAGCGTGGCTTATGGAAGCCTACGGGCTTTATCCCCCTAACGGCCCGGAGGCCCCGAGTATAGGAGGGAAATAAGTATTGCCTTTATTACTCAGTCAGTCTGCCTCAGACATGAAAAAGAAATGGGAAGGGTTTGAAGGGAAAAATCTTAGTGACTTGGTACAAGTGGCTCATTGAGTCTATAACAACAGAGATGACCCTAGCACGACAGAGACAAAAAAGCTAGCCAAAATACTAGTAATTGCCATGAGAGACCCCAGAGACTCAGGAAAAGGAGAGCATGGCCCACTCACGGAGAGACTAACCTGTGGACACCGCCAAGCCATGGCTAAGGATCAATGTGCCTACTGCAGGAAAGAAGGACACTGGAAAAATCAGTGCCTTGAAAACCCCAGGAAAGGTGCACGACCCTCCACTAGAGTGTACGGGTCTCATCTGCACCTAGAAAGACCCAAGCAAGAGACAATAATGCTTGAAGAAGCTGAATGAAGTGGTCAGGGCTCTGTTTCCCTCCGCCACCAAAAGCCCAAGCTAAATCTCCATGTAGGAGGCCAGCCAGTAAATTTCTTGGTGGACACAGGGGCCACCTTCTCAGCTTCAGAAAGGAATACGGGCACGTTTTGAAAAAGAAAGATGTGATTTACTGTGAGTCTATGATTCCTTCCACAGATAACTCACACCAGAAGGTTTGCATGGAGGGTTGGTGGGCTTCCCAAGACAACAAGATAACTAATATCTATCTGCCCTTTATCCCAGTTAGCCACCTGGTTATGATGGCACTGGCTCCTGGCTCAGCTGCTGAGCCAGTGAAGCAGTTATAGCAGGAGAAGACTAGGTGGCCCGTGGCCATCAACAGAAGGACCAAATCTCCACAGTGGTCTTCCTTTTTCAAAATGGAGCCACGTATGTCACCTGCTAGACACCATTTCTATTCCGAGCTCATAATTGCCGCCCCAGGTATAGAATGCAGCTCGCAGGTACACACTATATGAAACAGTCTCTGATTAACCCCTCTCGATAACTTGCTGACATGGGAGTCTGGATAATCCAGTACATTTACTTTCCAGATGAGAAAACTCACTCAAAAACACACGGGAGTTGACCCAGAGACACACAATTGGTTAACAACAAAGTCATATTCACAACCAGCGTCTGGACCAAGAGCCCGGTGCTCCACAGAACTGTGCCATCAAGCAGTCAATATCTCCTGGACTCTCAAAAGATCTGAGCTGATACCCACCCCCCCCCCACATCCTTGCAGCCCCCAAAGATTCTCTTTCACAGGATGGCACCAGATCTGAAGCTCGCGGAGAGGGACATATCTGATCAGAGAACACAGGGCAGAACAAGGGGGAGGAGGGGAGAATGGAGCACATCCTGGCCCAATACACCTTGAGGATGATGTTCCCAATCAGAGAAGCCAGTCCACAGAGAAGACCACATGGGCAGCCCCACGATGAGAAACGTCCCTCAAAGACCCAAGCCCTAGAGGGGACAACACTGGACACACAGTGTGGGAACTGCGCCCGAACTGATTCTGCCACATCGAGGCATGACACTAAGAGAGTGCAACGGAAGGGAAAGAAAAAGGAGCATCAAAGTCCTTGGGGAATGCCAAAGGTGGACTTTGTGGTCAGGGCTCGGTACCCCAACTGTTGGACTGGAAAACACTCCTAAAGTTCACCACACAGTACTTGTACTTTTCTTTCATGGTTAGTGTTGTTTTCTTTTAGTGTCATTGGATTTTGGTTGGGTTTTGTTTTCATTTTTCTTTTTTGTCGCTTGGTTTTGCTCAGTCTTGTTTTGTGCATGTTATTACATTTACAATTCTGTCTAATTAAGAGAGGCTGGATGAACAATCTGGAGGAGCAAACATGTGACCGGCCCTTTCCATTGCGCATGGGAGTGAGCACGGTGGGGTAAAGGAAGTGGTGTCAAGAAACCCAGAGACAAGGGAACAACAAGTGATGAAAATCGGTGGTGAGGGTGATGTAGGAGGCCTGGTAGGGCGTGATCAAGGGTAATGTAACCAAGAGGAATTACTGAAACCCAAAGGAAGACTGAGCATGGCTGGGGACAAGAGGAAAATCAAAGGGTATAGAAGAGTGTGCTGGGAAGCAAGGGCCAGTTATAGACGTCTAAATAAAGTCATGTACATATATTTACAAAGGGGTATGGGGAAATAGATCTATGTCCATATGTTTATAGATTTAGTATTAAGGTAGCAAATGCACATTGGGCCTCCGCTCAAGGACTCCCTCTTTGCAACAACACTGTTTTATAAAATTGGCATTCTACGATGCTCACCTTCCCTACATGATCACTGACCACAAAGCGCCTGCATAAGTAAATATGGTGAAGAAAGCCGATGGGGTCCAGCTACCAAAAGATATAGCGTGTTGGGTCTTAAAGGCTTGAAGGTAAAGAAGCAACCATCTAGCTCAGAAGCAACCGAGCCCACATGGAGGAAGAATACCAGCCTGTGTGATCACAAAGTTTCAAAGGGATAAGGCAACAGGCATCATGAGAACAAAAAAATCTTATCATGGAGAATGAGAGGGGACTGCCGGGTATACACCCAAAAGCTATTTGCAGTGCACTGGACATCCCCTTACAGAAGGATCTCAGAAAGGAGATTAAAGAATACAGGGTAGGAGACAGCAAAGATGAAACACAACTTTCCTCTAGTTCTTAATGCTTCCTCTTGCCCCACTATCATGAACCCAGTTCTACCATACTAATCTGGCCAAACTAGAGCAGGTATTCTAGTACCGATAGGAATTTCAAACATGGGGAATCCAGGGTGCATGGGCCCTTTAGGACCAGTGTTTTGAGTGGAGATACTGGGAAGTGGAGGAAGGGCAGGATTGAAAGTGGGAACCGATTACAAGGATCTTCATTGACCTCAAAAGAAAGGTGGGTGAAGATATGACAAAAGAATTAGTACATTTCCAAGGATTGATGAGGGATGGGTCGCGGACATTGAGGGGGGACAAATGATGAGCTGAGGCCAGGGGCTTGGGTGGAGGGTGGATATTTTGAGAATAATGAGGGCAATTAGCGTACAGATGTGCTTCAAACAGCTAATGTATATATGGATTGTGGTTAATGTTGTAAGAGCCCTTAATAAAAAGATCATAAAAGAAACAAAAATAATCTGGGCAGAGGGCTCATGCAAGGATGATCTCAGGCTGGATTAGACCAGTCAAAACAGCTACTGGAGTCACCTCACCCTGTGTTTATTCCTGAGTAAGGCATGAAGCTTAAGGCCCACAGCCCCAGCAGCTGACCAGTGAGGGAGGTGGGTCTCTGAGGCCATTCCACAGGGGGAATGGTCCTCTGTATTGCAGGGCCCACCCTCCTTTTTAAGCGTGCTGTCTGGGGTAGGGCTTACATGGAGTCCACACCATGGGAGCTCTACTACTCATGGGGGATTGGCAGGAAGCCTCTGCTCATGCCACACACCAACAACAAGCTTGAGGATCTCCGTGAACAAAGCCTGAGGCAGACAACAAGCCCACTAACTGATGCTGTAAGAGATACAATCAGCATCCAGAAACCTGCAACTGGGAGTAAGAGGAAGCATACCTTGGTCCAAGCCCCTCCCACTCTAATCTACAAGGAGTTACATTGCAAAGCAGAGGGTTTTCATAAAGCACTGCCAGCACTGTGGAAAGAGCAGCCTCATTTGTGGACATGGATACTCTGTGATCCAGATGTACTACCTCCTCCCTTCCAGTCAGCTGAGACAAAAACCCTTGCAAGCAGAAAGCCATGCATCTGAACAGTATCCACCAGCCACTCATGTGCAGCCCTGCTGCCTCCAAAGAGCCTTCTTGAGTGAGAGAGATATCACGCAGTAGCCTGGTCTGTCACTAAAGTGAGTTTTATGAGTGCTAGGGAGGCGTGGTGGGCAAGTCTAGCCGACCCCAGTGGCTGAATTGAATTTACATGGCCTAGGTTGGTCACTCCAGGTACAGGACCCACCCAGGTGTACCTCCCCTTCATGGCCAGAAACCTGTACCTCTGAGCATGCACAGGGTGCTTTTCCTAACTGGGCTCTTATCTTGACCCTATGGGCATGCATAACGGATGCCCCAATTCCTAGGATAGCTACCTAACAGTTGCCTCCTTTAAGAGATATGGACCCAAATCTTTGGGGTACTGGGCGACGACATCTCTAGCTACTTCCTGCTGGCAAAATTGGCGAAGTGGGGCTTTGGGTCCACACCCTTCCTACACTGCTGGGAGGGGTTGTCCATTGAGGGCAACTTAATCCAGGATGGATAAAGTTGACGTAGTCCAGGAGGTGGTAGTCGTGGACCTGGCACACTTGGTTCAGAAGCTTTAGTCACCCGATAACTTCTGGGAAAAACAAACGGTCTAAAAGGTGAACAGTTTGACTTCGACAAGGGTAAGCTTGTGTGGTGGCAGTGGCCTTGAAATTAGAAGAGTGTCACAGGAAAAAAAAAATCTGAGAATTACCAGACATGTGTGTTTGTTCACTGGAAGTACAGGAAGAGGGATAAAAGCATTCATACTTTCCCCTAGGAGGGTACAGGTTTGGGCACTACTAGGTGCAGTGGTATCACTGATTCATTTATGATGCTAAGGTCTTGGACCTGCTGATAAGACCCATCCTTCTTTTTAACCCTATAACGCTTCAATTTTAATTTTGGGAAAAATTATTTTCTTTTTGTTGTGGACTTTCATAGTTTTATATATATATATATATATATAGATAGATATAGATATATATATAGATATAGATATATATAGACATAGATATAGATATAGATATATACATTTTTAAAAATGTTATGAAAACATCATGCTCCGTGTTATAGAGTTAAATGGAAATAATGGGCTAGTACAGGAGGAGTCAAAAGTGACCAAAAGAGAGTAACTGACTAAGTCATTTTGTATTTTCTTGGGTTCAATTGGAGTAAAGGCTTGTAAATTACCCGGGGTCCAAATTCCCATGGTGCCTCCTACAACGGGTAGAATGTTCAGGAATGTTTCAGGGCTGGGAGATTAGTAACACCTAAGTCCAGGATACCTTAGGGCAGGGTCCTAAAACTGTTTACCCAGGGGGCCAGTTCACTGTCCCTCAGGCCATTGGAGGGACAGACTATAGTTTAAAAAAAACAAAAATTACGAACAAATTCATGTGCACACTGCATATCTTGATTTGAATTTCAAAAAAAAATAAATAAATGGGGCACATCCACCCGGCAGAAAGGATTAATGACCTCGGTTGTCTGCATGTGTCCCACAGGCTGTAGTTTGAGGACCCCTGCTCTAGGCGTTCACCAAGAGGATGTGGTTTCAACCCCAAAGCTTGGAGACTCTACAATTTGTTTAAAAGTGATGGGGCAGAAGGAATCCCTGATTGACCCACGCAAGACTAGCTTTCCCATCCCCAATTACAAAGAGTTCATAGTTATGGTTATGGGGAACCAGGACATCCCGATGTGATCCCTTTAATTCAAGTGTGGGCTGACATTGCCACTAAGAATCCTGCAAATATAAAAGACTTATTCCCTCCCTCAAAGAAAGAGTCCTTGTTTCCAAGGTTTCAGGAAACATGGCAGGACCGGAAAAACACACGGTCCAAGTACCCAAAACCAAATAGGGCGAGGCCATCCCTCCCCGTCCCCCACCCTGACCCCCTCCCCATCCCTTCCCCTCCCCTCCTCTCCCAATCTCTCTCCCCTAATCTGCTTTATCCCATTTTTCAGGAGAACTCTGGGAGTGGGAGAGCTGGCTTCAGACCCTTTAGTTCCAGCCCCGCCCTATAAAGTTTCTAGGGGACAGAAATAGAAAACTTCTAACAGGCCCTTATTGAGTCATGCCCTCCCTCACCGGCACCCCACCCCATCCCCCGCCCTACCAGCAGCCCCCCCCCACACACTAGTCCTGGTATGTCTTCCATACTCATCAGCCCACCTGGAATGATTGCCAGCAACTTCTCCAGGTGCTGTTCACAACGGAGAAAGGGTAGCCCTTCCAGACAGAGGCCCAGTAAGCAGTCAGTGAACCTGATGGTCAGCGAGCGGGCACTCCCCACTTGAGAGAAACTCTTTTGGCCACTACACGAACAATGTGGGATCTCAATTGCTAGCAAGGCCCAGAGGGCTTTACCAGGTATCACCCGTTGCTCTTACATGACCCTCTGCGGAAGAGCTAGGAAACCTATGAATTTATCTAAGGTCAGTGAGAATTTTCAGGCTCTTATAAGAGAATGTCCGCCTGCCTTTTTAGAGTGGCTGATGGAAGCCTATGGGCTTTATACCCCTAACGGCCCGGAGGCACTGAAAACAAGAGGGCAATAAGTATTGCCTTTATGACTCAGTCAGTCTGCCTCAGACATGAAAAAGAAGTGGGAAGGGTTTGAAGGGAAAAATCTTAGTGATTTGGTAAAAGTGGCTCATTGAGTGTATAACAACAGAGATGACCCTAGCACGACAGAGACAAAGAAACTAGCTAAAATAATCGTAATTGACATGAGAGACCCCAGAGACACAGGAAATGGAGAGCATGGCCCACTCACGGAGAGACTAACCTGTGGACACCGCCAAGCCATGGGGAAGGATCAATGTGCCTACTGCAGGAAAGAAGGACACTGGAAAATTCAGTGCCTTGTAAACCCCAGGAGAAGTGCATGACCCTCCACTAGAGTAGACGGGCCTCATCTGCACCTAGAAAGACCCAAGAAAGAGACAATAATGCTTGAAGAAGCTGAGTGAAGGGGTCAGGGCTCTGTTTAACTTCGCCGCCAAAAGCCCAGGCTAACTCTCCATGTAGGGGGCCAGCCAGTAAATTTCTTGGTGGACACTGGGGCCACCTTCTCAGGTTCAGATAGGAATACGGGCACATTGTCAAAAAGAAAGATGTGAATTACTGTGAGCCTATGATTCCTTCCACAGATAACTCACACCAGAAGGTTTGCATGGAGGTTAGATGGGCTTCTCAAGACAACAAGATAACAAATATCTATCTGCCCTTTGTCCCAGTTAGCCACCTGGTTATGATGGCACTGGCTCCTGGCTCAGCTGCTGAGCCAGTGAAGCAGTTATAGCAGGAGAAGACTAGGTGGCCCGTGGCCATCAACAGAAGGACCAAATCTCCACAGTGGTCTTCCTTTTTCAAAATGGAGCCACGTATGTCACCTGCTAGACACCATTTCTATTCCGAGCTCATAATTGCCGCCCCAGGTATAGAATGCAGCTCGCATGTACACACTATATGAAACAGTCTCTGATTAACCCCTCTCGATAACTTGCTGACATGGGAGTCTGGATAATCCAGTACATTTACTTTCCAGATGAGAAAACTCACTCAAAAACACACAGGAGTTGACCCAGAGACACACAATTGGTTAACAACAAAGTCATATTCACAACCAGCGTCTGGACCAAGAGCCCGGTGCTCCACAGAACTGTGCCATCAAGCAGTCAATATCTCCTGGACTCTCAAAAGATCTGAGCTGACACCTACCCACCCCTACATACTTGCAGGCCCCGAAGATTGTATTTCACAGCGTGGCACCGGATCTGCAGCTCGCGGAGAGGGACATATCTGATCAGAGAACACAGGGCAGAACAAGGGGGAGGAGGGGAGAATGGAGCACATCCTGGCCCAATATACATTGAGGATGATGTTCCCAATCAGAGAAGCCAGCTCACAGAGAAGACCACATGGGCAGCCCCACGATGAGAAACGTCCCTCAAAGACCCATAGCCCTAGAGGGGACAACACTGGAGACACAGTGTGGGAGCTGCGCCCGAACTGATCCTGCCACATCGAGGCATGACACTAAGAGAGTGCAGCAGAAGAGAAAGAAAACGGAGCATCAAAGTCCCCATGAGCGCTTTACCAGGTATCACCCGTTGCTCTTACATGACCCTCTGCGGAAGAGCTAGGAAACCTATGAATTTATCTAAGGTCAGTGAGAATTTTCAGGCTCTTATAAGAGAATGTCCGCCTGCCTTTCTAGAGTGGCTGATGGAACCCTCGGGCTTTATACCCCTAACGGCCCAGAGGCCCCGAGAACAGGAGGGCAATAAGTATTGCCTTTATGACTCAGTCAGTCTGCCTCAGACATGAAAAAGAAGTGGGAAGCGTTTGAAGGGAAAAATCTTAGTGATTTAGTACACGTGGCTCATTGAGTGTATAACAACAGAGATGACCCTAGCACGACAGAGACAAAGAAACATAGTCCAAGGGCCCGCTTGTTAACCTAGATAGTCCAAGGGCCCGCTAGGTAACCTACATACTCCTAGTGCCCGCTAGTTAACCTACATTATCCAATTCCCTGATAGGGAACCTATATAGTCCAAGTATCCGCTACGTAACCTACATAGTCCAAATACCCGCTAGTAACATACATAGTCCAAGTGAGCGATAGGGAACTTACATAATCCAAGTGCCCGCTAGGGAACCCACATTGTCCAAATGCCCGTTAGAGAACTTACATAGTCAAAGGGCCTGCTAGGGAACCTACATAGTCCAAGTGCCCGCTAGGGAACCTTCATAGTCCGAGTGCCTGCTAGGGAACCTACATAGTCCAAGTGCCCTTTAGGTAACCTATGTAGTCCAAGTGCCCGCTAGGTAACCTAGATAGTCCGAGTGCCCGCTAGGTAACCTAGATAGTCCAATTGCCCGCTAGGTAACCTACAAAGTCCATGTGCCCACTAGGTAATCTATATAGTCCAAATGCCCGCTAGAGCACCTACATAGTCCAAGTACACGCTAATTAACCTATATAGTCCAAGTGCCCGTTAGCTAACCTAGATAGTCCAAGGGCCAACTAGTTAACCTACATGGTTCAAGTGCCCGCTAGGTAACCTAGCTAATAGAAGTGTCCGCTAGTTAAGCTATATCGTCCAAGTCCCCGCTAGTTAACCTATATGGTCAAATTGCCCGCTAGTTAACCTGGATAGACCAAGTTCCTGTTAGCTAACCTACATAGTCCAAGTGCCCGTTCGTTAACCTAGATAGTCCAAGTGCCCGCTAGGTAACCTACATAGTCCAAGGGCCCGCTAGGTAACCTATATAGTCCAAGTGCCCGCTAGGTAACTTAGATACTCCAAGTGCCCGTTAGCTAACATAGATAGTCCAAGTGCTCGCTAGGTAACCTACATAGTCCAAGTGCCCGTTCGTTACCCTAGATAGTCCAAGTGCCCGCTAGGTAACCTAGACAGTCCAAGTGCCTGCTAGGTAACCTACATAGTCCAAGGGCCCGCTAGTTAACCTAGGTACTCCAAGTGCCTGCTAGTTAACCTACATAGTCCAAGGGCCCGCTAGGTAACCTACATAGTCCTAGTGCCCGCTAGTTAACCTACATTGTCCAAGTCCCTGATAGGGAACCTATATAGTCCAATTATCCGCTAGGTAACCTACATAGTCCAAATGCCCACGAGTAACGTACATAGTCCAAGTGACCGATAGGGAACTTATATAATCCAAGTGCCCGCTAGGGAACCTACATAGTCCAAATGCCCATTAGGTAACCTAGATAGTCCAAATGCCCGCTAGGGAACCCACATAGTCCAAGTGCCCGTTAGAGAAATTACATAGTCAAAGGGCCTGCTAGGGAACCTACATAGTCCAAGTGCCCTTTAGGGAACCTATGTAGTCCAAGTGCCCGCTAGGGAGCCTAGATAGTCCAAGTGCCCGCTAGGTAACCTACAAAGTCCAAGTGCCCACTAGATAATCTATATAGTCCAAGAGCCCGCTAGGTAACCTACATAGTCCAAGTGCCCGTTAGCTAACCTAGATGGTCCAAGGGCCAACTAGTTAACCTACATGGTTAAAGTGCCCACTAGGTAACCTAGCTAATCCAAGTGTTCGCTAGTTAACCTATATAGTCCATGTGCCCGCTAGTTAACCTAGATGGTCCAAGTGCCCGCTAGTTAACCTACATAGTCCAAGAGGCCGATAGTTAACCTACATAGTGCAAGGGCCCGCTAGTAAACCTAGATCGTCCAAGTGTCCGCTAGTTAACCTACATAGTCCCAGTGCCCTCTAGTTAAACTACATAGTCCAAGTGCCCGTAAGCTAACCTAGATAGTCCAAGTGCCCGCTAGTTGACCTACGTAGTCCAAGTGTCCGCTTGGTAACCTAGATAGTCCAGGTGCCCGCTAGTTAACCTAGATAGTCCTATTGCCCGTTATTTAACCTAGATAGTTCAAGAGCCCACTAGGGGACGTGCATAGTCCAAGTGCCCGCTAGGTAACCTAGATAGTCCAAGTGCCCACTAGGGTATGTACATAGTGCACGTGCCCGCTATGTAACCTAGATAGTCTAAGTGCCCGCTAGTTAACCTACATAGTCGAAGGGCCTGCTAGTTAACCTACATAGTCCAAGTGCCCGATAGGGAACCAACATAGTCAAAGTGCTCGCTAGGGAACCTACATAGTCCAAGTGCCCGTTCGTTAACCTAGAAGTCCATGTGCCCGCTAGGTAACCTAGACAGTCCAAGTGCCTGCTAGGTTACCTGCATAGTCCAAGTGCCTGATAGGTAACCTAGGTAGTCCAAGTGCCCGCTAGGTAACCTACCTAGTCTAAGTGCCCGCTAGGTAACCTAGATAGTCCAAGTGCCCATTAGCTAACCTAGATAGTCCAACTGCCCGCTAGGTGACCTACATAGTCAAAGTGCCCGCTAGTAACCTAGATAGTCCAAGTTCCTGTTAGCTAACCTAGATAGTCCAAGTGCCCGCTAGGTAACCTACATAGTCCAAGGGTCCGCTCGTTAACCTAGTTCGTTCAAGTGTCCGCTAGTTAACCTACATAGTCAAACTGCCCGCTAGGTAACCTACATAGTCCAAGTTCCCAGTAGGTAACCTAGATAGTCCACGTGCTGTTACCTAACCTAGATAGTCCAAGTGCCCGCTAGGTAACCTACATTGTCTAAGTGCCCGATACGGAACCCTCATAGTCCAAGTGCCCGTTAGGTAACCTTCATAGTCCAAATGCCCGCTAGTAACCTACATAGTCCAAGTGCCTGATAGGGAACCTACATAATCCAAGTGCCCGCTAGGTAACCTACAAAGTCCAAGTGCCCGCTAGGTAACCTATATATAGTCCAAATTCCCGCTAGGGCACATTCATAGTCCAAATACCCGCTAATTAACCAACAGAGTCCAAGTGCCCGTTAGCAAACCTAGATAGTCTAAGGGCCCACTAGTTAACCTACATAGTTCAAGTGCCCGCTAGCTAACCTAGATAATCCAAATACCCGCTAGTTAACCTATATCGTCCAAGTGCCCACTAGTTAACCTAGATCGTCCAAGTGCCCACTAGTTAACCAACATCGTCTAAGTGCCCGCTAGGTAATCTAGATAGTCCAAGTGCCCGCAAGTTAACCTACATAGTCCAAGTGCCCGCTAGGTAACCTACATAGTCCAAGTGCCCGCTAGGTAACCTAGATAGTCCAAGTTCCTGTTAGCTAACCTAGATAGTCAAAGTGCCCGCTATTTAACCTACATAGTCCAAGTGCCCGCTAGGTAACCTACATAGTTCTAGCGCCCGCTAGTTAAGCTACATAGTCCAAGTGCCCGCTAGGTAACCTACATAGTCCAAATGCCCACTAGTAACCTACATAGTCCAAGTGCAAGATGGGAACCTACATAATCCAAGTGCCCGCTAGGGAACCTACATAGTCCAAATGCCCGTTAGGTAACCTAGATAATCCAAATGCCCGCTATGGTACCCACATAGTCCAAGTGCCCGCTAGGGAACCTACATAATCCAAGTGCCCGCTAGGGAACCTGCATCGTCCAAGTGCCCGCTAGTTAACCTAGATAGTCCAAGTTCCTGTTAGCTAACCTACATAGTCCAAGTGCCCGTTCGTTAACCTAGATAGTCTAAGTGCCCGCTAGGTAACCTACATAATCCAAGGTCCCGCTAGGTAACCTAAATAGTCCAAGTGCCCGTTCGTTAACCTAGATAGTCCAAGTGCCCGCTAGGTAAACTAGACAGTCCAAGTGCCTGCTAGGTAACCTACATAGTCCAAGTGCCCGCTAGGTAACTTACATAGTCCAAGTGCCCGCTAGTAAACTACATAGTCCAAGTGTAAGAAGGGAACCTACATAATCCAAGTGCCCGCTAGGGAACCTACATAGTCCAAATGCCCGTTAGGTAACCTAGATAGTCCAAGTGCCCGCTAGGAAACCTACATAGTCCAAGAGCCCGCTAGGGAACCTGCATGTCCAAGTGCCCGCTAGTTAACCTAGATAGTCCAAGTTCCTGTTAGCTAACCTACATAGTCCAAGTGCCCGTTCGTTAACCTAGATAGTCCAAGTGCCCGCTAGGGAACCTACATAGTCCAAATGCCCTCTAGGTAACCAACATAGTCCAAGTGCCCGCTAGATAACTTAGATAATCCAAGTGCCCGTTAGCTAACATAGATAGTCCAATTGCCTGCTAGGTAACCTACATAATCCAATTGCCCGTTCGTTATCCTAGATAGTCCAAGTGCCCGCTAGGTAACCTAGACAGTCCAAGTGCCTGCTAGGTAACCTACATAGGCCAAGTGCCCGTTTGCTAACCTAGATCGTCAAAGTGCCCGCTAGTTAACCTAGATAGTCCAATGGCCCGCTAGTTAACCTAGATAGTCCAAGTGCCCGCTAGTTAACCTACATTGTCCAAGTCCCTGATAGGGAACCTACATAGTCCAAGTATCCGCTAGGTAACCTACATAGTCCAAATGCCCGCTAGTAATGTACATAGCCAAGTGCCCGTTAGGTAACCTAGATAGTCTATATGCCCGCTAGGGAACCCACATAGTCCAAGTGCCCGTTCGAGAACTTACATAGTCAAAGGGCCTGCTAGGGAACCTACATAGTCCAATTGCCCGCTAGGGAATCTTCATAGTCCGAGTGCCTGCTAGGGATCCTACATAGTCCAAGTGCCCTTTAGGGAACCTATATAGTCCAAGTGCCCGCTAGGGAACCTAGATAGTCCAAGTGCCCGCTAGGGAACCTAGATAGTCCAAGTGCACACTGGGTAACCTACATAGTCCAAATGCCCGCTAGTAAACTACATAGTCCAAGTGCAAGAAGGGAACCTACATAATCCAAGTGCCCACTAGGGAACCTACATAGTCCAAATGCCCGTTAGGTAACCTAGATAGCCCAAATGCCCGCTAGGGTACCCACATAGTCCAAGTGCCCGCTAGGGAACCTACATAGTCAAAGTGCCCGCTAGGGTACCTGCATCGTCCAAGTGCCCGCTAGGGTACCTGCATCATCCAAGTGCCCGCTAGTTAACCTAGATAGTCCAAGTTCCTGTTAGCTAACCTACATAGTCCAAGTGCCCATTCGTTAACCTAGATACTCCAAATGCCCGCTAGGTAACCTACATAGTCCAAGGGCCCGCTAGGTAACCTACATAGTCCAAATGCCCGTTAGGTAACCTAGATAGTCCAAGTTCCTGTTAGCTAACCTACATACTCCAAGTGCCCGTTCGTTAACCTAGATAGTCCAAGTGCCCGCTGGGTAACCTACATATTCCAAGTGCCCGCTAGGGAACCTGCATCGTCCAAGTGCCCGTTCGTTAACCTGGATAGTCCAAGTGCCCGCTAGGTAACCTACATAGTCCAAGGGCCCGCTAGGTAACCTACATAGTCCAAGTGCCCGCTAGATAACTTAGATAATCCAAGTGCCCGTTAGCTAACATAGATAGTCCAAGTGCCTGCTAGGTAACCTACATAGTCCAAGTGCCCGCTAAGTAACTTACATAGTCCAAGCGCCCGCTAGTAAACTACATAGTCCAAGAGCAAGAAAGGAATCTACATAATCCAAGTGCCCGCTAGGGAACCTACATAGTCCAAATGCCCGTTAGGTAACCTAGATAGTCCAAGTTCCTGTTAGCTAACCTACATAATCCAAGTGCCCGTTCGTTAACCTAGATAGTCCAAGTGCCCGCTAGGTAACATACATAGTCCAAGTGCCCGCTAGGGCACCTGCATATCCAAGTGCCCGCTAGTTAACCTAGATAGACCAAGTTCCTGTTAGCTAACCTACATAGTCCAAGTGCCCGTTCGTTAACCTAGATAGTCCAAGTGCCCGCTAGGTAACCTACATAGTCCAAGGGCCCGCTAGGTAACCTACATAGTCCAAGTGCCCGCTAGATAACTTAGATAATCCAAGTGCCCGTTAGCTAACCTAGATAGTCCAAGTGCCCGCTAGGTAACCTAGACAGTCCAAGTGCCCGCTAGTTAACCTACATAGTCCAATGGCCCGCTAGTTAACCTAGATAGTCCAAGTGCCCGCTAGTTAACCTACATTGTCCAAGTCCCTGAAAGGGAACCTACATAGTCCAAGTGCCCGCTAGGTAACTTACATAGTCCAAATGCCCGTTAGTAAACTACATAGTACAAGTGCAAGAAGGGAACCTACATAATCCAAGTGCCTGCTAGGGAACCTACATAGTCCAAATGCCCGTTAGGTAACCTAGATAGTCCAAGTTCCTGTTAGCTAACCTACATAGTCCAAGTGCCCGTTCGTTAACCTAGATAGTCCAAGTGCCCGCAAGGTAACCTACATAGTCCAAGTATCCGCTAGGTAGCCTACATAGTCCAAATGCCCTCTAGTAACGTACATAGTCCAAGTGCCCGTTAGGTAACCTAGATAGTCCATATGCCCTCTAGGGAACCCACATAGTCCAAGTGCCCGTTAGAGAACTTACATAGTCAAAGGGCCTGCTAGGGAACCTACATAGTCCAATTGCCTGCTAGGGAACCTTCATAGTCCGAGTGCCTGCTAGGGATACTACATAGTCCAAGTGCCCTTTAGGGAACCTATATAGTCCAAGTGCCCGCTAGGGAACCTAGATAGTCCAAGTGCCCGCTAGGGAACCTAGATTGTCCAAGTGCCCGCTAGGTAACCTACATAGTCCAAATGCCCGCTAGAAAACTACATAGTCCAAGTACAAGAAGGGAACCTACATAATCCAAGTGGCCACTAGTGAACCTACATAGTCCAAATGCCCTTTAGGTAACCTAGATAGTCCAAATGCCCGCTAGGGTACCCACATAGTCCAAGTGCCCTCTAGGGAACCTACATAGTCAAAGTGCCCGCTAGGGTACCTGCATCGTCCAAGTGCCCGCTAGTTAACCTAGATAGTCCAAGTTCCTGTTAGCTAACCTACATAGTCCAATTGCCCATTCGTTAACCTAGATAGTCCAAGTGCCCGCTAGGTAACTTTCATAGTCCAAGGGCCCGCTAGGTAACCTACATAGTCCAAGTGCCCGCTAGGTACTTAGATAGTCCAAGTGCCCGTTAGCTAACCTAGATAGTCCAAGTGCCCGCTAGGTTACCTACATAGTCCAAGTGCCCGTTCGTTAACCTAGATAGTCCAAGTGCCCGCTAGGTAACCTAGACAATCCAAGTGCCCGCTAGTTAACCTACATAGTCCAAGGGCCCGCTTGTTAACCTAGATAGTCCAAGTGCCCGCTAGGTTAACTAGACAGTCCAAGTGCCCGCTAGTTAACCTACATTGTCCAAGTCCCTGATAGGGAACCTAAATAGTCCAAGTATCCGCTAGGTAACCTACATAGTCCAAATGCCCGCTAGTAATGTACATAGTCCAAGTGCCCGTTAGGTAACCTAGATAGTCTATATGCCCGCTAGGGAACCCACATAGTACAAGTGCCCGTTCGAGAACTTACATAGTCAAAAGGCCTGCGAGGGAACCTACATAGTCCAATTGCCCGCTAGGGAACCTTCATAGTCCGAGTGCCTGCTAGGGATCCTACATAGTTCAAGTGCCCTTTAGGGAACCTATATAGTCCAAGTGCCCGCTAGGGAACCTAGATAGTCCAAGTGCCCGCTAGGGAACCTAGATAGTCCAAGTGCACACTGGGTAACCTACATAGTCCAAATGCCCGCTAGTAAACTACATAGTCCAAGTGCAAGAAGGGAACCTACATAATCCAAGTGCCCACTAGGGAACCTACATAGTCCAAATGCCCGTTAGGTAACCTAGATAGTCCAAATGCCCGCTAGGGTACCCACATAGTCCAAGTGCCCGCTAGGGAACCTACATAGTCAAAGTGCCCGCTAGGGTACCTGCATCGTCCAAGTGCCCGCTAGGGTACCTGCATCGTCCAAGTGCCCGCTAGTTAACCTAGATAGTCCAAGTTCCTGTTAGCTAACCTACATAGTCCAAGTGCCCATTCGTTAACCTAGATAGTCCAAGTGCCCGCTAGGTAACCTACATATTCCAAGTGCCCGCTAGGGAACCTGCATCGTCCAAGTGCCCGTTCGTTAACCTAGATAGTCCAGGTGCCCGCTAGGTAACCTACATAGTCCAAGGGCATGCTAGGTAACCTACATAGTCCAAGTGCCCGCTAGATAACTTAGATAATCCAAGTGGCCGTTAGCTAACATAGATAGTCCAAGTGACTGCTAGGTAACCTACATGGTCCAAGTGCTCGTTCGTTAACCTAGATAGTCCAAGTGCCCGCTAGGTAACCTAGACAGTCCAAGTGCCTGCTAGGTAACCTACATAGTCCAAGTGCCCGTTTGCTAACCTAGATCGTCAAAGTGCCCGCTAGTTAACCTACATAGTCCAATGGCCCGCTAGTTAACCTACATAGTCCAAGTGCCCGTTCGTTAACCTAGATAGTCCAAGTGCCCGCTAGGTAGACAGTCCAAGTGCCTGCTAGGTAACCTACATAATCCAAGTGCCCGCTAAGTAACTTACATAGTCCAAATGCCCGCTAGTAAACTACATAGTCCAAGAGCAAGAAAGGAACCTACATAATCCAAGTGCCCGCTAGGGAACCTACATAGTCCAAATGCCCGTTAGGTAACCTAGATAGTCCAAGTTCCTGTTAGCTAACCTACATAGTCCAAGTGCCCTTTCGTTAACCTAGATAGTCCAAGTGCCCGCTAGGTAACATACATAGTCCAAGTGCCCGCTAGGGCACCTGCATATCCAAGTGCCTGCTAGTTAACCTAGATAGACCAAGTTCCTGTTAGCTAACCTACATAGTCCAAGTGCCCGTTCGTTAACCTAGATAGTCCAAGTGCCCGCTAGGTAACCTACCTAGTCCAAGGGCCCGCTAGGTAACCTACATAGTCCAAGTGCACGCTAGATAACTTAGATAATCCAAGTGCCCGTTAGCTAACCTAGATAGTCCAAATGCCCGCTAGGTTACCTAGACAGTCCAAGTGCCTGCTAGGTAACCTACATAGTCCAAGTGCAAGAAGGGAACCTACATAATCCAAGTGCCCGTTAGGTAACCTACATAGTCCAAATGCCCGTTAGGTAACCTAGATAGTCCAAGTTCCTGTTAGCTAACCTACATAGTCCAAGTGCCCGTTCGTTAACCTAGATAGTCCAATTGCCCGCTGGGTAACCTACATATTCCAAGTGCCCGCTAGGGAACCTGCATCGTCCAAGTGCCCGTTCATTAACCTAGATAGTCCAAGTGCCCGCTAGGTAACCTACATAGTCCAAGGGCCCGCTAGGTAACCTACATAGTCCAAGTGCACGCTAGATAACTTAGATAATCCAAGTGCCTGTTAGCTAACATAGATAGTCCAAGTGACTGCTAGGTAACCTACATGGTCCAAGTGCTCGTTCGTTAACCTAGATAGTCCAAGTGCCCGCTAGGTAACCTAGACAGTCCAAGTGCCCGCTAGGCAACCTAGACAGTCCAAGTGCCTGCTAGGTAACCTATATAGTCCAAGTAACCGTTTGCTAACCTAGATCGTCAAAGTGCCCGCTAGTTAACCTACATAGTCCAATGGCCCGCTAGTTAACCTACATAGTTCAAGTGCCCGTTCGTTAACCTAGATAGTCCAAGTGCCCGCTAGGTAGACAGTCCAAGTGCCTGCTAGGTAACCTACATAGTCCAAGTGCCCGCTAGGTAACTTACATTGTCCAAATGCCCGCTAGTAAACTACATAGTCCAAGAGCAAGAAGGGAACCTACATAATCCAAGTGCCCGCTAGGGAACCTACATAGTCCAAATGCCCGTTAGGTAACCTAGATACTCCAAGTTCCTGTTAGCTAACCTACATAGTCCAAGTGCCCGTTCGTTAACCTAGATAGTCCAAGTGCCCGCTAGGTAACATACATAGTCCAAGTGCCCGTTAGAGAACTTACATAGTCAAAGGGCCTGCTAGGGAACCTACATAGTCCAATTGCCCGCTAGGGAACCTTCATAGTCCGAGTGCCTGCTAGGGATCCTACATAGTCCAAGTGCCCTTTAGGGAACCTATATAGTCCAAGTGCCCGCTAGGGAACCTAGATAGTCCAAGTGCCCGCTAGGGAACCTAGATAGTCCAAGTGCCCGCTAGGTAATCTACATAGTCCAAATGTCCGCTAGTAAACTACATAGTCCAAGTGCAAGAAGGGAACCTACATAATCCAAGCGCCCACTAGTGAACCTACATAGTCCAAATGCACTTTAGGTAACCTAGATAGTCCAAATGCCCGCTAGGGTACCCACATAGTCCAAGTGCCCTCTAGGGAACCTACATAGTCAAAGTGCCCGCTAGGGTACCTGCATCGTCCAAGTGCCCGCTAGTTAACCTAGATAGTCCAAGTTCCTGTTAGCTAACCTACATAGTCCAAGTGCTCATTCGTTAACCTAGATAGTCCATGTGCCCGCTAGGTAACCTACATAGTCCAAGGGCCCGCTAGTTAACCTAGATAGTCCAAGTGCCCACTAGGTAACTTACATAATCCAAATGCCCGCTAGTAAACTACATAGTCCAAGTGCAAGAAGGGAACCTACATAATCCAAGTGCCCGCTAGGGAACCTACAAAGTCCAAATGCCCGTTAGGTAACCTAGATAGTCCAAGTTCCTGTTCCTAACCTACATAGTCCAAGTGCCCGTTCGTTAACCTAGATAGTCCAAGTGCCCGCTAGATAACCTACAAAATCCAAGGGCCCGCTAGGTAACCTACATAGTCAAACTGCCCGCTAGGTAACCTACATAGTCCAAGTTCCCACTAGGTAACCTAGATAGTCCACGTGCTGTTACCTAACCTAGATAGTCCAAGTGCCCTCTAGGTAACCTACATAGTCCTAGTGCCCGCTAGTTAACCAACATTGTCTAAGTGCCGGATACGGAACCCTCATAGTCCAAGTGCCCGTTAGGTAACCTTCATAGTCCAAATGCCCGCTAGTAACCTACATAGTCCAAGTGCCTGATAGGGAACCTACATAATCCAAGTGCCCGCTAGGTAACCTACAAAGTCCAAGTGCCCGCTAGGTAACCTATATATAGTCCAAATTCCCGCTAGGGCACATTCATAGTCCAAATACCCGCTAATTAACCAACAGAGTCCAAGTGCCCGTTAGCTAACCTAGATAGTCTAAGGGCCCACTAGTTAACCTACATAGTTCAAGTGCCCGCTAGCTAACCTAGATAATCCAATTACCCGCTAGTTAACCTATATCGTCCAAGTGCCCACTAGTTAACCTAGATCGTCCAAGTGCCCACTACTTAACCAACATCGTCTAAGTGCCCGCTAGGTAATCTAGATAGTCCAAGTGCCCGCAAGTTAACCTACATAGTCCAAGTGCCCGCTAGGTAACCTACATAGTCCAAGTGCCCGCTAGGTAACCTAGATAGTCCAAGTTCCTGTTAGCTAACCTAGATAGTCAAAGTGCCCGCTATTTAACCTACATAGTCCAAGTGCCCGCTAGGTAACCTACATAGTTCTAGCGCCCGCTAGTTAAGCTACATAGTCCAAGTGCCCGCTAGGTAACCTACATAGTCCAAATGCCCACTAGTAACCTACATAGTCCAAGTGCAAGAAGGGAACCTACATAATCCAAGTGCCCGCTAGGGAACCTACATAGTCCAAATGCCCGTTAGGTAACCTAGATAATCCAAATGCCCGCTATGGTACCCACATAGTCCAAGTGCCCGCTAGGGAACCTACATAATCCAAGTGCCCGCTAGGGAACCTGCATCGTCCAAGTGCCCGCTAGTTAACCTAGATAGTCCAAGATCCTGTTAGCTAACCTACATAGTCCAAGTGCCCGTTCGTTAACCTAGATAGTCTAAGTGCCCGCTAGGTAACCTACATAATCCAAGGGCCCGCTAGGTAACCTACATAGTCCAAGTGCCCGTTCGTTAACCTAGATAGTCCAAGTGCTCGCTAGGTAAACTAGACAGTCCAAGTGCCTGCTAGGTAACCTATGTAGTCCAAGTGCCCGCTAGGTAACTTTCATTGTCCAAATGCCCGCTAGTAAACTACATAGTCCAAGTGTAAGAAGGGAACCTACATAATCCAAGTGCCCGCTAGGGAACCTACATAGTCCAAATGCCCGTTAGGTAACCTAGATAGTCCAAGTGCCCGCTAGGAAACCTACATAGTCCAAGAGCCCGCTAGGGAACCTGCATGTCCAAGTGCCCGCTAGTTAACCTAGATAGTCCAAGTTCCTGTTAGCTAACCTACATAGTCCAAGTGCCCGTTCGTTAACCTAGATAGTCCAAGTGCCCGCTAGGGAACCTACATAGTCCAAATGCCCGCTAGGTAACCAACATAGTCCAAGTGCCCGCTAGATAACTTAGATAATCCAAGTGCCCGTTAGCTAACATAGATAGTCCAAGTGCCTGCTAGGTAACCTACATAATCCAATTGCCCGTTCGTTACCCTTGATTGTCCAAGTGCCCGCTAGGTAACCTAGACAGTCCAAGTGCCTGCTAGGTAACCTACATAGGCCAAGTGCCCGTTTGCTAACCTAGATCGTCAAAGTGCCCGCTAGTTAACCTACATAGTCCAATGGCCCGCTAGTTAACCTAGATAGTCCAAGTGCCCGCTAGTTAACCTACATAGTCCAAGTGCCCGTTCGTTAACCTAGATAGTCCAAGTGCCTGCTAGGTAAACTAGACAGCCCAATTGCCTGCTAGGTAAACTAGACAGCCCAAGTGCCTGCTAGGTAACCTACATAGTCCAAGAGCCCGCTAGGTAACTTACATAGTCCAAATGCCCGCTAGTAAATTACATAGTCCAAGTGAAAGAAGGGAACCTACATAATCCAAGTGCCCGCTAGGGAACCTACATAGTCCAAATGCCCGTTAGGTAACCTAGATAGTCCAAGTTCCTGTTAGCTAACCTACATAGTCCAAGTGCCCGTTCGTTAACCTAGATAGTCCAAGTGCCCGCTAGATAACCTACATAGTCCAAGTGCCCGCTTGGGAACCTGCATGTCCAAGTGCCCGCTATTTAACCTAGATAGTGCAAGTTCCTGTTAGCTATCCTACATAGTCCAAGTGCCCGTTCGTTAACCTAGATAGTCCAAGTGCCCGCTAGGTAACCTACATAGTCCAAGGGCCCGCTAGGTAACCTACATAGTCCAAGTGCCCGCTAGATAACTTAGATAATCCAAGTGCCCGTTAGCTAACATAGATAGTCCAAGTGACCGCTAGGTAACCTAGACAGTCCAAGTGCCTGCTAGGTAACCTACATAGTCCAAGTGCCCGTTTGCTAACCTAGATCGTCAAAGTGCCCGCTAGTTAACCTACATAGTCCAATGGCCCGCTAGTTAACCTAGATAGTCCAAGTGCCCGCTAGTTAACCTACATTGTCCAAGTCCCTGAAAGGGAACCTACATAGTCCAAGTGCCCGCTAGGTAACTTACATAGTCCAAATGCCCGTTAGTAAACTACATAGTACAAGTGCAAGAATGGAACCTACATAATCCAAGTGCCTGCTAGGGAACCTACATAGTCCAAATGCCCGTTAGGTAACCTAGATAGTCCAAGTTCCTGTTAGCTAACCTACATAGTCCAAGTGCCCGTTCGTTAACCTAGATAGTCCATGTGCCCGCTAGGTAACCTACATAGTCCAAGTATCTGCTAGGTAGCCTACATAGTCCAAATGCCCGCTAGTAACGTACATAGTCCAAGTGCCCGTTAGGTAACCTAGATAGTCCATATGCCCTCTAGGGAACCCACATAGTCCAAGTGCCCGTTGGAGAACTTACATAGTCAAAGGGCCTGCTAGGGAACCTACATAGTCCAATTGCCCGCTAGGGAACCTTCATAGTCCGAGTGCCTGCTAGGGATCCTACATAGTCCAAGTGCCCATTAGGGAACCTATATAGTCCAAGTGCCTGCTAGGGAACCTAGATAGTCCAAGTGCCCGCTAGGGAACCTAGATAGTCCACGTGCCCGATAGGTAACCTACATAGTCCAAATGCCCGCTAGTAAACTACATAGTCCAAGTGCAAGAAGGGAACCTACATAATCCAAGTGCCCACTAGTGAACCTACATAGTCCAAATGCCCTTTAGGTAACCTAGATAGTCCAAATGCCCGCTAGGGTACCCACATAGTCCAAGTGCCCTCTAGGGAACCTACTTAGTCAAAGTGCCCGCTAGGGTACCTGCATCGTCCAAGTGCCCGCTAGTTAACCTAGATAGTCCAAGGGCCCGCTAGTTAACCTAGATAGTCCAAGTGCCCGCTAGGTTAACTAGACAGTCCAAGTGCCCGCTAGTTAACCTACATTGTCCAAGTCCCTGATAGGGAACCTAAATAGTCCAAGTATCCGCTAGGTAACCTACATAGTCCAAATGCCCGCTAGTAATGTACATAGTCCAAGTGCCCGTTAGGTAACCTAGATAGTCTATATGCCTGCTAGGGAACCCACATAGTCCAAGTGCCCGTTCGAGAACTTACATAGTCAAAGGGCCTGCTAGGGAACCTACATAGTCCAATTGCCCGCTAGGGAACCTTCATAGTCCGAGTGCCTGCTAGGGATCCTACATAATTCAAGTGCCCTTTAGGGAACCTATATAGTCCAAGTGCCCGCTAGGGAACCTAGATAGTCCAAGTGCACACTGGGTAACCTACATAGTCCAAATGCCCGCAAGTAAACTACATAGTCCAAGTGCAAGAAGGGAACCTACATAATCCAAGTGCCCACTAGGGAACCTACATAGTCCAAATGCCCGTTAGGTAACCTAGATAGTCCAAATGCCCGCTAGGGTACCCACTTAGTCCAAGTGCCCGCTAGGGAACCTACATAGTCAAAGTGCCCGCTAGGGTACCTGCATCGTCCAAGTGCCCCCTAGGGTACCTGCATCGTCCAAGTGCCCGCTGGTTAACCTAGATAGTCCAAGTTCCTGTTAGCTAACCTACATAGTCCAAGTGCCCATTCGTTAACCTAGATAATCCAAGTGCCCGCTAGGTAACCTACATAGTCCAAGGGCCCGCTAGGTAACCTACATAGTCCAAATACCCGTTAGGTAACCTAGATAGTCCAAGTTCCTGTTAGCTAACCTACATAGTCCAAGTGCCCATTCGTTAACCTAGATAATCCAAGTGCCCGCTAGGTAACCTACATAGTCCAAGGGCCCGCTAGGTAACCTACATAGTCCAAATACCCGTTAGGTAACCTAGATAGTCCAAGTTCCTGTTAGCTAACCTACATAGTCCAAGTGCCCGTTTGTTAACCTAGATAGTCCAAGTGCCCGCTAGGTAACCTACATAGTCCAAGGGCCCGCTAGGGAACCTACATAGTCCAAGAGCCAGCTAGATAACTTAGATAATCCAAGTGCCCGTTAGCTAACATAGATAGTCCAAGTGACTGCTAGGTAACCTACATGGTCCAAGTGCTCGTTCGTTAACCTACATAGTCCAAGTGCCCGCTAGGTAACCTAGACAGTCCAAGTGCCCGCTAGGTAACCTAGACAGTCCAAGTGCCCGCTAGGTAACCTAGACAGTCCAAGTGCCTGCTAGGCAACCTACATAGTCCAAGTGCCCGTTTGCTAACCTAGATCGTCAAAGTGCCCGCTAGTTAACCTACATAGTCCAATGGCCCGCTAGTTAACCTACATAGTCCAAGTGCCCGTTCGTTAACCTAGATAGTCCAAGTGCCCGCTAGGTAGACAGTCCAAGTGCCTGCTAGGTAACCTACATAGTCCAAGTGCCCGCTAGGTAACTTACATAGTCCAAATGCCCGCTAGTAAACTACATAGTCCAAGAGCAAGAAGGGAACCTACATAATCCAAGTGCCCGCTAGGGAACCTACAAAGTCCAAGTGCCCGCTAGATAACTTAGATAATCCAAGTGCCCGTTAGCTAACATAGATAGTCCAAGTGCCCGCTAGGTAACCTAGACATTCCAAGTGCCTGCTAGGTAACCTACATAGTCCAAATGCCCGTTTGCTAACCTAGATCGTCAAAGTGCCCGCTAGTTAACCTACATAGTCCAATGGCCCGCTAGTTAACCTAGATAGTCCAAGTGCCCGCTAGTTAACCTACATTGTCCAAGTCCCTGAAAGGGAACCTACATAGTCCAAGTGCCCGCTAGGTAACTTACATAGTCCAAATGCCCGCTAGTAAACTACATAGTACAAGTGCAAGAAGGGAACCTACATAATCCAAGTGCCCACTAGTTAACCTAGATAGTCCAAGTTCCTGTTAGCTAACCAACATAGTCCAAGTGCCCATTCGTTAACCTAGATAGTCCATGTGCCCGCTAGGTAACCTACATAGTCCAAGGGCCCGCTAGGTAACCTACATAGTCCAAATGCCCGCTAGGTAACTTAGATAGTCCAAGTGCCCGTTAGCTAACCTAGATAGTCCAAGTGCCCGCTAGGTTACCTACATAGTCCAAGTGCCCGTTCGTTAACCTAGATAGTCCAAGTGCCCGCTAGGGAACCTACATAGTCCAAATGCCCGTTAGGTAACCTAGATAGTCCAAGTTCCTGTTAGCTAACCTAGATCGTCAAAGTGCCCGCTAGTTAACCTACATAGTCCAATGGCCCGCTAGTTAACCTAGATAGTCCAAGTGCCCGCTAGTTAACCTACATTGTCCAAGTCCCTGAAAGGGAACCTACAATGTCCAAATGCCCGCTAGGTAACTTACATAGTCCAAATGCCCGCTAGTAAACTACATAGTACAAGTGCAAGAAGGGAACCTACATAATCCAAGTGCCTGCTAGGGAACCTACATAGTCCAAATGCCCGTTAGGTAACCTAGATAGTCCAAGTTCCTGTTAGCTAACCTACATAGTCCAAGTGCCCGTTCGTTAACCTAGATAGTCCAAGTGCCCGCTAGGTAACCTACATAGTCCAAGTATCCGCTAGGTAGCCTACATAGTCCAAATGCCCGCTAGTAACGTTCATAGTCCAAGTGCCCGTTAGGTAATCTAGATTGTCCATATGCCCTCTAGGGAACCCACATAGTCCAAGTGCCCGTTAGAGAACTTACATAGTCAAAGGGCCTGCTAGGGAACCTACATAGTCCAATTGCCCGCTAGGGAACCTTCATAGTCCGAGTGCCTGCTAGGGATCCTACATAGTCCAAGTGCCCTTTAGGGAACCTATATAGTCCAAGTGCCCGCTAGGGAACCTAGATAGTCCAAGTGCCCGCTAGGGAACCTAGATAGTCCAAGTGCCCGCTAGGTAACCTACATAGTCCAAATGTCCGCAAGTAAACTACATAGTCCAAGTGCAAGAAGGGAACCTACATAATCCAAGTGCCCACTAGTGAACCTACATAGTCCAAATGCCCTTTAGGTAACCTAGATAGTCCAAATGCCCGCTAGGGTACCCACATAGTCCAAGTGCCCTCTTGGGAACCTACATAGTCAAAGTGCCCGCTAGGGTACCTGCATCGTCCAAGTGCCCGCTAGTTAACCTAGATAGTCCAAGTTCCTGTTAGCTAACCAACATAGTCCAAGTGCCCATTCGTTAACCTAGATAGTCCATGTGCCCGCTAGGTAACCTACATAGTCCAAGGGCCCGCTAGGTAACCTACATAGTCCAAGTGCCCGCTAGGTAACTTAGATAGTCCAAGTGCCCGTTAGCTAACCTAGATAGTCCAAGTGCCCGCTAGGTTACCTACATAGTCCAAGTGCCCGTTCGTTAACCTAGATAGTCCAAGTGCCTGCTAGGTAACCTACATAGTCCAAATACCCGTTAGGTAACCTAGATAGTCCAAGTTCCTGTTAGCTAACCTACATAGTCCAAGTGCCCGTTTGTTAACCTAGATAGTCCAAGTGCCCGCTAGGTAACCTACATAGTCCAAGGGCCCGCTAGGGAACCTACATAGTCCAAGAGCCAGCTAGATAACTTAGATAATCCAAGTGCCCGTTAGCTAACATAGATAGTCCAAGTGACTGCTAGGTAACCTACATGGTCCAAGTGCTCGTTCGTTAACCTACATAGTCCAAGTGCCCGCTAGGTAACCTAGACAGTCCAAGTGCCCGCTAGGTAACCTAGACAGTCCAAGTGCCCGCTAGGTAACCTAGACAGTCCAAGTGCCTGCTAGGCAACCTACATAGTCCAAGTGCCCGTTTGCTAACCTAGATCGTCAAAGTGCCCGCTAGTTAACCTACATAGTCCAATGGCCCGCTAGTTAACCTACATAGTCCAAGTGCCCGTTCGTTAACCTAGATAGTCCAAGTGCCCGCTAGGTAGACAGTCCAAGTGCCTGCTAGGTAACCTACATAGTCCAAGTGCCCGCTAGGTAACTTACATAGTCCAAATGCCCGCTAGTAAACTACATAGTCCAAGAGCAAGAAGGGAACCTACATAATCCAAGTGCCCGCTAGGGAACCTACAAAGTCCAAGTGCCCGCTAGATAACTTAGATAATCCAAGTGCCCGTTAGCTAACATAGATAGTCCAAGTGCCCGCTAGGTAACCTAGACATTCCAAGTGCCTGCTAGGTAACCTACATAGTCCAAATGCCCGTTTGCTAACCTAGATCGTCAAAGTGCCCGCTAGTTAACCTACATAGTCCAATGGCCCGCTAGTTAACCTAGATAGTCCAAGTGCCCGCTAGTTAACCTACATTGTCCAAGTCCCTGAAAGGGAACCTACATAGTCCAAGTGCCCGCTAGGTAACTTACATAGTCCAAATGCCCGCTAGTAAACTACATAGTACAAGTGCAAGAAGGGAACCTACATAATCCAAGTGCCCACTAGTTAACCTAGATAGTCCAAGTTCCTGTTAGCTAACCAACATAGTCCAAGTGCCCATTCGTTAACCTAGATAGTCCATGTGCCCGCTAGGTAACCTACATAGTCCAAGGGCCCGCTAGGTAACCTACATAGTCCAAATGCCCGCTAGGTAACTTAGATAGTCCAAGTGCCCGTTAGCTAACCTAGATAGTCCAAGTGCCCGCTAGGTTACCTACATAGTCCAAGTGCCCGTTCGTTAACCTAGATAGTCCAAGTGCCCGCTAGGGAACCTACATAGTCCAAATGCCCGTTAGGTAACCTAGATAGTCCAAGTTCCTGTTAGCTAACCTAGATCGTCAAAGTGCCCGCTAGTTAACCTACATAGTCCAATGGCCCGCTAGTTAACCTAGATAGTCCAAGTGCCCGCTAGTTAACCTACATTGTCCAAGTCCCTGAAAGGGAACCTACAATGTCCAAATGCCCGCTAGGTAACTTACATAGTCCAAATGCCCGCTAGTAAACTACATAGTACAAGTGCAAGAAGGGAACCTACATAATCCAAGTGCCTGCTAGGGAACCTACATAGTCCAAATGCCCGTTAGGTAACCTAGATAGTCCAAGTTCCTGTTAGCTAACCTACATAGTCCAAGTGCCCGTTCGTTAACCTAGATAGTCCAAGTGCCCGCTAGGTAACCTACATAGTCCAAGTATCCGCTAGGTAGCCTACATAGTCCAAATGCCCGCTAGTAACGTACATAGTCCAAGTGCCCGTTAGGTAATCTAGATTGTCCATATGCCCTCTAGGGAACCCACATAGTCCAAGTGCCCGTTAGAGAACTTACATAGTCAAAGGGCCTGCTAGGGAACCTACATAGTCCAATTGCCCGCTAGGGAACCTTCATAGTCCGAGTGCCTGCTAGGGATCCTACATAGTCCAAGTGCCCTTTAGGGAACCTATATAGTCCAAGTGCCCGCTAGGGAACCTAGATAGTCCAAGTGCCCGCTAGGGAACCTAGATAGTCCAAGTGCCCGCTAGGTAACCTACATAGTCCAAATGTCCGCAAGTAAACTACATAGTCCAAGTGCAAGAAGGGAACCTACATAATCCAAGTGCCCACTAGTGAACCTACATAGTCCAAATGCCCTTTAGGTAACCTAGATAGTCCAAATGCCCGCTAGGGTACCCACATAGTCCAAGTGCCCTCTTGGGAACCTACATAGTCAAAGTGCCCGCTAGGGTACCTGCATCGTCCAAGTGCCCGCTAGTTAACCTAGATAGTCCAAGTTCCTGTTAGCTAACCAACATAGTCCAAGTGCCCATTCGTTAACCTAGATAGTCCATGTGCCCGCTAGGTAACCTACATAGTCCAAGGGCCCGCTAGGTAACCTACATAGTCCAAGTGCCCGCTAGGTAACTTAGATAGTCCAAGTGCCCGTTAGCTAACCTAGATAGTCCAAGTGCCCGCTAGGTTACCTACATAGTCCAAGTGCCCGTTCGTTAACCTAGATAGTCCAAGTGCCTGCTAGGTAACCTACATAGTCCAAGGGCCCGCTAGTTAACCTAGATAGTCCAAGTGCCCGCTAGGTAAACTAGACAGTCCAAGTGCCTGCTAGGTAACCTACATAGTCCAAGTGCAAGAAGGGAACCTACATAATCCAAGTGCCCGCTAGGGAACCTACATAGTCCAAATGCCCGTTAGGTAACCTAGATAGTTCAAGTTCCTGTTAGCTAACCTACATAGTCCAAGTGCCTGTTCGTTAACCATGATAGTCCAAGTGCCCGCTAGGTAACCTAGACAATCCAAGTGCCCGCTAGTTAACCTACATAGTCCAAGGGCCCGCTAGTTAACCTAGATAGTCCAAGTGCCCACTAGGTAACTAACATAATCCAAATGGCCGCTAGTAAACTACATAGTCCAAGTGCAAGAAGGGAACCTACATAATCCAAGTGCCCGCTAGGGAACCTACATAGTCCAAATGCCCGTTAGGTAACCTAGATAGTCCAAGTTCCTGTTCCTAACCTACATAGTCCAAGTGCCCGTTCGTTAACCTAGATAGTCCAAGTGCCCGCTAGGTAACCTACATAGTCCAAGCGCCCGCTAGGGAACCTGCATCGTCCTAGTGCCCGTTCGTTAACCTAGATAGTCCAAGAGCCCGCTAGGTAACCTACATAGTCCAAGGGCCCGCTAGGTAACCTACATAGTCCAAGTACCCGCTAGATAACTTAGATAATCCAAGTGCCCGTTAGCTAACATAGATAGTCCAAGTGCCCGCTAGGGAACCTACATAGTCAAAGTGCCCGCTAGGGAACCTGCATTGTGCAAGTGCCCGGAAGTTAACCTAGATAGTCCAAGTGCCCGCTAGTTAACCTACATAGTCCAAGGTCAGCTAGTTAACCTAGATAGTCCAAGTGCCCGCTAGTTAACCTACATAGTCCAAGAACCCGCTAGTTAACCTAGATAATCCAAGTGCCCGCAAGTTAACCTACATAGTCCAAGTGCCCGTTTGCTAACCTAGATCGTCAAAGTGCCCGCTAGTTAACCTACATAGTCGAATGGCCCGCTAGTTAACCTACATAGTCCAAGTGCCCGTTCGTTAACCTAGATAGTCCAAGTGCCTGCTAGGTAAACTAGACAGCCCAAGTGCCTGCTAGGTAAACTAGACAGCCCAAGTGCCTGCTAGGTAACCTACATAGTCCAAGAGCCCGCTAGGTAACTTACATAGTCCAAATGCCCGCTAGTAAATTACATAGTCCAAGTGAAAGAAGGGAACCTACATAATCCAAGTGCCCGCTAGGGAACCTAGATAGTCCAAATGCCCGTTAGGTAACCTAGATAGTCCAAGTTCCTGTTAGCTAACCTACATAGTCCAAGTGCCCGTTCGTTAACCTAGATAGTCCAAGTGCCCGCTAGATAACCTACATAGTCCAAGTGCCCGCTTGGGAACCTGCATGTCCAAGTGCCCGCTATTTAACCTAGATAGTCCAAGTTCCTATTAGCTATCCTACATAGTCCAAGTGCCCGTTCGTTAACCTAGATAGTCCAAGTGCCCGCTAGGTAACCTACATAGTCCAAGGGCCCGCTAGGTAACCTACATAGTCCAAGTGCCCGCTAGATAACTTAGATAATCCAAGTGCCCGTTAGCTAACATAGATAGTCCAAGTGCCCACTAGGTAACCTAGACAGTCCAAGTGCCTGCTAGGTAACCTACATAGTCCAAGTGCCCGTTTGCTAACCTAGATCGTCAAAGTGCCCGCTAGTTAACCTACATAGTCCAATGGCCCGCTAGTTAACCTAGATAGTCCAAGTGCCCGCTAGTTAACCTACATTGTCCAAGTCCCTGAAAGGGAACCTACATAGTCCAAGTGCCCGCTAGGTAACTTACATAGTCCAAATGCCCGTTAGTAAACTACATAGTACAAGTGCAAGAATGGAACCTACATAATCCAAGTGCCTGCTAGGGAACCTACATAGTCCAAATGCCCGTTAGGTAACCTAGATAGTCCAAGTTCCTGTTAGCTAACCTACATAGTCCAAGTGCCCGTTCGTTAACCTAGATAGTCCAAGTGCCCGCTAGGTAACCTACATAGTCCAAGTATCTGCTAGGTAGCCTACATAGTCCAAATGCCCGCTAGTAACGTACATAGTCCAAGTGCCCGTTAGGTAACCTAGATAGTCCATATGCCCTCTAGGGAACCCACATAGTCCAAGTGCCCGTTAGAGAACTTACATAGTCAAAGGGCCTGCTAGGGAACCTACATAGTCCAATTGCCCGCTAGGGAACCTTCATAGTCCTAGTGCCTGCTAGGGATCCTACATAGTCCAAGTGCCCATTAGGGAACCTATATAGTCCAAGTGCCTGCTAGGGAACCTAGATAGTCCAAGTGCCCGCTAGGGAACCTAGATAGTCCACGTGCCCGCTAGGTAACCTACATAGTCCAAATGCCCGCTAGTAAACTACATAGTCCAAGTGCAAGAAGGGAACCTACATAATCCAAGTGCCCACTAGTGAACCTACATAGTCCAAATGCTCTTTAGGTAACCTAGATAGTCCAAGTTCCTGTTAGCTAACCTACATAGTCCAAGTGCCCGTTCGTTAACCTAGATAGTCCAAGTGCCCGCTAGATAACCTACATAGTCCAAGTGCCCGCTTGGGAACCTGCATGTCCAAGTGCCCGCTATTTAACCTAGATAGTGCAAGTTCCTGTTAGCTATCCTACATAGTCCAAGTGCCCGTTCGTTAACCTAGATAGTCCAAGTGCCCGCTAGGTAACCTACATAGTCCAAGGGCCCGCTAGGTAACCTACATAGTCCAAGTGCCCGCTAGATAACTTAGATAATCCAAGTGCCCGTTAGCTAACATAGATAGTCCAAGTGACCGCTAGGTAACCTAGACAGTCCAAGTGCCTGCTAGGTAACCTACATAGTCCAAGTGCCCGTTTGCTAACCTAGATCGTCAAAGTGCCCGCTAGTTAACCTACATAGTCCAATGGCCCGCTAGTTAACCTAGATAGTCCAAGTGCCCGCTAGTTAACCTACATTGTCCAAGTCCCTGAAAGGGAACCTACATAGTCCAAGTGCCCGCTAGGTAACTTACATAGTCCAAATGCCCGTTAGTAAACTACATAGTACAAGTGCAAGAATGGAACCTACATAATCCAAGTGCCTGCTAGGGAACCTACATAGTCCAAATGCCCGTTAGGTAACCTAGATAGTCCAAGTTCCTGTTAGCTAACCTACATAGTCCAAGTGCCCGTTCGTTAACCTAGATAGTCCAAGTGCCCGCTAGGTAACCTACATAGTCCAAGCGCCCGCTAGGGAACCTGCATCGTCCTAGTGCCCGTTCGTTAACCTAGATAGTCCAAGAGCCCGCTAGGTAACCTACATAGTCCAAGGGCCCGCTAGGTAACCTACATAGTCCAAGTACCCGCTAGATAACTTAGATAATCCAAGTGCCCGTTAGCTAACATAGATAGTCCAAGTGCCCGCTAGGGAACCTACATAGTCAAAGTGCCCGCTAGGGAACCTGCATTGTGCAAGTGCCCGGAAGTTAACCTAGATAGTCCAAGTGCCCGCTAGTTAACCTACATAGTCCAAGGTCAGCTAGTTAACCTAGATAGTCCAAGTGCCCGCTAGTTAACCTACATAGTCCAAGAACCCGCTAGTTAACCTAGATAATCCAAGTGCCCGCAAGTTAACCTACATAGTCCAAGTGCCCGTTTGCTAACCTAGATCGTCAAAGTGCCCGCTAGTTAACCTACATAGTCGAATGGCCCGCTAGTTAACCTACATAGTCCAAGTGCCCGTTCGTTAACCTAGATAGTCCAAGTGCCTGCTAGGTAAACTAGACAGCCCAAGTGCCTGCTAGGTAAACTAGACAGCCCAAGTGCCTGCTAGGTAACCTACATAGTCCAAGAGCCCGCTAGGTAACTTACATAGTCCAAATGCCCGCTAGTAAATTACATAGTCCAAGTGAAAGAAGGGAACCTACATAATCCAAGTGCCCGCTAGGGAACCTAGATAGTCCAAATGCCCGTTAGGTAACCTAGATAGTCCAAGTTCCTGTTAGCTAACCTACATAGTCCAAGTGCCCGTTCGTTAACCTAGATAGTCCAAGTGCCCGCTAGATAACCTACATAGTCCAAGTGCCCGCTTGGGAACCTGCATGTCCAAGTGCCCGCTATTTAACCTAGATAGTCCAAGTTCCTATTAGCTATCCTACATAGTCCAAGTGCCCGTTCGTTAACCTAGATAGTCCAAGTGCCCGCTAGGTAACCTACATAGTCCAAGGGCCCGCTAGGTAACCTACATAGTCCAAGTGCCCGCTAGATAACTTAGATAATCCAAGTGCCCGTTAGCTAACATAGATAGTCCAAGTGCCCACTAGGTAACCTAGACAGTCCAAGTGCCTGCTAGGTAACCTACATAGTCCAAGTGCCCGTTTGCTAACCTAGATCGTCAAAGTGCCCGCTAGTTAACCTACATAGTCCAATGGCCCGCTAGTTAACCTAGATAGTCCAAGTGCCCGCTAGTTAACCTACATTGTCCAAGTC